>NW_016107382.1:2470731-2554793 GCF_001604975.1 Cebus imitator | reverse complement strand
AATATATATATATATACATATAAAATATATATGTACACACACATATATTCCATAATACACCCTCATTACATCAGGTGGCATGCAGACTCATTTTCTGCAACCAAATGAGCCTAACAAAATAATCACACTATAATTTGCCTTGAATTTTCCACATGCAGTTTTCCAACTTTTTAGTTCCAAATTGTGATTTGGCTACAGTGTGCTATGCTCTGGTGATAAATGAAACATGAAAATTGCTCATGCAGAAGTAAAAAAAAAAAAATAAAAGTAGAGTCATGGTTGCTTTTCCTATTTACTAACATGAGTAAGATCTTCATTTAAAAAACACATTTTGAAGTACCAAATTGATTCAATTTATTAAACTGCTGTTTTAGAGAATTTCTGAATTACCAGTGTTTTAGAGTGCTGTGTACTCTTTGAATATTAGTAATGATGATGGTATAATACTTTTCAAAAAGTAGGATTCTCTTCGGGTGCCCCTTTTTATAGATAGTTTTTAAAATTACACATTGCTGTGTCACTCTAAAGGTAAAAGACAGTCACACCTTAGGATCCTAGAACTAAGAAAATATTTTTTTTTTTTTAGCCTGGTACTGACTGGGAAATTAAAATACCTACAGTAGTAATTCTGTTTTTAAAATAACAATAATCATTAATAATAAATTCCAAGTCTGGAAATCTTGGTAGCCAGGTTGGGGTCTGAGAGATTCCAACACAAGGGACTGGCTGTAGGCAAGAGCTCAATGACATGATAATCTATAATAAGGTCCAGAATAGGCATGACTCTTGACATAAAATCTTCATCTTTAGCCTTAAAGTCACGGCATTCCCAGGAGATTTTTTGGATTAGTAGTGTAACTAACAAATGTCTTTCTCCAATTAATCTTTGAAGTTCTTATCTATTCTTTGGGAGGAAGACCTTCTCCTGAAGCTTATAGTCATCGTCGTTATCACCACTACCAACGTTTTCCAAGACTTTGAGAACCTGGATAGTCATACCACGTCAGTCTCTTTGCAGTTTTCTGTGGCACTGGAAATGGCTAGTGAAGATCAGGTTTCCACTTCAGGGCCAGGCTAGGGCGAGGCCAGTGAGCCCCCAGGGCACAAAATACAGGCAGGCTCTGCTTTCAGCTTTATGCAAGTGCTGGCTCGGCACTGAACCTTATAATTTTAATTTTGTTCTTTTACTCTTTTATTTTAATCATTTTATTTATACTTTATAATTTTTTAAAAAGCTGCTGCTTTTAAAGAGAACAGCCAATTTTTAAAGCAGTTTTACAGTCACAGAAAAATTGAGTGAAAAATACAGAATTCCCTAACACTCCGTATTCCACACAGAGACAACCTCTCTTACTATCAATATCCCTCAGCAGAATGCTATAATTTTTCCAATGGGTAAATCTACATGGACACATCCTTATCACTTACAGTCCATAGTTTACATCAGGGTTCTGGATGTTTACTCAGTGGATTCTGGCATATGTATAATGACATATCCATCATTATATTACCATACAGAATAGTTTCACTCACCTAAAAATTTTCTGTATTCTACCAATTCATACCTCCTTCTTCCCTGACTCTTGGCAACCCCTGATCTTTTTACTGTCTCCATAGTTTTGTCTTTTTTACAATGTCTTAGGGCTGGAATCATATACTATGTAGCCTTTTCAAATTGGCTTCTTTCACTGAGAAATGTGTATTTAACTTTCCTCTGCCTTTTCATAGCATGATAATTAATTTTTAGTGCCAAATAATATTACATTGCCTGCATGTACCACAGTTTATTTATCCATTCACCTACTGAGAGATGTCTGTGTTGCTTCCAAGTTTTGGGCATTATGGATAAAGCTGCTATGAATAACCATGTGGAGGTTTTTATGTGGACGTAAGTTTTCAACTCCTTTGGGTAACTATCAAAGACCATGATTGCTTGATCATATGGCAAGATTCTGTTTAGTTTTCTAAGAAACTGCCAAACTGCCTTCCAAAGTGGCTCAACTATTTTACATTCCCACCAGCAATAAATGAGAGTTGGTTTTTTCCTATTTCCTGTCTTAGTCAGTGTGGGCTGCTATAACACAATACCATATTCTTGGTGGCTTCAACAACAGCCATTTATTTCTTACAGTTCTGGAAGCTGGAAGTCTGAGATCAACGTGACAACAAGATCAGGTTCTTGTTACAAACCCTCTTCTTTGGTTACAGACAACTGTCTTCTTTTTGTATCCTTACATGGTGAAGAGAGAAAGAGAAAGCAAGCTCTCTTGTGTTTCTTCTTTTAAGGGCATTAATCCCCTCATCAAGGCGTCATGCTCATCACCTAATTATCTCCCAAAGGCCCTGTTTCCCAATACAGTCACTTCGGAGATTAGGATTACAACATATCAATTTGGGAAGGAACACAAATGTTTAGTCCAGAGCAATCCACATCTTTCCAGCATTCAGTGTCAGTGTTTGGAATTTTGACCTTCCTAATAGGTATGTAGCGGTATTTCAATTGTTTTAATTTGCGGTTCCCTAATAATATATGATGTTGGGCATCTTTCCATATGCTGCTATCCCATTTTTTTGTCTTCTTTGATGAGGTGTTTTCGTTTTAGTTCGGGTTTAGTCATGTTTTAATGCAGGACTTTTGCTCATTTTAAATTGGACTTTTTATTATTGAGTTTGAGGAGTTCTGTGTATATTTTGATCACACTCTTTTATCAAATATGTCTTTTACAAATATTTTCTCCCAGTCTGTGGCTTCTTTTCTCATTTTTTTGATGGTATCTTCACAGAGAAGTTTGTAATTTTAACAAAATCTATCATATTAATTATTTCTTCCATGAATTGTATCTTTGGTACTGTATCTAAAAAGTCATTGCCATACCCAAGGTTATCTAGATTTCCTATTTTAATATCTTCTAAGAAATTTATAGTTTTTCATTTGATTTGCTTTTTAAAAAGATCATTTTAGGCTCTGTAAAGTACGGATATGAAAAAAGCAAAAAATGGAAGAAAGGTGACCAGTAGTAAGAGGTTATTGCAGTAGTCTGCAACAGGAATGACAACTTTCGCAAGGAAAGTGAAAGTGGAAATGGAGAAAAGTAGATGAACTCAAAATCTCAGTCTGTTTTGGAGGTAGAATATTGACAGATATTTTATTGGAGAGGTGAGGAGGGAATGTAAAATCCAGAATAACTCCTAGCTGGTTCCCATCTGGTTTTGATGGCAGGCTGCTTCAGAGTCAATGGCCACTTAATTCTTAGGGACCTTTGAATTGCTTCAGTCAATCAGGACCTTACTAGGAGCACTGCTGCTTCTGGGAACAAAAAGGGCCTTAAATATGAAGCCCTGAAAGGAGGCCAATTTATTTTGAAAGCTACAAAAATATAAATGATTCCCTGCAAGACCAGTTAACTGTGCACACCACACAGAGTTTATTTCTAGTAACCGATATTACTCATAAGTTTTAGGAGCAATGTAACGTATTTCACTGGGAATAAAGTTGGTTTTCTAAAGCCCATGCGTTGCCAAAATTCAAATGCTTATCAATAAAATATGGTAGTTGTGCTCTATTTTTGGATGTATGAGAACATATGTATTTTACTTTGTATACTTTGCCTTGGGTGTGTGAATGTTTTTCCTGCAGAGTTTTGTAAAACTGGGAGCCTAATTGACATAGTTTCATTTCAATACAGATTGTTGTACCTACACGTAGACGTACTTACATTATAGATTATTACTGAAAACATTTAAATCTGAGTATTAAAATTAAAACAGTAAAACTGATAATCACTATTAATGTGCAAAAACAAACATTTCTTAGTCTCCCTGATTTTAATAAAGAATTCACCAAAATGTGAATATTCTGGTTTTTTTATTTTTCCCTTTACTCAGTACTAACTATTTTGGTGAATGTCTTTTTCCTTTGGTTTGGTTTTAGTTCAGGTATGCGTGGTAGATGGAATAATGGCTCCCATAAAAGCAAGGAAAGGCCAAGAGGGAGGGTTTTCATGCTTGAATGCCTAATAACAAAAACTGTTACAAAGGACTTGGTAAAAACCAGTCTTGCACAAAGGTCAACACAACCTTACACAAACAATCCTTCTCTGAGGACATCTGCCCAGCAACTGTCTGTCCCAAACTGGGTTGGTGCCACCAAAGATAATTATCTCAAAACAATTACATAATTCTCCTCTTTAAAAACGTTTGTCTTCTTTTACCTTCCTGTCTATACACATAGTATACTATGGCATGAGTTTTCCCATTCCAATTCCTTATTTATTTCTGAATAAATGTCATTTCTTTTAGACATCCTCTCTATGTTTGTTATGTAGGTTAACAAAATGGTGTCAGAAGTGGGATCTTATATAAGGTCACCTTCAGAAGGAATTAACAGTTCTTGGAATCAGCGTACAGTACTCACTGGAGCCCTTTGAACTCTGTTTCCACAGCCTGCCTTTCTGCCTTGGTGAGTCTTCTGTCACACTGAGCCTTCCATTTTTTGGTTGAAGCTCTTCCGTTATTCAGAATCTAATTTGGATAAGGCTGCCTTAATAAAGAACCTTGCAACCCTCCTGAGGTAACAAAGGACTTCTTGTCTTTTCTGGCAAGTCTATTCTTGCATAAAGTCAAGTGTCCAGGTTTGAGATCCCTGATTTCTACAGAAGTTATATCTTTGAGACATATCTTTTCTGTCAAATTCATTATTAATTCTGTGTGTCTAATTTAATATTTTGTTTGATCTGCATGCCTGGCTTAAAAATTTTTGAGAACAGTCTTACCTTGGTCGGATTTTGGTTTGCTTATATGTGTCTGTGAACGATTCAGCTCTTTTTTCTTGCTTATTTCTAAACATCTCTCAAGAGCAAAAATAAAATTCCTAAATGGTGGATACAGGATGACTAATTAAAAGCCACTAGGGCAGTCACCACAGTTTAAAACACCAGTCAAAATTGCTGATATACTCTGATAAGATATATGTAATTTTCTTTGCTCCAGGAGTTTAATAAGAAATGGAATGAGATTCTCAAACATTAAGACTTCCCACGTTATTTGGGACTTCAGCTGGCTACATATTATGACCATTCTCATTCATATTTTTTAAATTAACTAATTTATTTTTTCCATAAGTTATTGGGGTACAAGTGGCATTTGGTTACATGAGTAAGTTTTTTAGTAATTTGTGAGATTTTGGTGCACCCATCACCCAAGAAGTCCACACTGCAACATATGTGTATGTAGTCATTTATCCCTTGGCCCCTCCTACTCTTCTTCCCAAGTTCCCAAAGTCCATTGTATCATTCTTATGCATTTGCATCCTCATAGCTTAGCTCCCACACATGAATGAGAATATATGATGTTTGGTTTTCAACTCCTGAGTTACTTCACTTATGATAATACTTTCCAATCTCATCCAGGTCACTGCAAATGCTGTTAATTCCATTAATTCATTCAATTTATTCCAATATATATATATATATATATATATATATATATATATGGCACAGTTTCATTATCCACTCATTGATTGATGGGAATTTGGGTTGGTTCTATGAATTTGCTATTATAAATTGTGCCACTATGAACATGTGTGTGCAAGTATCTTTTTCGAATAATGATTTCTTTTCCTCTGGGTAGATACCCATGGTGGTATTACTGAATCAAAAGGATGTTCTATTTTTAGTTCTTTAACAAATCTCCACATTGTTTTCCATAGCGTCTGTACTAATTTACAATCCCAACAGCAGTGCAGAAGTGTTCCCTCTTCACCATATCCACACCAATATCTACAGTACAGCATTTTAATTTTTTTTATTATGGCCATTCCTACAGGAGTAAGGTGGTATTGCACTGTGGTTTGGATTTGCATTTAACTGATCATTAGTGATGTTGAGCATTTTTTTCATATGTTGTTGGTCATCTGTATATCTTTTTGGGAAATTGTCTTTTCATGCCCTTAGCCCACTTTTTAAAAAAATTTTAAAAATTTATTTATTTTACTTTAGGTGCATACTATATCTGGCATTTCTCTCCATGTTATCCCTCCCCACCCTCCCCTCCCTCCCCACCCACCGCTGTCTCTCCCCTACCCCCTCCAACTGCCCCAGTGTGTGATGCTCCTCTCCGAGTCCATGTATTCTCGTTGTTCAACACCCAACTATGAGTGAGAACATACAGTGTTTGTCTTTCTGTTCTTGTGTCAGTTTGCTGAGAATGATGGTTTCCAGATTCATCCAAGTCCCTACAAAGGACACGAACTCATTGTTTTTTTTTTTGGCTGTGTAGTATTCCGTGGTGTATATATACAAGTACCATATTTTCGTTGTCCAGTCTATCATTGATGGGCATTTGGGTTGGTTCCAGGTCTTTGCTTAGCCCACTTTTTGATTGGATTGTTTGTTTTCTTCTTGCTGATTTGAGTTTGCTGTAGATTTTGGACATTATTCCTTTGTCA
Organism: Cebus imitator; assembly: GCF_001604975.1. Taxonomy (NCBI): domain Eukaryota; kingdom Metazoa; phylum Chordata; class Mammalia; order Primates; family Cebidae; genus Cebus; species Cebus imitator. Next base: position 2,548,348 of record NW_016107382.1, on the reverse strand, counting down.
GATGTATAGACTGCATAGATTTTCTCCCACTCTGTTGGTTGTCTGTTTAGTCTGCTAACTGTTCCTTTTGCCATGCAAAAGTTCTTCAGTTTAATTAGGTTCCAGCTATTTATCTTTGCTTTTACTGCATTTGCTTTTGGGTTCTTGGTCATGAAGTCTTTGCCTAAGCCAATATTTAGAAGGGGTTTTCCAATGTTATCTTCCAGAATCTTTATGGTTTCAGGTCTTAGATTTAAGTCCTTGATCCATCATGCATTGATTTTTGTATAGAGTGACAGATAAGGATCCAGTTTCATTCTTCTACGTGTGGCTTGCCAATTATCCCAGTACCACTTGTTGAATGGAGTGTCCTTTCCCCACTTCATTTCCCCACTTTAAGTTTTCCACACTCTATGTTTGTCAAAGGTCAGTTGGCTGTAAGTTGGGTTTATTTCTGGGTTCTCTATTTTGTTCCACTGGTCTATGGGCCTATTTTTATACAAGTACCATGCTGTTTTGGTGACTATAGCCTTATAGTATAGTTTGAAATCAAGTAGTGTGATGACTCCAGATAAGTTCTTTTTGCTTAGTCTTGCTTTGGCTATGCAGGATCTTTTTTGGTCCCATGTGAATTTTAGAATTTTTTTTTCTAAGTCTGTGAAGAATGATGGTGATATTTTGTTGGAGATTGTGTTGAACTTGTAGATTGTCTTAGGCAATATGGTCATTTTCATGATATTGACTCAAATCCATGCATGAGCATGGGATTAGTTTTCATTTGTTTGTGTTGGCTATGATTTATTTCAGCAGTATGTTGTAGCTTTCCTTGTAGTGTCTTCCAACTCCTTTGTGAAGTGTTCTCCTAAGTATTTTATTTATTTTTATTTTGCAGCTATTATAAAAGGGGTTGAGCTCTTGATTTCATTCTTCACTTGGTCACTGTTGGTGTATAGAAGAGCTACTGATTTATGTACATTAACCTTGTATCTGGAAACTTTGCCGAATTATTTCATCAGTTCCAGGAGCTTTCTAGAGGCATTCTTAGGTTTTTCAAGATAAACAATCATCAGCAGTGACAGTTTGACTTCCTCCTTACTGATTTGGATGCCCTTTATTTCTTTCACTTTTCTGATTGTTCTGGCTAGGACTTCTAGTACTGTGTTGAAGAGGAGTGGTGATAGTGGGCATCCTTGTCTTGTTCCAGTTCTCAGAGAGAATGCTTCCAACTTTTCCCCATTCAGTATTATGTTGGCTGTGAGGTTGTCATAGATAGCTTTTATAACATTAAGATATGTCCCTTGCATGCCGATTTTGCTGGGAGTTTTAATCATAAAGAGAGGCTGAATTTTGTTGAATGGTTTTTCTACATCTATTGAGATGATTGTGTGGTTTTTGTTTTTAATTCTGTTCATGTGGTGTATCACATTTATTGACTTGCATATGTTAAGGCATATCTGCATACCTGGTATGAAACCCATTTGATCATGGTGGATTATCTTTTTGATATGTTGATGAATGTGGTTAGGATTTTGTTAAGTATTTTAGCATCAATGTTCATCAAGAATATTGGTCTGTAGTTTTTTTGTTTGTTTTTTGGTTATTCCCTTTTCTGATTTTGGTATTAGAGTGACACTGGCTTCATAAAATGAATTGGGGAGGGTTCCTTCTTTCTTTATCTTATGGAATAGTATCAAAAAGACTCTTCTTTGGATGTCTGGTAGAATTCTGCTGTGACTCTGTCTGTGGTCCTAAACTTTTTTATGTTGGTAATTTTTAAATTACCATTTCAATCTCGGTGCTTGTTATTGGTCTGTTCAGGGTAACTAATTTTCCTGATTTAAGCCAGGAGTGTTACATTTTTCCAGGAATTTATCCATCTCTTCTAGGTTTTCTAGTTTATGTGCATAAAGGTGTTTATCGTAGATGTGAGTAATCTTTTGTATTTCAGCGGTGTCAGTTGTATTATTTCCTGTTTTGTTTTCAGTGAGATTATTTGGATTTTCTCTCTTCTTTTCTTTGTTAATCTTGCTAATGGTCTATCAATTTTATTTATCTTTTCAAAGACCCAGGTTTTTGTTTCATTTACCTTTTGTATTGTTTTCTCTCTGTTCATTTGATTTCATTTCCTTTAGTTCTGCTCTGATCTTGGTAATTTCCTTTATTCTGCTGGGTTTGGGTTTGATTTGTTCTTGTTTCTCTAGTTCCTTGAGGTGTGACCTTAAGATGTCAGTTTGTGCTCTTTCATCTTTTTGATGTAGGCATTTAGTCCTATGATCTTTCCTCTTGGCACTGCCTTTGCTGTATCCCAGACATCTTCATAGGTTGTGTCATTATTGTCATTTAGTTCAAAGAATTTTATAATTTTCATCTTGATTGCATTTTTGACCCATTGCTCATTCAGGAGCAGGTTATTTACTTTTCATGTATTTGCATTGTTTTCAAGGTTCCTTTCAAAGGAGTTGATTCCCAGTTTTATTCCACTATGGTCTGAGAGAGTGCTTGATATAATTTCAGTTTTCTTAAATGTATTGAGGCTCATTTTATGGCCTATCTTATGGTCTGTCTTGGAGAAAGTTCCATGTGCTGTTGAATAGAATGTGTATTCTGTAGTTGTTGGATGGAATATTCTGTATGTATCTGTTAAGTCCATTTGTTTTAAGGTATAGTTTAAATCCATTGTTTCTCTGTTGACTTTCTGTCTTGATGATCTGACTTGTGCTGTCAGTGGAGCATTAAAGTCTGCCACTATTTCTGTGTTGCTGTATATCTCATTTCTTAGGTCTATTAGTAATTGTTTTATAAATTTGGGACCCCTAGTGTTAGATGCATATATGTTTAGGATTGTGATATTTTTCCTCTTGGACAACGCCTTTTACCATTATATAATATCCCTCTTTGTCTATTTTAACTGCTGTTGCTTTAAAATTTGTTTTCTCTGATATAAGAATAGCTATCCCTGCTTGCTTTTGGTGTCCGTTTGCATGAAATGCCTCTTTCCTTCCCTTTACCTTAAGTTTATGTGAGTCCCTATGTGTTAGGCGAGTCTCCTGAAGGCAGTAGGTGGTTGATGAGTTCGTAGCCATTCTATAGTTCTATATCTTTTAAGTGGAGCATTTTGGCCATTTTACATTAAATGTTAGTATTGAAGTGTGAAGTACCATTGCATTCATCGTGCTTTCTGTTGCCTGTGTCCTTTTTGTTTGTTTTTTGTTTTTGCTTTTTAACATGTGTTTTAATTTTATAGGTCCTATGTGATTTATACTTTTTAAAGGCTCTGTTTTGATGTGTTTCCAGGGTTTGTTTGAAGACTTAGAGCTCCTTTTAGCAGTTCTTGTAGTTGTGGCTTGGTAATGGCAAATTCTCTCAGCGTTTGTTCGTCTGAAAATGACTGTATCTTTTCTTCATATATGATGCTAAGTTCCACTGGACACAAAAATTCTTGGCTAATAATTGTTTTCTTTGAGGAGGTTGAAGATAAGGCCCAATCTCTTTTAACTTATAGAGTTTCTGCTGAGAAATCTGCTGTTAAACTGATAGGTTTTCTTTTATACGTTAGCTGGTGCTTCTGTCTCAGAGCTCTTAAGATTCTTTCTTTTGTCATAACTTTGGATAACCTGATGACAATATACCCAGACAAAGATCTTTTGGTGATGAATTTTCCAAGTGTTCTTTGTATTTCTTGTATTTGGACGTCTAGGTCTCTAGCAAGGCTGTGGAAATTTTCCTCAATTATTCCCCTGAATATGTTTTCCAAGCTTTTAGAATTCTCTTCTTCCTCAGGAACACCAATTATTCTTAGGTTTTGTCATTTAACACAATCCCAGACTTCTTGGAGACTTTGTTCAGATTTTCTTATTATTTTTCCTTTGTCTTTATTAGATTGGGTTAATTCAAAGATGTTGTCTTCAAGCTCTGAACTTCTTTCTTCTACTTGTTCAATTCTATTACTGATATTTTCCAGGGCATTTCACATTTCTAAAAGTGTGTCCAAAGTATCCTGAATTTTTAACTGTTTTTTCTTTAAGCTGTCTATTTCCTTGAATATTTCTCCCTTCACTTCCTGTATCATTTTTTGGATTTTCTTGCATTGGGCTTCACCTTTCTCTGGGGTACCTCCCTGATTAGCTTAATAACTAACCTCCTGAATTCTTTTTCAGGTAAGTCAGGGATTTCTTCTTGGTTTGGATCCACTGCTAGTGAGCTAGTGTGATTTTTGAGGGGTGCTGAAGAGCCTTGTTTTGTCGTATTACTAGAGTTGGTTTTCTGGTTCCTTCTCACTTGCGTAGGCTCTGTCAGAGGGAAGGTCTAGGGCTGAAGGTTGTTGTTCAGATTCTTTTGTCCCATGGAGTGTTCGCTTGATATAGTACCCCTCCCCTTTTCCTATGGATGTGACTTCCTGTAAGTCTGCAGTGATTGTTGTCTCTAATCTGGGGTTAGCCACCCATCGAGTCTACCTGGTTCCAAGCTGGTGCTGGGGTTTGTCTGCAGAGTCCTGTGATGTGAACCATCTATGGGTCTCTCAGCCGTGGAGACCAGTGCCTGTCCCAGTGGAGCTGGCAGGGGGATGCAATGGACTTTGTGAGGGTTTTAGCTTTGGTGTTTTAATGCTCTATTTTTGTGCTGGTTGACCTCCTGCCAGGAGGCGCTTTCCAGAAAGCATCAGCTGTAGTAGTATAGAGAGGTGCCAGCAGTGAGCATGGCCCCAGAACTCCTAAGATTATATGTCCTTTGTCTAACACAACCAGGGTAGATAGGGAAGGACCATCAGGTGTTGGTGGGGCTAGACATGTTTGAGTTCAGACTCTCCTTGGGTGGGCCTTGCCACAGCTGCTGTGAGGTATGGCAGTGAAATTCCCAGTCACTGGAGTTGTCTACCTAGTTGGATTATGGCTGCCTCTGCTGAGTCATGGAAGTTGTCAGGGAAGTGGGGGAAAGCCAGCTGTCACAAACCTCACCCAGCTCCCATGCAAAGCAAAGGACTGGTCTCACTCCAACCATGCTCCCCCAAACAGCCCTGAGTCTGTTTCCAGGCAGAGGGCATGACACAGTTGAAAACTTGCCCTAAGTTACCCAAGTCCCAGCTGTGAGAGAAAGGGGCTTGGTCCTTCCCTTGCCTGTGGAGTCTGCACACAAGATTTTACGCCTTCCCCTAGTTCTGGCTAGGAGGTTTCTTGCCCTACTCAAATTGTTACAAAGTTCAGCTAGAGATGTCCTTCTCCCTGTGGAGTTATACCCTCTGCTCCTCTGGTCACCTACCTGATGGATCTCTGTGGTGCCAGGCAGGAATATGGCCTGCTAGGGGAGGCAGCGAGCTCCCAGGGCCTTTCCACTGCTTCCTCTACCCCTGTATTTCATTTGGCTCTCTAAACTGGCTTAGCTCCAGATAAGATCAGAAACTCCTCCCGCAAACAGACCTTCAGGTTCTCCAGTGGGGGTGCGTGTTTGGGAGAGGAGTGTCTCTCTTTCCCAATTCTGCAGTTGGGGCACTCACAGTTTTTGGGGTATCTCTAAGTCCTGTAGGAGCAGTCCACTTCCTTGAGAGGATCTGTGGGTCCTCTTAGGACTGCTGGTTTGTTCTTGTAGTTGATCTAGAGCTAAAATTTACAATGAGAGCTTCCGTAAGCTGCTTTGTCCAGAGCTGGAATCTAGTCATGCCTCCTGTTGGCCATCTGACTCCCTTCCTCATGCACACCAGAAAGAGATTCTAACTGATAAGAAAATTATGTCAAGGAAAATTGAGAGCTCAAATTGTCATTATTTGAACTCTCTAAAAAAAAAGACTTGCCACTATAGAGTTAACATGTAAAGCTTTCTTAGTTTTCTGTCTCACTATCTGTTTTTATACCTACTTTGAATCAGTTGAGTCTTTTGCAGGTGTTGAGAAAACTCACTGCTTATGGCATTCCAGCCAAGATTTTCTTTAAAATTCTTAAAGGGTTTTTAAATTAATTGCTTTGCAGATTACAACAGCTCCATGGCAACCAACAATGTAAATACTTTTTGAAAATGTAAATTTAGGCTTGCCTGACTAATAATTGCTTAGGGTGATGGAAAAGTTAATTAAAGGTTTAATGGTCTATAAGAAAAAGACCTAGGTAACATTTTACAAAAATTAGGTTCTCAGATGAAATAGCTCAAAATCTTGAGCTCAATGCTGTAAAAGCAATGAAACAAAACAAAACAGCAAAAGCAAAAACTTCTCATTTTTTTTCATCTAAAGTGATTAGTCAAACAAACAAGAGCAGCAAACAAAAGACAGGTTCATTACTAATTCAAGGCCATTTGAAGATTTTGTTTTCATTATACAATTCATTCAGTTCCAGCTAAAGTTAAAACATTAAAAATTTAATCATAAACTCATTTGAAACTAGAAAAAGGAAAAAATACGGTGAAAATAAATTAAACCAAACTGCTTTATATAAAATTTTCGGCAATAGTCTTCATTACATCACCTATTGAGACAAGTAAGATTTAGTCCTGTTAACAGGTCTCATTTTGTCAGAAATACAATTTGGATCCAACTGTCTTTTGTAAATCAGTGAGCCTGCATTACGCTCTCATGACTAAACTTCTAAAATAAAAGCTATAAAATCTTTATTTGTGTGTGCATATGTATGTGTTTAGGTATGTTTATGCATAAGTACATATATTATATGTTGTGTCTGCATGATAAAATCTGACAGTCAGCCAGAGGTCTCTTAAGGAATTTTATTCAGATTGGATTAGAAAAATAAGCATGCAGATAAAATATATAGTAATTAACCTAAATGCCTTTTAAGTGATCTAAGTAATAATAAAGATCAGAATCATAAATAAATAAAATTGAAATTAAAAAAATACAAAAGATCAACAAACAAAAGTTTCTTTTTTTTGATTAGTTATACAAAATTGACAAACCTTTAGCCAGACTAAGAAAAAAAGAGAGAAGACTGAAATAAAATCAGAGATGAAGGAGACATTACAACTAAACCACAGAAATTCAAAGGATCTTTACAGAATACAATAAGCAACTCTATGCCAATAAACTGGAAAAACTAGAAGAAATGGACGAATTCCTAGACACATACAGACTACCAAGATGGAACTATGAAGAAATTCAAAACCAGAATAGACAAGTAACAAATAATATGATTAAAGCCATAATAAAAAAAAAAATACACCAGTCAAGTACAGAACCCAATGTCTTCACTGCTGAACTTCACCAATTTAAAGAAAACTAATACAATCCTACTAAACTGTTCCAAAAAATAAAGGAAGAAGAAATACTTCTAAACTTATTCTACAAGGTCCATATTATTACCCTGAGACACTAGCTGGGTTAGCTAATGGAGTGCTTGTACCACCCCTCCCACAAACACAGGTAGCACAACTAGCAGTTCCAAAAGTGACCCCTTCCTTTCCTATGAGGAGAGGAGAGGGAAGAGTAAAGAGAACTGTCTTGCATCTTGGACACCAGCTCAGTCACAATAGGATAGGGCACTGGGCAGAGACATTAGGTACCCATTCCAAAACATAGTTCTGGATGACATTTCTAGACACTCTCTGGGACAGAAAGAAGCCTGCTACCTTTAAGGGAAGGACCCAATTATGGCAGGATTCATTACCTGCTGACAAAAGTGTCCTTGAGCCTTAAATAAAGAGCAATGATAGCCATGTAGTATAGCATGGAACTTGGGTGAGACTCTGAGATATGCTGGCTTCAGGTGAGATCCAGCACACTCCTGGCTGTGGTAGCTAGAATGAGAAACTCCTCATTCAGCTTGAGAGAAAAAAGTAAAGACTTTCTCTTACATTTTAGATAACAGCTCATATGCAGGGGTAGTGGAGTTGGGGAAGGATGTAGGTAAAGCACCAAGGAAAATCTTGAGGTTATGTATTCCTTGGTTCTTGGACAGGATTTCTTGACCTGCCCTAGCCCAGAGGAGAGCCCACTCTCCCACCCACTTTCATGACTGTTGTTCAAGATAGTATTCTAAGTTCTAGCTAGAGCAGTAAGGCAAGAGAATAAAATACAGGGCATCCAAATTGGAAAGAAAAAAGTCAAAATACTTTGTTTGGACATAATATCATCTTATATTTGGAAAAGCCTAAAGATTCCACCAAAAAGTATGAGAACTGATATAAAAATTCAGGAAAGTTGCAGGATATAAAATCAACATACAAAATCAGTAGCATTTTTATATGAACAAGAAATCAAGAAATAATGCCATTTACATTAGCTACAAATAAATAAAATACCTAGGAATAAACTTAACCAAAGAAGTGAAAGAGCTCTACAATCAAAAATTTTAAAACATTGATGCAGTAAATTGAAGAGGATACAAAAAAATATGAAAATATATTCCATGTTCATTGACTGGAGGAATCGGTATTGTTAAAATATCCATACTACTACCCAAAGTAATCTACATATTCAATGCAATCCGTATCAAAGTACACATACCATCCTTCATATAAATTCTTTTAAAAATTCAAAAATTTATATGGAACCACAGAACGCTCAGAATACGCAAAATGATCCTAAGCAAAAAGAACGAAACTGGAGGAATCATATTACGTGACTTCAAAGTATACTACAGAGCTATAGTAACCAAAAGAGCATGATACTGGCATAAAAACAGACACATAGAACAATGAACTAAAATAGAGAACCCAGAAATAAAATTAAACATCTACAGTAAACTTGTTTTTGACATACGTGTCAAGAACATACATCAGGGAAAGAACAGTCTCTTCAATAAATATTGTTGGAAAAACTGGACATTTGTATGCAGAAGAAAGAGCTCTGTCTGTCACCATATGGACAAATCAAATCAAAATGGCTTAAAGAATTAAATTTAAGGCCTTAAATTATGAAGCTACTAAAAGAAAACATAGGGGAAACTCTGCAGAATGTTGGACTGGGCAAAGATTTTTTGAGTAATGTTTTGGAAGCACAGGCAAACAAAGTAAAAATGAACTAATGGAAACACATCAAGTTAAAAAACGTATGCACAGCAAAGAAAATATTCAATAAAGTGCAGAGACCACCTACATAATGGGAAAGAATATTTCCAAACTATCCATCTGACAAGGAATTAATAACTGGAATATATACAGAACTCAAAAAACTCAATGCTGAAAACTATTAAAATCCAATTAAAAATGAACAAAAGATCTGTACAGACATTTCTCAAAAGAAGACATAGAAATGCCAATCAAAACTACAAAGAACTATCATCTTACCCCAGTTAAAATGGCTTTCATCCAAAAGACTGGAAACTACAAATGCTGGAGAAGATGTGGAGAAAGGGGAACTCTCGTTCGCTGCTCATGGGAAAGTAAATTAGTACAGTGTACAGAAAACAGTATGGAGATTTTTCAGAAATCTAAAAATAGAACTACCATATGATTCAACAACCCCGCTGCTAGATGTATACACAAACAAAAAGAAATCAGTTTAGTGAAGAGATATCTGTGTTCCCATATTTATTGTAGCGTGACTTAAACTAGCCCAGATTTGGAAGCAACCTAAGTGTCTATCAGCAGACAAATGGATAAAGAAAATGTGGTACATATATGCAATGGAATACTTTCCAATCATAAAAAAGAATGAGATGCTGTCATTTTCAATAACATGAATGGAACTGGAGGACATTATATGAAGTGAAGTAAGCCAGGCACAGAAAGAAAAACTTCACATGTTATCGCTCATTATATTGTATGACATAACAATAACTAAATACCCTTGTAAATTTCTAATTATAATGAAACTCCATCAGATAAAAAACTATGACTTTTCTAAGTCTCTGTCATCCAGTTATCGTTTCGAATTCTTCTATGAAGTTTTCTGAAATCAGATTCATAGAAAGGCTCTAACAAATATTCTTAAGAATTGGTTTCTAATTACTTTAAATGGGCCCAATCAAAATTTTCCAAAATTTTAATCAAGAAACTGATAGGTTCATAAAACTCCTAATAAAGATCAAGCAAAAGTAGAATTATTTACATTAAATTAAATAACTGATGACCCAGTGCTTTGGGAGGCTAGGTGGGAGGATAATTTGAGGCCGAGAGTTTTATATCAACATGGGCAGCACAGCAAGACCCCATCTCTGCAAGAAATTTTAAAAGTTAGTGTGGTGTGGTAGTGCATACCTCTGATCCTACCTGCTCAAGAGGGTGAGCTGGGAGGATCCCTGGAGTTCAGGAGTTCAAAGCTGCTGCAGTAAGCTATGACTGTGCCACTGCACTCCAGCCTGGGCAACAGAGTGAGATCCTGTCTCAAAAATAGCTGACGATAATATTTTCATGTATTTGATTTGAATCAGTGTTGATTCCTTTGTTTTTTATTGTTGTTGTTTTCCAGGTTTAAGGAAACTTCTTCTCTAAAGCTAGCTATAGTTTACAACAATTTAAGAAACTATGCTTTTGTGAACAAAGTTGAGAACAGTTGTATTTTACTTCTTTCAAAATTCAAAAATAATTCATGAGTATTATTATGGCATTATGGTTATTTACATAAGTTCAACTAAAAATTACTTTTTCTTTACAACAGGACATAGTTTAAACCATTGGTTATATTACCAAGGGTCTTACTAAAATATTGTATTTGAGAATGTGCATAGAATGCTTGGTTTTAAGAGTTCCCAGATTTACAGTGAGTGAGTAAAAACCGTCACTTCCAGGCAGGCCCAGGAACCTTAAGAAGGTAGGTAAAATGTAAAGTTAGCCTTGGTCCGGCTTCCTAGCCTTAAGAAGTGATATGATTTGGCTCTATGTCCCCATGTCCCCATTCAGATCTCATCTCAAATTGTCATCCCCATGTGTAGAGGGAGGGACCTGGTGAGAGAGGTGACTGGATTATGGCGGTGCTTTCCCCATGCTGTTCTCATGACAGTGAATGACATCTCATGAGATCCGATGGTTTAAAAGTGTTCGCATTCCCTCCCTCTCGCTCTCTTTCCTGCTTGTGAAATGTGCCTTGCTTCCCCTTCTGCCTTCTGCCATGTCTATAAGTTTCCTGAGGCCTCCCAGCCATGCAGAACTGTAAGTCAATTAAATCTCTGTTCTTTATAAAGCATTACCCAGTCTTGGGTATTCTTTATAGAAGTGTAAAAATTGACTGGTACAATAGGTTTTTTTTTTTTTTAATCTGAGATATCTACGTAGTCAAATCACTGCTCTTGCAAACAACATTTGATAAAACTAATTTTACAAACAAATTTACCTTACTCTAATTTTCTTCTCTATATTTTTCATTTAGATCATATACCTACAAGTATGCAAAAGAAAATAAACTAAAATTTATCTACTCAGAGAAAAAACTATCTTGGGACATTTTCTTAAAGAAAACAAGTTAGAGTGAAGGTGTTGAGAAAATGGGATAATAGAATGAGTGAGCTTCAGCTGCTGCCCAGGAATCCTGTGTCATGCAAAGTGGTGCATAAATAAATGGTGGTAAGATACTGAGATGCTTATCTCCCCTACTTTCTACTTTCTCTTTTGCAACTAGACATCCCCTTGGATATAATTGCAGGTGACAATAAGACGAGATTCAGGTACGAGTAGCAAAACTCCAGCGAGATGTAGAGGAAGTTGGGAGGAGGAGATATTTTCTGGCAAAGTTTTGACAGATTACCTTAACAAAAGGGTTATATTAACCAAATGCCATTGGCCAAAAAGCAGGTAGACTACATTCAACAAATGTATCATATTTGCAAAATAAGGAGGAAATAGTTAAAGCTCTGTATTCTTAAACACTAGTTTTTGTATGGTTTCTTTTAAAATTGGTAAATCAATTTTTTTTGTTTTTAATATATTTGGATTGTACACTCATCAATAAAGTTCTCATAATCCGAAATCACTGACAAGTTATTAGAAGATATGGACAAGGATAGGGACAGGTCCCCAAACCAAATATGTAAAATTCAACAATATGTTTGACAGTTCAGCCATTTGGAATGAAACAAATTATGCTATGGTTATAATGTGCAATAACAGGGGGGATGAAGAGACCTGCCTCTTTATGTGTCAATTACCCTGAAATTCCACCATTGGACAAGTAAGTTCTATTTTCATATTATTTGTTTTTAAAAATGAAGTAAAATGGTTATGTTGGTATATTTCTTTTATTTTATAATAATTTTTAAAATATAATAAGATAAACTCTCCTTTTTGTATTTTTCAGAATTGTATTTACTTTTTTGGGCATCTATTTTTCAGTATGAATTCCAACATAGTTTGTCATATTTTGTGAAAGAAAAATCTAGTTGTGATATTGATTGTAAGCATATTGACCTTGTAGATTAATTATGAGAGTATTGACATTGTTTTCCTTATCCATCTTTCCATTTACTTGCTCAGTTTATTAAGGTATTTTTCTATTAATTTTATTTACCTTTGGTAATTTTCTCCTTTTCAAAAATGGACACTTTCAGTTGACATTATTAAATGAAATATTCAATTACAACTGGATGTTTCTAATACAAACTGAGATAGTTATTTAATACATTCTTCATTTGATTCTTATGATGTTTATATATTTTAAAAGGTTTTCCTATCACATATGTACATTTACTTTTGTGCTAGAAAGTTCTTGTTCAAATGAGATTTTGGGAATTCAAATACTTTAATGATAAAAACATCATTTATCAGAACTAGTCAATTCCTAGATAAACACTTAAGATGCTCTATTTAAAGAAAGGGTGCAGGAGATGATACTGTATATATTCTTTTGAAACTTGCCTTTTCCTCTTAGCAATACACTATGAACCTTTTTTTAACACTCATTATAAATTCTACATCATTTTAAAGTTTGTACAATATTCCATTATGAGTCCCTTGATTCTTTGAAAGATTTTTGATCATCAAAATTTCTATATTCAAATACAAAAGACTGAAGGAGCAGAAAATCTTCAATCATTATCAATAAAAAGTTTATCTTAGCTGTAATTATCAGATTTTTTACAATTGTGACTCTGGCTAGGAATAATTCTCGGAGAATGCCACTTAAGGTAGGTGCCTAGGCAAAAGCAGAGCAGGAACACGGCACAGGCAAGGAGGTTAGGAAAGGGAGCCAAACAACAGAATCCACTTCACTATTTCAACAAGGAGCAACTTCACTTAGAGAGAGCATAGGTAGGAGCATGGAGCTGACCTAGAAATGAAGTACTGCAGCGAAGTGATATTACAGCAGAGTACACAGTCACCCCTGTTTATGTATCTCTGTTCAAGAATTTGTATACTTAGAAGCTGTTGAGCATCTAAAGCGTTCTGAAACTCCCCTCCAGTCTCAGTTTAACAACGTGAGCTGGTTTCCAGAAATACACAGATTTATCCAACTCACTCCCTTTTTCCTTGCATTCTTCTCTGCATGCCTTATATGTCTGGGGAAAGAAAGGGAGGAGGATATGAACAGAGTCATAGAAGGCATTGCAAAAGGTCATGGTTGCTAACCTTTATTTAGCATTAATAGGTGCACTTTTATGTACTAACTCACATAATTCTTACACCACTTACGACAATGACATGAAGTAAATGCAATAGTCATTGTATGCCATTTTATAATTAAATGCTTAAGCACAAACAGCCAAATAAATTATTTGAAAGCATATATTCTCAAGTGGCTGAGGCAAGTTGTCATCTAATTTATTGCCAATTAATTTATTCAACAAATAGTTGCATGTCACCTATGTTGCAGGTGTTATGCTAGGCATTGAGCTTAGAGTACTGAACAACAAAGTTCCTGCTTTCATGGATCAAAAATTCTGGTGGGAGCGGTCATCAATAGACAACTAAAACTATAATATGTCACCTAAAGTTAAGTCGTGCTAGGTACCAAGAAGAAAATAAAGTGTGGTGTCCCAAAAAGTAAAGAAAGAAAATGCCTAAAGACATAGCTTTCAAATGCTGTCAAATGCTGTGCTCTCTCATAAAGAGGGTAAAATTTAGCTTCCAAAGGGAACGCTGTGAAAAAAGTGAACAATTGTGAGTGAGTATGTCTTTTTCAAGCCACTAAAACTATGTGAGGAATATTCCTGAAGAAGAACTTGGTGAGAATAAGACTGGATGGCAGCCAGGGCCAGATCAAGATGGGCTATAGATGCTGGCTACAAATTTAGGGTTTACTCTCAAGGCCAGAGAATAAATACACTTAGCATTTTTTTTTTTTTTTTTGTGTCTCACTCTCTTACCCAGGCTGGAGTGCAATGGCGCGATCTCGGCTCACCGCAACCTCCGCCTCCTGGGTTCAGGCAATTCTCCTGCCTCAACCTCCTGAGTAGCNAATCTCGGCTCACCGCAACCTCCGCCTCCTGGGTTCAGGCAATTCTCCTGCCTCAACCTCCTGAGTAGCTGGGACTACAGGCACGCGCCACCATGCCCAGCTAATTTTTTGTATTTTTTAGTAGAGACGGGGTTTCACCATGTTGACCAGGATGGTCTCGATCTCTTGACCTCGTGATCCACCCGCCTCAGCCTCCCAGAGTGCTGGGATTACAGGCTTGAGCCACCGCACCCGGCTCACTTACTATTTTTAAGGAAACAATTGACATAAAAAGAATTGCATTTTAAAAACAAAGCTTTAAGGGCCAAGAGGAGACTTGATTGGAGAGCCCTGGAGATACAACCAGTGATGATAAGTTATAGTAATCAGAGCCAGAAATAGTGAAGGTTCAAACTAATCCAGAGGCAGTGAAAACAAAGAGGAGATAAATGTAACTGATATTTAAAGGAAAGAATAGTAGGAGTTGGCAACTGATGTGACGCAAGTGATGAGGCAAAGAAGGAACAAGAATGTCTTCCAGGTTTTGAAAAATACGTAAATAGCAATGCCATTCACCGAGAGAGGCCACAGCATCAAGAGGAGATAACATTCAATTTCAAAAACATTTAATTTGGAGTCATGTATAGGATATTTGTATGAATGTGTCTATGGATTATGGAGTATGGATTATGGAGAATTTGAGCTAAGGAAAGAGATACATATATTGGAAATTTAAATGATCTAGAAGTATGTTATCAGCTAAATGTTGGTACCACCCCCTTGCCACAATTTGTATGTTGAAGCCCTGGCCCCCATTATAATGGTATTTGGAGGTGGGACCCTTGGGGGTTAATGAGGTTTAGATGAGGTCATGAGGGTGGGGCCTCATGATAGGATTAATGCCCTTATAAGAAGAGACACTATATAGCTTGCTCTCTCTGTGTTCTTAAGGATACAAGAAGTCAACAGTATGTAAGCCAGGAAGAGTTCTCACCAGAACTCAACGCTGCTGACTCCTTGATATTGGACAGCCCAGTCTCTATAACTGTGAAAGGTAAATACCTGTTGTTTAAGCCACTCAATCTATGGTATTGTGTTATGGAAGTTGGAGCTGATCAATACTGGGTAGTTAAAACCAGAGAAGTGAATGACATCATCTAACAAAATTGTGTTTAAGTAAAAAGACTTGCACAAGAAAAAACATCTAGGAACAACATTAAAACGAAGAGAAAGCTGAAAAGTTCATGAATAAAACCAAGTAAGAATGATCAAAGGCACAATAACAAAGATTTGGAGACAGAGTCATAGGAGTCATTCCCTGTCACCCAAGCATAATATGCTTCGCGTGATATCACATTCCCAATACTGTAGCACTATCACAATTTAACATCTAGAAGTCACAGAAAAAAATAAAGTCTGAAATTTGATAAAACAAAAACATGACAATTTAGGAACTTAGCTTTGGTAAATGTAAAATATGCTTAATTTGATCTTTGATATTATAAACATTTAAAGTTTTACATCAAGGTAAACTAAAAAGAGTGAAATGCTATGAGTATATTCACTTGGAGACATTTATCTCTATTTTTCATATTGTATCCCATCCTACATTATTTGTTTTGCTTGATACCTCTGCGGAGTGGAAGGTGAAAAGTCAGTGGCAACCTATTTTGGAAACTGGAGAAAAAAATACTTCAGAAAGAAAATACAATCAATATTTTCAAATGCCATGAAACAGTTTTACGGTAAGTATTGAAAAGCAGCCATTAGATATAATGCTGAAAGGGGATTAGTAGCCTTATAAAGAACTGTTTCAATATTGTGCTTGGAGGAAGAAATGATCTGTAGAACAGTGAAATTAAAGTAGATTCAGTAATAATTTTGTTGTGAAATACTGTAGACAGTGATACAGAGAATGTAGACAAAAATATCCAAGTATCAACCAAAAAGAGTGAAAAGAAGCAATAGAGAAAGATGAAGGAATAAAAATAGTACGGTTTTTTCATTTTTTTTTTAATATTAAAGAAACTAGTGTATATTTATATGCGGAAAGGAAATGAAGAAAAAAGTGCTGCGGGCTCAAGCTGGCAGGCCCTGCCTGGTGAGGAACAGTGATGAAGGCAGGGCCACAGTCTGTCTACCCCAAAAGAAGCTATCAACAGAGTAAACAGCCTACAGAATGGGAGGAAATATCTGCAAAGTATACATCTAACGGAGGTCTAATATCCCGAATCAATAAAAAAAAAACTTAAGCAATTCAACAAGCAAAAAACAACCCCATTAAAAGGTAGGCAGAGGACATGAACAGACACTTTTCAAAAGATGACATACCTGCAGCGAACAAACATGAAAGATGTTCAGTACTACTAATCATCAAATAAATGCAAATCAAAATCACAGTGCAGTACCATCTCACACCAGTCAGAATGGTTATTATAAAAAGTCAAAAAATAACAGATGCTGGTGAGGCTACATTGAAAAAGAAATGCTTATACACTCTTGGCAGAAATGGAAATTAATTCAGCCACTTTGGCAGGCAGTTTGGAGATTTCTCAAAGAACTCAAAACAGAATTACCATTATGCCTAGCAATCCCATTACTGGTTATATACCCAAAAGAAAATAAATCTTTCTACCAAAAAGATCCATGAACTTGTCTGCTCATTGTAGCACTATCCACAGCAGCAAAGACGTGGAATTAATTAGATGTCCGTCAATGGTAGATTGGGTTAAGAAAGTATGGTACATGTATACCATGGAATACTAGACAGCCATTAAAAAAGAATGAAGTTGTTTTATCCTCAACAACATGTATGCAGCTAGAGGCCTTTATCCAAAGCAAATTAACACGGGACCAGAAAATCAAACACCACATATTCTCACTTATAAGTGAGAGCTAAATATTGGGTACACATGAACATAAATGTATGAATAACAGATCGTGGAGACTACTATAGCAGGGACAAAGTGTGGGGAGCAATGGTTGAAAAACTGTTGGGTACTATGCTTCACTACCTGATTGACAAGATTAATTGTACCCCAAACCTCACCATCATGCAATACACCCAGGTAACAAACCCGCAAATGTACCCTTTGAATTTAAAATACAAGTTGGAATTATTTAAAAACAGGAAAATAAAAGTGAGTGAAAGGAAAAGCAAGACAAAGAGGATAGTTATCTGAGAGATGGCTTAGGAGTCAGGGTGCTAGAACTCATTGAAAAAGTAAAAGATTAGAACTTTGGTCGCTAGCGGGCCAGGATATATTGCATACTGATGAAATAACTCAGTATGCAATATATCCAGGACCAGATATAGGCCAAGAATTTTAATGGATTTTTTTTTACCTAATGGTTTTTATTTTCCTCCATGCAGAAAAAGGATAGGTGAAGAGTTAGTTTTAACAATGAGTAAGGGCACGTGTAGAATAGTGGCCTTGAGAAGGCTGAAAAAGCTGTCTGGGTGCATGAGTGACAGAGCTAACTAGAGCCACTGTGGCAAGCAGAATTCCAAATACAGCTGCCTTGTGATTTATTTGCTCTGGTTGTTCAATCAAATATGAATCTTGGTACCCCTGTGAAGGGATTTTGCAGATATAATAAAAGTCGAAATCAGTTAACCTTACGATACAGAGATTATCTGAATGGGCCTGGTTTAATCAGATCAGCCTTCAAAATCAGGGCGTTTTCTGAGCTGGTGGCAGAAGAGGAAGTCACAGATATCTGAAAGCATGAGAAAGTTTCAGCATGTCATTACTGACTGTGCAGATGAAAGGGGCCACATAAAGAGAAATGCAGGTGATCTCTAAAAGCTGAGTCACTTCAAGCAAATTGCCAGCAAGAAAGTGAGGTTTCAGTCCTACAACTGCCACCAGCAGGCTTCTCCAAACAATTTTAATAAACTTGGAAGCTTTTTTTTTTTTTTTCAAAGCCTTTAGTTCAGAGACCAGGTTGGGCTTTATGAAACTCTAAGCAGAGAGCTCAACCAAGCCACCCTGAACTTCTAATGACAAGAACTGTGAAATAATATGTGGGTATTGTTTTTAGTGATTACGTTTGTGATAATTCATTACACAGCAATAATAACTAATGCAGCCATATTATGGTGTTTTTCAGATGAAGCTGAGGTCCGTTGATCTATATTTATCTCAAACAAATGGTTTTATCTGGGATCCCTCATCTGCAAATCAGTAACAGTGGGGAGCTGGATTGATTCAGACTTTAACAAGTGGGGTAAGTGGAAAGAAAGGACAAGGTGAAGAGATCAAGAAACACTAAAATGATGGCGTTGGATTTGACGCTGGCTAAAGAAAGAATACGAGTTAAAAGTGAAATGGTAAAAAGTAAAGAAGAATGATATTTTAAAGGGCTTTTGCTCCATAAATCAGTCTATCTGAAGAGCAGGATAATGAGAGTGACAACTCTGGGAAAAAGAAAGAACAGGGTGCTTACTGCTCTTCAAGATTTCAGAAATGAAACAATTATTTGTGTGGCCTTAGATTTAAAAAGCTGGTGCAGAGCAGAGGGGAGGGACCCTGGGCTTATGAAGTTAAAACATGGCAAGGCTTACATGCTGTAAGACAAGGATCCTGAAGTCTCCTGGTCGTTAGAAAAGAAGACAATGTACAAGTGGTAAAGGGGTGAAGAATATTTCTAGCTTCAGGAAAGAAGGTGGCTTAGCCTAATGACATAACTTTAAAAGAAAAAATTTTATTGGAAAAGTGACAGAGCAGTGATTTATATGTGACATAGGAAGTCAGAAATGTGGTGTTTCTAACTTTGGGCTTTTAGATGAATGAGATAGAAAAGAATAAGTGGCCTCTACTCAAGAGTATTACAGAAAAAGAATGTCATCCTCAAAAGAGACTCAGGTTCCACTTAACACAAGAAATGAAGAAAAGTATTCTATGAAGCATGGGAGGGTATAGTTAAATACAGAAAAAAACTTTAGAGGGCTAGAAGGAAATAAAATGTAAAATGGTATTCAAAATGTTTTTTCTTCGTTAAGCAAAATCTATGTAAATTCTCATGTCAAAGGAAAGAAGGATGGAACATAGGAGGGAGAGAGAGAGAAGGAAGAAAAGAAAGAAAATATCCAAACTTCTGACTTAGAATTAGTAATAATCCAAATGGAAAATAATTTTGCAGTAGATCCCTTCAGATACAGACAAATGCAAACTTATTGTGGTAGTTTTAAAATATGTCCATAAATTATTTGATACTCCTTTCTTGAAAAGGTAGAAACTCAGTCTCACTCCACTTGAACACAAGCTACACTTAATGACTTCTTCCCAACAAATAATCTATGGCAGACGTAGTGGTACATGACGTCTGAGACCACATCATAATACAAGGCACTATGGCTTCTTTTATTTTGTTTGTTCTCTTGGATCACTCAGTCTGGAAGAATATGGCTGCCATATCATGAGGACACTCAAGAAACCCTGTAAAGAGGTTCCTGTGTTGAAAAACTGAGGCCTCCAACCAGCAGCTATGTGAGTGATCCATCTTTAAATACAATCCCCTAGCCTAAATTAAGTTTCCCAGATAGCTGCAGTCACAGCCAAAAGGTTGAATGGGACACCATGAGAGAAATCGAGGGACAAACACCCAGCTAAACCGCTTTCAAATTCTTAACAGTCAAAACTTTGAGTGTGGATATAGATATCAAAAACAGTATGTGATAATTACATTTTTTTCTAATCTTTAAGTTTGGAGGTTATTTGTTACATAGCAATAGGTAACCCATACAGTCAAAAAAGGTAAATGGTGATACTTTCTAGTTTCCAAAGTCACTGTATGCTTAGGAGAAATGAAATCCACAAGCCAATTAGTCTGGGTATACAACAAAATCATTAAGAAGGCATTACTCATAAGATCTCATCTTTGAATGATGACTTCTAAAGCTCTCGTCTCACCACAGCCTGCCATTCAAGTCTGTATCACTGGCACACCATACAGAACTCCACTGCTAAATTTATCTTCTCATTAGGCCAGTCTTGAAAATGCACTTCTAAATGTATAGGGCGCTCACTGTAACCTCTTACATTGAGTTTCAACATTTCTTTCTAATTTAAAGGCTCTCAATTTCTAATGCCCCACTCAACCCATCTTGGCCTGTTTAGATTTATTTTCTATTATTTCTAACACTAATCCTATAAAACAACACAGGCCACCAGATTCACTCATCAAGGCTTTTGTCAATTCTATCTCCCCATCTCTCCCATCTATCTCATTCAACCAACCGCACTAACATCCATGGCTCACCTATTCCTCAAGGCTCACCTCCAGTTCTTGCTTCTTTAGAAGACCTTGCCAACAACATTTATCCACAAAAATCTCTCAAGTCAAATTCCTATTTCACTTACTAATGGTGTATTACAAAACAATAATAACTCATAATTGGATACTCTCCTGCCTCAGGTGGTTTGTACTATATAATTTGACATTTAACGATGTCAGTCAGTACAGTGATTCACTGGCATATATTATATTGCCTTGTTCACACATTGTTTCATATGTGTCTGTTCCCTAATCATATCATACATTCTTTTACTGAGAATCATAAAACACACTTTTCTTCTCTATATTTTCCACATCATCTCAGCTAGGTATATATAAGTCAAGTAACTGTTGTGCTGTTACTCTGTGTTGGGTTTTTCAGAGACTGTTATTTTTCTCTCCACTTACAGCCAAGGCACAGAACTAAACAACATTTTTTCGAATTCCTTGCATTTAGATGGGGCACTGTAACTAAGTTCTGGCCAGTAGAAGCAATACATGCCACTTCCAGATGTGTTTCATGAAAATCTCACACACAAGACTTTTCACTCTGTCTTCTATTTTTGCAGAAATCTGGAAGGACATTTAAAGGTGATATGGCATTAAGAACTTCATCTCTAAGTCACCACTTAGAGGAAACACACTCGACAATGTTACCCAAGCATCTGCCTTCCCAGTAGTATCTGGACTGGATTAATTTGTGGGCAAGAAGGAACTTTTATTTTGTTAAGCTCCTGGGATTTTGATGTTGTTTGTTATAGCTGCTAGCATCAGTTATTTCATTCAGAGATGGAACATGAAAATAAATAAGGCCCTACACTTGAGGAGTTCAAAGTATAGGGAGGCAATTGGGTTTAAAGAAAAAAAAAGTTTTAAGGTTTCCTGTTTCTAAACTCTAATTTACCATTCTAGTAACCTAAGTCTCGAAATGGAAGAAGCACAATCAATAACATTTTTATATTTGTTTTATTGCAAATGTGGTTCTATATATCCATCAGAACTAGACATGTATCCCAAAAATTGATACAGGTAGTCATAAAGCTTTATTAAAATTTATCACTAGAAATACTTGTTTTTATTTAGTAAATGTGACTTGATCTCACTATAAAAAACTAATAGTCTTTTCATCTTTGTTAACTATAGGAGATTGTTCAAAGTGGTGGGAGAAACTATAGAGAAAGGAACAAACCCTGGCCAACCAACGGATGAAATGAGTACTCAGACACAGGTATGCGGTGTAAGAGCAGGTAGGGGACAGCTTGGCTCTAGTAGCCAAAGTGCAGCAGTCCAGAAAAGCTGGAGCTGCTTACTTTTATTCACTGCAGGCACAAACGGGCTGCAAACGATGCAATCAAGTGCAAGGTTACGACCCTGAAGTCATAAGAATAGCTTTGAGTAAAAAACAATTGGAAGCTGTCCTGTCCCTCTATCTAGGCCTTCAGATAGCACTCTCTGATTATGCAGGCCATATAGAACATGCCCTTCCACTGACAAACGACTCCAGCTCTTAGCTCATGTTCCTGTAGTTATGCCTACAAAAGTAGTTCACTCCCCTAGACCTAACGCTTTAATGCTTTTCACTGATGGCTCTGGTAAAGATGGAAAAGCAGCTATCTGGTGGGAACTGCATAACTCTCTGTTGGTCTGAATTTACTAGTACTCAGAGCGCTGAGGTTGGAGCCCTAATATTGACTCTGGAAACCTTTTCCGCTCAGCCCATCAAGACTGTTAGTGACTCTGCTTACTGCATTTTTTTATTGCAAAAGCTTGAAACAGCCCTCGTTAAGTTCACTCTTGAGCCCACCCTATGTGCCGTTTCTTTAACTTCAGAATTGCTGATCGACATATACATCCTATTTTTATTACACACATTCGGGCCCATAGCTTGTCGCCCAGTCCACTAGTGTATAGCAATGATCAAGCAGATCTGCAGGTTGTGACATCACTGCTTGACCACGCTACCCAATCACATCCATTTTTCCACCAAATTTGGAGGCACTTAACTAAACAATTTCAACTCACCCAAAGACTAGCTAAACAAATTATCCTGCAGTGTCCAGATTGCCACCTCACAGGCACATCCCCTCCTTCAACAGGTGTTAACCCTACAGAACTAGAAACGAATAAGTTATGGCAAACAGATGTCACACACGTCCCTGAATTTGGAAAACTAAGATATGTACATGTATCTGATGATATCTATTTCCACCTAACTAGCACACATGCTCTTCCTGGAAAGTAAGTCCAATATGTTATGAAACATCTTCTCTTAACTTTTGCATTTATGGGGCAGCCCACTAAGATTAAAACTAATAATGGTCCGGCTAACACCAGCTCACAATTTCACCAATTTTGTCACACATGGGACATCCAACGTTCCACAGGTATCCCGTACAACCCGCAAGGACAGGCCATAGTAGAACATGCCCACTCCACACTTAAAAATATGCTCAGAAAACAAAAAAGGGAAAATAGGAGTAAGGACCTTGCAACACTATTGGCAAAAGCCTTATTTACCTTTAATGTCTTAAATTTAGATAATTTTAATCAGTTATAGAAAAGCAATTTGCAAAAATCGCTAAAGATATAAAATCTTTGTTTTTATGGAAAGATGTGAATAGTAATGTCCACATAATTGCTAACTTGGAGAAGACGATACGCTTGTGTTCACACTCCCTCAGGTCCTCTTTGGATTCCAACACAATACATCAAACCTTACCATGGTGTGGCAAGGACGCAACCCAGTACCACAAATGAAGGAAATGATCCTGCAGGACTTGTAGCCCTGGACAATATGGCTTCCTCAGATGACATAGGCCCTAGACATTACCTGGGGGATTCAGAAGAAAACTCAGGAGGCTGAGTGAATCCTGCTCCAGACACAAACACCATTCACTCCAGATAATTTGTTCCTTGCTATGCTGACTATTGTACATTGCAACTCTTGTAGTGTATTAACCTTTCTTATTCTCTCACTCTGCCTGCAGCGTGTACCTGCTACCCTCTATTTTGCCCATCTTCTAGATCCACCTTTTTTCTGCCCTGTTACTTGGGCAGACACCCCCTTCCCAGTCTCTAACAATGTCACTGATTGGCTATGAGGAATTAACATATCCCTGGTGGGGTTCCTCAGTAACAGGCCTATAGAACAATGTGCAAAAACACATCTCCTGGATAGACCCCCACTCCTGGGGGTCACTCTTTGATTGAAAACAATATTACTGATTATGCTTATGTTTGTCATGTTACCTACTGGTTCTAGGATGCAAAGCTGGAACACAAGCTGTAACCACTGCCCTTGTCAAGCCTGGTGCTGCGCACATCTGTACTCTTCAATTAACAAAACCTGATGGGAAAAAAAGAGAAAATGGGGAGATTTAGGAGATCAGTCAGAGTGGTGGGAGAAACTATAGGGAAAGGTGCAGTCCTTCTGGAAGGTCAGAAGGCACTGCAAAGCTCTGGGGAGAATCGCTGAAGGCAGCTGCTCTATAGCCCTGAGGGGGAGGGCAAGGAGTAGGTACAGTACAAGGGAGTGTAGGGGAATTTATCTTAACAGACTTGTTACTTACATTGTCCAGGAACTGACCTTCCATTATCCCTGCAAGTGACTGCTCCCAGAAAGGGGGAACAATAAATGTTAATTACCTGCAGATTGTATTTGCCTCAGGCTTTCAGCATTGTGCCTGCACTGAATAAAAGTAAGCAGCTCCAGCTTTTCAGGGCTGCTGCACTTTGGCCACTAGAGCCAGGAGTTCTCCTACCTGCTCTTACACCGCATACCTGTGTCTGAGTACTCATTTCATCCGTCGGTCGGCCAGGGTCTATGGGACAGACCTGGCAATTAACATTGATATACATGTCTGTCTATATCAATGTGCTCTTGCATTGCTGTAAAGAAATACCTGAGACTGGGTAATTTATAAAAAGAGGTTGAATTGGCTCACAGTTCTGCAGGCTGTACAAGTATGGTTCCAACATTAGCTTCTGGTGAATCCCTCAGGAGGCTTACAATCATGTAGAAGGGAAGAGGAGCCAGCATATCACATAGTGAGAGGGAGCAAGAGAAAAATGGGAGAGGTCCCAGACTCTTTTAAAGAACCAGATCTAAGTGAGCAAGAACTCAATTATCACCAAGGAATGGTGTCCAGTTATTCATAAGGAATCCACCACCTCCATGATCCAGTCACCTCCCACCAGACCCCACCTCCAATATTGGGAATCATATTGCAACATGAGATTTGGAGGGGACACACATCCAAACCGCACTATCAGTGTATACGTAGTATGTTGTGAAATAAAGTAGATGATACTGCAGAACACACATTTTCATGGTGATTTTCCTATTGTTAACTGTCTATTTGTATTACATGATTAAGCAGAAAATGATTTGGCTTTTAAAAATATTAAATGTTATATTAGTCCATTTTCACACTACTATAAATAACTGCCTGAGACTGGGTAATTTATGAAGGAAAGAGGTTTAATTGACGCACAGTTCCACATGGCTAGGGAGGCCTCGGGAAATTTACAATCATGGTGAGAGGTGAAGGGGAAGCAAGGCACATCTTACACGGCAGCAGAAGTGAAAGAGAGGGAGGAAGGAGCTACCAAACACTTTTAAACCATCAGTTCTCATGAGAAGTCACTCACTATAATGAGAACAATAAGGAGGAAAGCCTCCCCCATGATCCCATCACCTCCCAGCAGGTCCCTCATTCAACATGTAGGGATTACAATTTGAGATGAGATTCAGGTGGGGACACAGAGCCAGGCCATATTAAGTATCGTTGGTATGAAGCAGTGTTCTGAGGTCAAACTTTTTTGGAGTATATTCTATATGCTTTCATTTTTTGAAAACTTAAAATCATTTTGAAATGGGTCCTCTTATTCATGTCAGCTTAATGGTGACAAGGGCAGGGCCTACAAATTAAATCTGTCCTTGATCAGAAGGAAGAAAGTGAAACTAGGGATATTTGAGATGCAGCACATACCTGCTGTATGCTAGCATACGGCTGTCACGGGTCTTACACTGGGGGGAAAAAAAGACCAGGATTTTTATTTTAACCTTGAATTAGCATCACCTGTGGTATTGGTGGCTTATCTACCTCTAAGAACACTTATTAATTATAGGTAGAAATAACTCTTCTATTTATCAACAGTCAGGAAAGCATAATTTTACTCTCTTCTGTCAGAGAAGGCTAACATATTATTTAAAAGGTGATCTTTAAGCATGCAATGCATTTAGTCTGTGTCACGATAATTCCATGCCACAGATTTAGCTCTAACCATGCAATTTAATAACCTATAAGAATGTATCAGATTTGCATAAATTGTAGGTTATATATATATATATAAAATGTAAGAAATTTAAAATAATGTTTTACTGTGATCCCAGCTTTAATTGCTGTGTTTTTCTTTTGATTCAATTCTCATTCTTTTGGCTGTTCAATCTTTTTCCGAAAAGACCTACTATCTTTATAGTCTAGTGTCTCATTTTCATGTTCTAACATTATTTGATGTGTTCTATAATCCTCTAATTGTAAAAGTACTATATATGCGTGCATGTGTGTGTTTATGTACATACACACATATGTGGTGCTTTTCATTGCTGTAATTTTATTTCTTCTAAATATCCTTATATTCCATAAATATTTAATGTGTCCTCTATTTGCTTGTCAATGTGCCAGGTAAGCAGATATCCAAGGTGAACAATACTGACTTTCTCTGATTCCACAGAACTTACCATCTAGAGGAAGAATAGACACTAAAAAATTATATTAATAAATACAACTGAGTTTTATGATGTTATTATTGTTATCTCAAGGAAGCATTTTATTTGACCTAACTAGAGAGATCAGAGAAGAGCTTTCCCGAGGGTAAGGGTAAGTTACATGAAGAAGGGGCAAGAACATTTTGGAAAACTGTAGCAACAAATGTAAAATCCTGTGGCAGGGCCCAGAAAGGGACCCTGGATTTTCTGAAAGAGAGACACTCTGAGAGAAGAACAGAGAGTAAAGTAAATTTCAATATGAGTGGATACTAGAGCTGTCAGCTGGGGTCAAGGCAGGCAGGAGATAGCCCATATTAAGAAAATTAGTCTCCATTCTAAAAGCAACAGTAAGCCATTGAATAGTTTCAAGAGTAGGGTGGCATAGTTAAGAGTTCATTAGAAAGAAAATATATCTAGAGAGGTAGGGGAGGAAGCAAATACAGAGGTACCATCTCCCTGTCCAAATCACTAGTCATCTCTTTCTGAAGCAGGCTATAATCACCTCACAGATATGAATAAAAATCTTTACTTGACTGTGGCATCCATTATTATCCAAGCATCTCATAAATGAAAACCTAACTGGGTATCAGGCTCCCAGCTGGTATCCGAGTAATAGGAAGCCATCGTAAGTGGGTAGGGAGCAGCACGTCCCAGTGAATTGAAGAACAGTAAGTTTCCTCAAGAGAGCTATGGATCATTGACTGAAAGTTAATGTTAAGCTGCCCTCATGCCTGGAAGCAGGTGCATTAGCAAGGCCTCATTCCTGAGCTTTCTTTGGATGTTTCAAACCCTGCTGAGCTGATGGAAATGAAGTCCTTAATTTCAACTATGGTCATTAACCCCCTACTTTGTGTTTTTACAAACCATTAACATGTCATTTGTGTTCACTTTAAAGATAGGCTTTGTGTTCAGGGAGCTGGGGCTTCAGGGCAATGGACACCAAGCATTGAAGGGGAAAATGCACGACAAATCACAAGGACAAGGCTGTGCTGGTCACCTAGTACTATATATATATACATACACACACACACACACACACACACACACACATACATATATTATATTTATATATATATATCTCTCACCTGTGGTATTGGTGGCTTATCTCTAAGAACACTTATTAATTTTAGGTAGAAATAATTCTTATATTTATTAAGAGTCAGGAAAGCATAATTGTACTCTCTTCTGTTAGAAAAGGCTAACATATTTAAAAGGTGATCTATCTATATATATATATATATATATGTCTATGTATATTATATATATTTATTTAAAAGGTGATCTCTATATATGTGTGTGTATATATATGTGTGTGTGTGTATATATATATATATGTACCTTTTAAGACATATATATAATCTGTCTGAATAATGCAGATGACACTGGGATTACCTCTTGAACTATGAAAAACAAAAGCAAGAACACTAATGCCATCTAGTATGAGGAAACATAGTTGCAATATCTGAGAACCACCACATATCCGGTAGCCATGGCACAGTACAGCGCCAGTCAGGAGGAGAAACAACAACAAAAATTCTAGGAGATCTCTAGCTACATGTTTTACTTGAATGCAAAATGCAAGTTTAGGGTAAAATCATCAGATCAGTTAAATTCATCAAGGACTGATCAGGCACTCTACTAATCAATCTCATTCCTGCCCAAATGATCTTTTCAACTATATGTGCCTCATTGCTTTGTAATTACTGTAATCAAATGACTGCCCTCAGTGCACCTTCATATTCCACCCTTTGCCCAATTTGTTCCCTTTGTATTTTCCTTTCTTTCAGCCTTACAGTTAAAGTGCCTAAGTTCCACCTCCAGAAAGACTCCTCAGGAAGTAAAAGTCCAAGGAGAATAGCTTCTCCCTTGAACTCACCAATCGGTATTTAGCAGTTGTTCATGTACTCATTGCAATACTTTTATTATTTTATTCCTGTATATTATTTAGTAGTAAATCTCAATTCCCTAACTCAGTGCAAACTCCTTCATGTCAGAGACCTAATGGAATAATACATTAAGTGTGGTTTAATAAATAATGTTTAAGCTATTGGAGTCAGATGCAAATCAAAGCAAGCTTTTTGCTCTCATTGGTTTCAGTAGTGAAAATTTCATATGAAAGTCTTTAAATGTTAATTTTTATCTTATTTTTCTTGAGTAATTTAGTTTCCTAAAATAATGTTGCTAGCGAATTAAATCTTCTATGCCTGTATTCTGGCATTTCTGCAATTTAGGTATGCTCCTACTTTATATACAACTTCATATGTTTTTAAAATTTTATAATATTTGTATTTACTAATTTTAGTAATTGTAGAGGAAGAAAATAGAAAATGATCTTTGGTAGACAGACAACGGATCTCACAAATGATCCTGTTAATTGGGCTTTACTGGCTGCATATAGACTTTTGAAAATAATGTATTAATTTTATATCATATGAATATCTAAAATGAACATGCATAATTATATATGCACAAGAGGATGAGAAAAGAACAAAAAGGAAAAAAAAAGATGTGGTATGACAACTTAATAGCTATTAATACATTAACCTATTTTTACCTTGACAATGTATGTGATTTTTCTTATAACACATAAAAAAGCTCTACTCTCTTATAGTCTTTCCTATGAAGAATTTATCATTACAAGTATCATTTAATTTCACTTTTAAAATGTAATGAACAACAAAACAAACATCATTCATTCCTGATTTGGCAATGAAGACTTTTCCTTAGGCATGAAGTAAAATCCTAGTTATAATGTTTTTCCTCCACTGCAAATAAAGCTCTTCTGTGCATTTTTATATCAGAAAATACATTTGATGGATGATCAACCTCATTTTTGAAATATATTTATTTTTCTCCAGTATGCCAAAAATAGCTTTAAAGCTTAAGAGCATAACAAATCACATCTATTTCTTATTGGGAAAAAGGCTCTTGCATTATTGCATTTGTACACAATTGTCATCATTCAAAACTGCTTTTCCTCCTAGTGAACAACACTTCTCTTTATCCATGTGTTGGCCACTGGCAGAGCTGACGTTTTATTTGTTGGCTGATTTCCCATATGCAATGCCTTCATGTTTTGTTCCTTTTTTGACTGTGTAATAATCCACTGTATATTTTATTTGTGACCATACTAAGAGGAGGTTTTTGTAGTGCATTGTGATATAAAAAGATTTCATGGAAAGCAACATAAAGTAACTCTGTAAAAGCTATTTTCACCAACAAATTTTAAGTCACTTGATAAAATAATCGTGTTAGACTGAAATAAGGAAAATGTTAAAATACAAGCTTTCTTTCTATTTTTATATTAAAAATGTATGTTATACCTAAAACAGACACTTAAAATTACATAACCCTGAGGACATAGGAACTGGAGGAATTTGACTAGTTTTTTAAGGATTAGAGTTAAGATGGAGAGATAAACATAATGAAGATTAAACATTATGCCTCAGAACACTAATATATCAGATTGTTCTCAGTACCTTCCAATGTTTTGTCAGTTTGATAACATATTAGAAGGGTGAATATTCAGCGGCCTGTTAACTACTCTCTTTGCAAAGCTGACATTGGCTATGAGAGTTTACTTTGCAGGGAAGGCTTGTTGTTTTAAAATTGGCATCCTGTAAAGTGAAAACTGATCTGCATTATGCATGAGAAGATCTAGGTGATATTCTTCCATAATCTCTAACTTCTGGGAGGCAAAATAATATTTCATGGCCATAGTTTGCTTTTATGTAAAATGAGCAGCTATATTATTCTAATTTCTTAGATCATAGGTCTTTCCTTTGAGTCTATGGTTGATTTTATTTAGATTCAGTGATATGTACCATCTGTGATTACTTATTTGCCAAAATTCTCTATCAACGTGTGGCAGATTTTTTGAATATTTATATTGAGCTATTTTTGCTGAATCCTAGGATATCTGTAAAAAAAAGATCTGGGTTATCTCAAAAAAAAAAAAAATGTCAGCTGTCTAGGACTTTAGGATTAAGCTCTCCAAAAACTCAACCCAGATGGCAGAACACTTTCACCCTCTTGCTGCTTCCCACACCCAGCTGGAACTTTGACCCAAGCCCTCTACTAACGGTGTTTTTTTTTTTTTTGCATGTCTGCCAAGTGGGAAAGAAAGAGCAAATGAATTTTAGAACCAATATACACATGGATGCACATCTAATATATGAATAACTTTATTAAAAAAATTAAAATAATCGTCTTTGATTTTCTAATATGAAAAAAACTCAGCAAAATAATTTCAAATCTCTAGATCTCAACATTTTCATCTGTAAAACATTGAATTAGATGTGCTGAAAAGATACACTAAAATCCCTTCCAGATTTAATACTTTTCATTGACTGGAACACAAATTCTTCTAAGCCTTTTAAAGATTAGTGGCTATTGGACCTGGCTTCCACAGTGTATGCATTACATACCACCGAAGAAGAAATACAGATTTTGAGGAAGGAATCAAGGTATAATGGTAATAAAAGTTTCAACTACCACAGCAACAGGTATTTGTTTGGCACTTCTAAGTTTAAAAGTGTTTTTTATATATGATTTCTCATTCAGTCTTCCCCTAAATTATATAGTTATTGCAGATACAATTTTCCTTATTTTGCAGAATAGGAGATTGAAATTCAAGAAGTCTAAATGACTTAGAAAATAATAACATGTTAAAATCAATGCACTCACTTGGTTTCTGCAGTAGTCTGAGACATGTAAGGTTCAGGAAAAAAACAAACAAACAATAACACCTAAAAAGCTTGTTACCTTTGCAGTTCTAGGCTCTATCTCTCATTTAATAAGACTAAGCCCAATATGCTCTCTAGCTTTAACTAATCTCTCGTGGTTATGAAGAATACTCCCCTACATCTTCTGTGTGTGCCAAATACTATTTTCATTTACTTTTCTTTCAGCCTTGCAAAATAGGCTACATTTCATTTTCTGGCATCTTATATACGTAAATACTGTTTCTGAAAAACAGCTTATCAGAGACATGGTATTGTCTCTGATATATTATAACCTTTCATTATAATTTATTTTTATTTTTCTCTATTAGAATACCAAGCAAATTATTCTTCACCTAGTGGTCATCTCATAGAAATGTTAACATCTTACTGCCATGGCAAAACATTTCTCAGCTTGGCATTCAAGACAGTTCATCAGAGCTTGTTCTGCTCTGTTTCTGTAATAGGCCCCTCTGATATTAATATTTGTTTAAACATTCCTTCACTCCATATTGGCTATAGCATGATGTCACACTTGCTGAAACTGAGATTACACACGAAAGGATTTTAATATAGGATTTACCAAATGGATCACAGAATGAGATAAGCCTCGTTGGGTTTGTCCAAAGCCATTAAAATTGTCTGAATTGGCCAAGAAGACATTGCATTTCACCTTAACCCTGGGTCTTGACTGTTCATGGAAAAGGACCTGGGCATTGTGAGTGAGCAGATTTTTTTGTTCTTCATCAGTATTCAGGAGAAGAAATGCTTATAATTTACATATTTATTAGTATCATTATTTTTGAGTTGGAGTCTCACTTTGTCACCCAGGTTGGAGTGCAGTAGCCTGATCTTCGCTCACTGCAACCTCTGTCTCTGGGTTCAAGCAATTCTCCTGCCTCAGCCTTCCAAGTAGCTGGGACTACAGGCATTAACCACTATGCTCAGCTAATTTTTTATATTTTTTAGTAGAGACAAGAGTTTTGTTATGTTGGCCAGGCTGGTCTCAAACTCCTGACCTCAGACGATCTGCCTGCCTTGGCCCCTCAAAATGCTGGGATTACAGGCATGAGCCACCAAACAGGCCTAGAGTGCTTATGCTTTTAAATAATTAAACTTCCCAAAGGAGCTGGTCTTCCTTTTGAGCTTAGGTTGTAAGGTGGCTGATAGTCACATTTCATTCAACACAAATGAAACTTTCCAGGTTATAAAGGATAAGTGAAAGAAAGGGCAACCAAAATAGAAAGCAAATAGGCAGACAGACATATATGTATACATGTATGCATATATGCAACAAAGAGGCTCTACATGTGTGTGCGTGTGTGTATACATATACACATATATAAAATGGTACTACCTTTAAACAATGTTTACTTTCCAAGTATTTGTTGAGGCAACAGCAGAGAACATTTTATATACATATAAAATGTCCGTTTATGTGATAACTTAAAATCCCATTCACAAATGCTTTTATGTTACCAATCTTTATACTACTTACATATAAACATTTTAGAACAGGGTTGAATATACACGTAATGGGTACCATACTCTACTGGAAATTAAGGAGACGTTCAAGGACAACTTTAACTTTATGTGATTTCCAGTATATGCATTGTTAGAAATTAACACCAGCCAAAATTTGGAATGCTACCATATGCTGAGTATCCCTGCTTTATGTCTTTCTCCCCACCAGTTTCTCTTAGATGTGCTGATTTGAAATAAAATGGTGAAGTTCTCTTTCCTCTGCTATTGCCTCAACAAATATTTGAAAAGGAAAGTAAAACTAGTTTAAAGGTAGTACCATTTTTCTTCCTCGCTGTAGCCCTGAGACCTGGAGGAAGTTATGGTTTAAGTGGAATGGGGTAAGACCATACACATGCATGGTACCATCCCAGGAAGCTTTGAGACGCAGTGGGGAAGCTGGAGTCCAGGCCCCAAGGTCTCAAAACACTAGTGGAACCAAAACTAGTAGATATTAATTGACTGATTAGAAGACTCAGAACATAAACACCTCAGATGAACCGCAAGAAGGACAGACCAGAAAGGCCTTCTCAATTGTGCTCTCTGAAAACCTGAGACCTATATCTGCCAGTGGCGGAGATGAGCAGAAGACCCAGTAATGAGTAATGTTAAGTTTCACACTAATCCAGCAAGATTAAGTCATGGGATCCATTTAAATTGACTACATGAACAAAAATAGGTATGTGATGATTCTTGCTCATCAGCGTTTCACATGTCAATTAAGATTCACTTGTTTTTCACATTGTGTTCTTTATGCTTTCTGCTTTTAATTCAAGGTCTATTTTACATTTATATTATCTATTTTTGATCAAGAATAAAAACAAGTTGAGGCTCTGTAACTGTCAAAATTATCACAGTGACCAGAATGTTCAACTGAAGAATACACCACTGAGTGAATGAGCTGAAATCATGCTTATCTGATCTCAAATAATGATTGTATATACTCATTCATTATGCACTAGAAGGCTAATTGATTTAAAAAGCTATTTTAATAGAGATTCTATATACTTTTAATTGTAGAAATTACAATTACAATAATTTCCATGAACTTTCCACAGTCTATGCTGAATTCTTAATTTTAGGGTCCGTGTCACTCAATATGCATTGGGCCTTGTGCTTTTACTGTTCCTTAACACCTTTTTTATGCATTTCCTTTTTCTGCAACAAATGTGCTAATACCTTCAGGGAAAATATGATATCCCCTACTACTGAGCCCTTTGCAACATCTCATCCTATAACATTTGTTAAATATTTTATAACTTAATCTTTGGATTGTATCAATATTTTAAATTAAAACCTCTAAAATTAACAGAGATAATTAGCATATTACTTTACCTTTTTGGAAAGGCTATTTCATGTCAGTAGAATAATTTCTGAAACTAAGATAAATTAACGTAGAGGAGAATGTATTTCTTTGACCTGAAACATTTTACTCTTTATGCTCCATCTTTCCCAGATATTAACCAACAGTAAAGTTACTGACTACTGAATATTCATTGTATTTATTCACCAATCTTGTTGTTCTCTAAAAGATTATCATCCCTTAATGAAAAAGTTACCCTCATCTTTAAAAACTATGTTGTGGAATTATTCTAACAATTATGTATTCTCCTTCATTTTCCCCACTGTACACTTGCCTAGATATTCATTTTTTTCTCCAGAAAAATCTATCTGTAAATCATAACTCACAGAAAAAAAGTATGCCTTCCTATAGTTTCAAGTAGCAAAAATAGCCTTTGGTGTAGAAGGCAAGCTAGATCCTTTTGATGTCTCGACTTCTTAACCAGGCTATGCACACTAATACAACTTTAAGTGGTAGCAAGTTTTATTTTGTGTTCCTTTCTCATTAGCAGTAATGGACATCTTGGATGCTTGACCTGACTTACATACATAAAGAGAGCACTGACAGAAAGCTTATTATATGGTGCTACTCTCTTGGCTTTGAAGTTCTGTAAACCACACGCATGATTGCTTTTAGGGGGAAAATTCAAGCTCCCAGCACTTTGGACATAGTGAACTCTCTCTGAGACTCAGATTTTAGTTCTAAATCATGACATGTATAAGGGATATATAACAACTGAAGATTATTTCCAGATGCTGAAGATGTAGGCTATGTTTATAACTCATATTTACCAGTACGTTTTGAAAATTGATGTTCCTAAGATTTCGGTGAGAGTGTGTCATTGCTCTACGTTGGTTCTTTTCTCCCTCTCTCTTTCAGTTTTTTTCAATATAATAGAGAGAAATACTTGCATTGGTAAATACCATAAACCCATTCTGATGTCATCCATTTCAGAACCTGCAGTCCCCAGGTTATTGTAGAATTACTGCTGAGTCAAAGAAAGTACACGTTAATTATTTTAAAAAGGAAATATAAGCAATAAGATTATGTTATTAGTAATTCATTTTAAACTCAGTAGTCTGGAAGAATGAATTTTTTTTTCTATAGAAACAATGCTAAGAATAATATTAAGATTTTTAATCTAACCTACAAAAGTTAGTTTCAATCATGTATAGTGCACCAAAAATAAGTTTATATAACACATTTATTATAAGAAATTACACATTTTAGTCTGCTTTATGCTACTGTAGCAGAATACCTGAGACTGGATAGTTTATACAAAATAGAGATTTATTTTCTACAGTTCTGGAGGCTGGACAGTCCAAAATCAAGGAGTCTGCATCTAGCAGAGGGCCTCCTTGTGGCATCATTCCATTGTGGAAGATGAAAGGACAAGACAGCCAATGCTGAGAGAAGGTTGAACTCGCCCTTTATCAGGATGCCCCACTGGTGATAAGAAAGCCACTCCTGCAATAATGGCATTAATTCATTCACAAGGACAGAACTTCTTAAAGTCCTACCTTTCAACACTATTGCATTAAGGATTAAGTTTCCAACATTGAGAACACAGTCAAATTGGTTCCTGGCCCTCCAAATTTATCTCCTTCTATATACAGCATATATTCATTCCACCCCAGCAGCCTCTAAAGTCCTTTTTATTAAACTGTTATTTTAGGTTGCAGATACATGTGTTGGTTTCTTATATAATTAAATTCATGTCACGGGGGTTTGTTGTATAGATTATTTTGTCACCCAGATACTAAGTCTAGTACTCAATAGTTATTTTTTCTGATTCTCTTTCTCATTCCCCCATCTAGCCTGAGGCAGGTTCCGGTGTCTGTTGTTGCCTTGTGTCCATGTTCTCCTTACTTCGTTCCTACTTATTAGTGAGAACATGCAGTGTTTGGTTTTCTGTTCCTGCATTAGTTTGCTGAAAATAATAGCGTCCAGCTCGATCTATGTTCCTGCAAAAGACATGATCTTCTTTTTATGGCTTCATAGTATGGCTCCATGGTATATATGTATCACATTTTCTTTATCCAGTATATTGTTGATAGGGATTTATGTTGATTCCACATCTTTACTTTTATGAATCGTGCTGCAATAAACATACGTATGCATGTGTCTTTATGGTAAAACAATTTATATTCCTTTGGATATATACCCAGTAGTGAGATTGCTGGGTTGAATGGCAGCTCTGTTTTTAGCTCTTTGAGGAATTGCCACACTGCTTTCCACAGTGGTTGAACTAGTTTATACTCCCACCAACAGTGTTGTATAAGCATTGTCTTTTCTCTGTAACCTCATCAGCATCTGTTATATTTCCTCTTTTTAATAACAGCCAACCTGATTGGTGTGAGATGGTGTATCATTGTGGTTTTGATTTGCATTTCTCTAACAATCAGTAATATTGAGCTTTTTTCCTGTGCTAGGTGGTCACATTTATGTCTTCTCCTGAAAAGTGTCTGTTCATGCCCTTTGCCCACTTTTTAATGGGATTGTTTGCTTTTTCTTGCAAATTTGTTTAAGTTCCCTTTAGATGCTGGATATTAGACCTTTGTCAGATGCACAGTTTATGAATATTTTCTCTTGTTCTATGGATCGACTTTCTACTCTGTTGGTAGTGTCTTTGGTGTGCAGAAGCTCTTTAGTTTAATTAGGTCCTGTTTGTCAATTTTTGCTTTTATTTCAATTGCTTTTGGCATCTTCATCATGAAATATTTGCCCATTCCTATGTCCAGAATGGTATCACCTAGGCTGCCTTCTAGGGTTTTTATAGTTTTGAATTTTATAATTAAGTCTCTAATCCATCTTGAGTTTATTTTATATAATGTATAAGAAAGGGCTCCAGTTTCAATTTTCTGCATACGTCTAGCCAGTTATCCCAGCACCATTTATTGAATCCAGAGTCTTTTCCCCACTGCTTGATTTTGTCAGCTTTGTCAAAGATCAGATAGTTATAGGTGTGTAGCCTTGCGTGTGGGCTCTCTATTCTGTTCCATTGGTCTGTGTCTGTTTGTGTACCAGTATCATACTGTTTTGCTTACTGTAACCTTGCAGGATAGTTTGAAGTCAGGCGCTGATTTGTTCTTTCAGCGTAAGCTTGTCTTGGCTATTAAGGCTCTTTTTTGGTTCCATATGAATTTTAAAATACTTTTTTCTTAGTTCTGTGAAGAATGTCATTGGTAGTTTAACAGAAATAGCATTGAATATATAAATTGGTTTGGATAGTATGGCCATTTTAATAATATTGATTCTTCCTATTCATGAGCATAGGTTGTTTTTCCATGTGTTTGTGTCACTTCTGATTTTTTTGAGCAGTGTCTTGTAATTATCATGGTAGAGAATCTTTCACCTTCTTGGTTAGCAGTATTCCTAGATATTTGATTCTTTGTGTGGTCATTGTGAATGGGATATTGTTCCTAATTTGGCTCTCCACTTGGCTGTAATTGGTGTATAGGAATGCTAGTGATTTTTGTACATTGATTCTGTATCTCAAAACTTTGCTGGAGTTGTTTACCAGCTAAGAGAACTTTTAGGCAAAGACTGTGGGCTTTTCTAGATATAGAATCATGTCATCTGCAAACAAGGATAGTTTGACTTCATCTCTTACTATTTGGATACTCTTTATTTCTTCCTCTTGCCTGAGTGCTCTGGCCAGGACTTATTCTATGTTGGATAGGAGTGATGAGCGAAGGCATCCTTGTCTTTGCCAGTTTTCAAGGAGAATGCTTCCAGGTTTACCCCTTCCCATGTGATGTTGACTGCTAACTTCTAATAGATGGCTCTTATTATCTTGAGGTATATTCCTTCAATACTTGAAGTTTATTGAGAATTTTTAACATGAAAGGATGTTAATGTTTATTGAAAGCCTTTGTGTATTTATTGAGAAAATAATGTGCTTTTTGTCTTTAGTACTGTTTATGCGTTAAATCACATTTATTGATTTGCTTATGCTGAACCAATCCTGAATCCTGGGGATGAAGCCTACTTAATTGTTGTGGATTAGCTTTTTGATGTGCAGCTGAATTCAATTTGCAAGTGTTTTGTTGAGGATTTTTGTATCAATGTTCACCAAGAATGTTGGCCTGAAGTTTTCTTTTTTGTTGTGTCTCTGTCAGATTTTGGTACCAGGATAATGCTGGCCTTGTAGAATGACTTAAGGAGGAGTCTCTCCTCTTCAGTTTTTTGGAGAAGTTTCAGTAGGAATGATACCAGCTCTTCTTTATACATCTGGTAGAATTCAGCTGTGAATCCATCTGGTCCTGGGCTTTTGTGGGTTGGTAGGCTATTTATTACTGATTCAATTTTAGCACTCTTTATTGGTCTGTTCAGGGATTCAATTTCTTCATGGTTCAGTATTGGGAGAGTGTGTGTCTAGAAATTTACCCATTTCTTCTAGATTTTCTAGTTTGTTTGCACTGAGCTATTCATAGTAGCCTCTGATTGTTATTTGTATTTCTGTGGGGTCAGTGGTAATATCACCTTTTTTGTCTTTAATTGTGTTTATTCAGATCTTCTCTTTTCTTATTAGTTGAGCTAGCAGTCCATCTATTTTATTATTATTTTTTAAACAAAATATTTTCTGGCTTTTGATCTTTTGAATGCTTTTTCATGTCTCATTCTCCTTCATTTCAGCTCTGATATTGATTATTTATTTACTTCTACTAGCTTTGGGTTTGGTTTGCAGCAGACTCATGGGTGCTCAGTTCGGACTGGCCCTGTCTCATGGGCAAGACTACCCTGGAGAGTTCAGGTCTGACAGTTCCCCTAGGCTAAAGTCTCCCATGGGAACAAGCAGATCCTGGATGGATGGGTGTCCCTGGCTCTGTTCCATTACAGATGCTCCTACACCAAACCCTCTGGGCTCCCCCCTGCCTGGAATTCTGCCCCTACCACTTCTCTAATCAGAACTCCCTGCCAACTCAAGTGTCCATGGTGGCTAAGGGGTCTCCTCTTGCCGGGATTCCAGAGGCCTATGGTGAGAGAGTGGGTTGATCATTGATCTTTCATCTCATCCTTTCCTCTGGAGCTACTGGGGGCCAGGAATGAGTCCCAGTTGTGGTAGCCCCTGCAGGGTTCCCAGCTTCCTACCCCTTCAGCCCAACATGTATGTCTTCCCTCTTCTGACTTCTCTCAATGCCTTCCCTCTGAAGAGCAGCTAGGAGTGTGCCAGTCTTCCCAATGCCCTGGTCCCTCAGTGGCACACATTCCTCCTGGCAGCCTCTAGTCAGCCATCTTGCCTCCTTCCTCCAAAGTCTTAACTTGCTGTAGCATCAACACAAAAATCCAAAATCCAGAGTCTCTTCTGAATCAGACATGTGGGAGGAGACTCAAGGCACATTTCATCTGAAGGCAAATTATTCTCAACCTTTGAGCCTGTGAAATTAATAAGTTGTCTACTTTCAAAATTCAATGACAGAATAGGCATGGTATAGACATTCCCATTCCAAAATGGAGGAATAAGCCAGAAGAAAGATATAACTAACCTCAAGTAATTTCAAAACCCAACAAGGTGAATAACATTAAATTTAAATCACTACAATAATTTTTCTTGACTTTATTTCCTGCATCTTGGGCAAATTGGAGTGGGTGCTGGAACCCCAAAACTTAAGCAGCCCCACTCCTATGGCTTTGCTGGGCTCAGCCCACCAAGCAGCTCTGATGGGTTGGACTCTCATACCTATACCTTTCCCAGGCTGGAGGTAAGGCATTCCTGATTCTACAGTTTTTATGGGAATTGCCCTAGTGGCATGGGACTCTCTGTGGCGGTCCTGTAATCACACTTCTTCTGTGCATTGCTCTAGTGGAAACTCTCTGTACCAACTAAACCCCTGTGACAAGTTTTTGCCTGAACCCTGAGCTGTCTGCTACATTCTTTAAAATCTAGGTGGCGAAAGCCATGCTAACAGACCTCTTGCACCCTGTGAGCCTACAGAGTTAGTACCATGTGAATGTCCCCAAGGTTGACCACTTTTACCCTTTAGAGTGGTGGCTAAAGCCGCACCAGAGCTGGTTTAAGCCCTAGCTGGAGTGGCTGAGGAGCACTAGCCTGGAGTTTGGGAAGCAGACAGTTGATAGTGAATGCTGAAGTCTTCAGCCTTTCTGGAAACCTTTCCTTCAACATTATAACTTGCCTTGAAGATCTCTGAAATGACTTTAGGGACATCCTCTCATTGTCTTGATGAGTAGAACCTAGCCTCCTCCTATCCACATTGATCTCTTTAATAAACAGTTGCTTGACCACACCTTTAGTATTCTCTTGAATACGTGGGGATTTCTTTTATTCTTTACATGGCCAGCGTGAGTTTTCCAAATCTTCCCATTCTACTTGCATTTTAATTATAAATTTCATCTTTAAAGCATTTCTCCCATCTCATTTCACTGTAAGCAGCCAAAAGAAGCCATGCAGCACCTTGAATGCTTTGCTGCTTAGATGTTTCTTCTGCCAGAAATTCTTATTCACAGCTCTTAAGTTCTGCTTTTCAGAATGAGCTGTAGGGCATGAACACAATTCAGACAAGCATTTTGCAGCTGTATAACAGGAATGGTCTTTATTCCAGTTTTCAGTACCTTATTCTTCAGTTCCACATGAAACCTCATTACACTAGCCTTTACTGTCCACATTTCCACCAACGTTCTAATCTTGATCGCTTAAGTAATCTCTAAGAAATCCCATGCTTTTCTTACCTTTATTCACTTCTTCTGACCCATCATCAGAATCACTGTTAACTCTATATTCATAGCAATCAAGGGTTTTTCTAGCCTGATCCTCCAAATTCATCCAGCCTCTACCCATTACCCAGCTCCAGAGCCACTTCCACGTTTTCAGGTATTTATTATAGCTATTGCTCATAGTCTACTTCTTGCTACCAATTTACTGCCCTAGTCCATTTTATGTTGCTCTAAAAGAATACATGATACTGGGTGATTTTTAAAGAACACAGATTCATTTTTCACACTTCTGGAGACTGGGAAGTCTAAGGCTGAAGGAATTGCATCTTGTGAGGGCCTTCTTGCTGTGTCATCCCATGGTGGAAGGCAGAAGAACAAGAGGACATATATAAGAGATAGGAAGAAAGTGAAGGGGACTAAACCCACTCTTTTATTAAAAACTCATTCCAGTTATAAGAAACTTTCTCCCAAAATAATAGCATTCATCGATTCATAAGGGCAAAGCTATCATGACCTAATCATCTCTTAAAGATTCCACCTCTAAACACTGTTGCACTGAGGATTAAGCTTTCAACACATAAACTTTGGAGGACACATTCAAACCATAACAATCTTTCTTCATTGGGAGAGTGAAGAAGAGAAATAATAGAATATATATCTTCTTATTGGGTGCCAGGCTGACTTCAGAACAAATCTTGAAATAGACCAAGATTGATTTTCTACAATCGTCTCTCACCTAGATTGGAGGTACCTAGCATACATGACAAGACTCCCCGATCTTATTTATGTGACAAAGCACTGCATCCGTCCCAGAAATTTTTTAATGATGAGTTTATATTTTTCAGAATTCTCAAAATAGTGATACGACTGATAATGCTTTCATTGGGCAGTCTATTAAACTGAATCTCAGAAAGGAGTCATACGGCCAAACAGTAATGTTTGTATTGAAAATACTTTACAAGGAATAAGAAAATGAGAACCAAGTACAAGATCACTAAACATCAATGATGATATTGAATAAACAGATCCAAGTGGCTTAACCCTCTGGGGGTAGACCAATAGTCCTATATATAAAAGATGACACTCTATAATTCATTGTTGTCCTCTTCAAGGAGGAGACAAATCCATCAGTAACAATATCACCTAGTGTTTTTTTCTCTCTCTCTCTAGAATTATGGGCTATATACAAGAAAAATAGTTCATTTGAATTAATATGGCTAAAAATATAATGGATCAATATGATGTTATCATCTAAATAGTAAGATTTTCTTGCTACAAAGCATGTGAAATGTCTAGCATGGTGCCCAAAAGAGTATATGTGTTCAATATAAGTTTGTTGCTTTTTACACTTACCTTTCATTCAAAGAATCTAATTCAAGATATGATATTTTTTCTGTAGAGATTGATTGAGAAAATATTGCATAGAATATTTCTGAAATGTTTCTGTCCAAGAAAAATTTTATGGCAGCTAAAAGTAATAAAAAAATATATGTGCATTTATTAAGTATCCATTTAAAAAGGAGATGTGTTTCCTGACCATCTGGTATCTACAGCAGCAGCCAAACCATACTGAAGTTACTTGAGAGGGTCACAGAGAGTTCAGGTATTCAGAGAGTCAACATTCAAGCCATATGCACACGGTTGGTTATTTTCAGCCAAGTCTTTATAGAAGATCTTAGCTTATAGCTGCAGATAAGAAGGAACTTTATTTTAAGAGGATTAAGGTTAGAGTTATTTGTTCTTGATGATTGCCAGGATAGCAAAACTTTCTCCCAGAGCCTGGTAGATAAATCAGGAAACTTAGATCAAAAGAGATTACAGCCAGGCTGGCAACTTCAGAGACTGCCATTAAAAACCCATTGATTGTTGGGGGAAAAAAATAAATGGTTCAAAGATGGGAGGAGCCACTTGAAATGGCAGTCAGTGTAGCACTAGTTACTGATAAGCAGCTATTAATACATGACAACTCTATTCTGTGAATAGATGCAAATTTCATCACTCTACTATGATGAGCCTCCAGTGATGCCGACAATCTCCTTGGACCCTTCTAGGAGCCAAAAGTGACACCCACAGATCTGGATCAAGCTAACAGAAGACTCTGGAAACATATGTGCACTCCAGGGATGGGGGCAGGGTATTTAGGACCCAGGCTGCCTCTTCTAAATACAAGAAATTTTCTCTCTACAGGAGGAGGAAGGTTTTTTTCAATGATTCATTTGTTGATTCATTCATTTCATATAAACACTTTTTGGGTACTTGCTTTGTGACAGGCATGGTTCTTTGTACTGTGGAAACTAATAAGCAGTACAAGTATATTATTTGTCCTTGTGAGTGTAATAAAATGTTAGAGTGACAAACATTAGTTAAATAATCACAAAATGTATAATAACTAACTGTGGTAACTGATGTGAAAGGAAAGTACAATGAACTCTGGTTTCATAACTGTTTAAAAGTTTTCAGTCCCAGATGAAGAACCATAAAATTCCCAAGGTCCATGCTATTTATTATGAATCAGAAAATATAGACTGTTAGCTTTAAGGATGTTAGAGCTTATCTAACCAAACATAATTTTGTCAATCTTAAGTCTTAAGCTAAAGAGCATAAAATAAATAGCCAATAACTGTTTTTAAAATTTTAGTTGTTATTTTAATTTCATTGATGGAATAAGTTTGGCAATTATAATATATAACTCTAGGAAGCAAATATTTCAAATATTGGCAATCAGTTTCTACAGGTTTTTTAAACGATATACCATAGATTCATGCATGTATATTTCTATGTTATATTCAAGCAAATAACAATACAGAAAACTTTACCTCAAAATCTCTGTAAGGTATTGAATATGTGCATTAAAATTAAATCAACAAAATTGTATAGTTTTCTATGGTTATTGAAACATTTTGAAAACCATTAAGATCTATGTATAGTGTTCAAATGTCATTAATACTGTTGTTCTATTTAAAATGTACTATTAGAATAACTAGTAAACAGAGATGTCTTTGAAAAAGTTTGCTCAATTAGAGTGAAAAGAAAAAGATATAAAGTATGAAAACACTGAAAATATTTTGCCATGCTATTTATTTAGCTAATTCTAATTTTAATTTTAAAATCTAATGGAAATTCATCTTTCAGTATTGAGCAAATGTTTATGAAATGCTAAGTGTTCCAAGATTAAAAACGTTTTTTATTAATTTTATTTTTAGGTTATTTTTAATTGATATATAATGATTGTATGTATGAATGGGGTACATAGTTTTAATACATATATCATACAATTATCAGATTAGGGTAATAACATAACCATCATCTCAAATATTTATCATTTCTTTGTGTTGAGAACACTTAATATACTTTAAGCTATTTGAAGCTATAGCATATATTATTGTTAACTGTAGTCATTCTAGATTGAGGTAGAACACTAGAACATCCATGAGATCAACTTTTTTTAGCTTTCACATACAAGTGAGAACATGTGGTGTTCAACTTTCTGTTTCTTGCTTATTTCACTTAACATAATGTTCAATTCCATCCATGTTGCCATGAATGACAGAATTTTTTTATCCTTCTATTTATGATTATTATTCAATAAATATGACTAGAAAATTCTTTTTGGATAGTGCATTTTATCCCTAATCTGATAATGTATTAATCTTTGCCTAAATGATTCAAAACATTTGCATTTAATGAAGATATATTAGGTTCCAAATATTGATGGTTGGTTTGTCTGAATGAGGAACTCTAAATATATGCAAATATCTCTGGGTACAGCAAGTTCACTGGTGAAAGCAAGACAACCTATTGATACCTACTGTCAGTAGACAGCTCACTTCTTTTTCTAAATTGCTTAAGGCTCATCTATTCAGTTTCCATGCAGGGAATGCTTTAAAACAAGCAACAAACTAGACAAAGCTATGCTCAAAGGGAGAAAAATGGGTATTTTTCTTTTGTTAAGGCTTTAGTAACCTTAGGTTCTATGATATTTTAAGTTGGTTTGTTGGTTGTTTTTAGAAGTAATCACAGAGTAGAGAGAAATTTGAGTTGAAATATCCAACAAATACATATTGAAATTAACATAATTATTCTTTATTTTTCCTGAGATAATGCACATACACATAAATATATTGGAAATATTAAATAGCCCTAGCTCTGCTCTGAACTTTGCTATAGCATTCTCAAGAAAACCAGCTCTATCAGGTCAATCTGATGGATGACCTCCCCCATGATTGTTTTCCTCCCTCTATTCTCCACCTAGAAAACAAAATAGGGAGCTTCACATGATCCTTCCAAGTTATGCTAATCTT
Source organism: Cebus imitator (assembly GCF_001604975.1). NCBI lineage: Eukaryota > Metazoa > Chordata > Mammalia > Primates > Cebidae > Cebus > Cebus imitator. The sequence goes on along the minus strand of NW_016107382.1, from coordinate 2,503,515 downwards.
GCATAGGGGAAGATTATTGGCTTCCAAACAAAGCAATCTCCTTTAACCTGTTTAAGGATTTATATAGTGAGGTCACAAATATTTGTCAAAGTTCTTGGTCTCATGTCCTTCCTGGCACTTATTGTAAAGTCTTCTCAACTTCTACAGAATACAACAAGCTGTGATACATATGCTCCTAATTCCTGGCTAGGTCCTTAATTACTGGGTCCTCCTATCCTTTGCAATTGCTCCAGTGTTGCCTAAATTTCCTGCCACTGCCTTTGCTGTTCTTTATGTAATTATGGCCTCACTTTACCCCTCTGGTCTACCTTTACTGTCTTTTTCGCAGTAACTGATTTGGCTAGTTTCTTAGAGCTATATGTCTTTGTTTTGGCAGCAAGTCCACCGCTGGATTTGAGCAGTAACGAGGACCAGGTTCCACTGCTTCTTGCTAGTGTGTTTTTGTGATGGTTGTTTTCCACTCCTGCTTCCATACATTTTTGCAACTGTCCCTTCTGTCCCACACGGCCATACTGGTATACCCTTAGCATTATCCAGGCCCTAATGACTTTTGGATTCTGACTAGAGTTGACCAACAGGAGGCACTCACAAGAGACTGGTAAATGTCCTCAAAAGTTCAGTAAGTGAGAGGTTGAAAATGTTTTTCTCTGATTCCTCTGCCTCGGCTCTTTGGTTCCACCTGAAGCTCCAACCCTTTAACACTAAAATTCCTCTTAGGATGCTGACCTCCCATAACTCTGACTCTCAGTAGGTCCTGGTAAATGATTTTCTTCACGTTTCCTTCTCAGTTGATAATAGTTGCCTTTGTTTTGCTAGTTCCTGGGTACTTCACATCTTTTTTAGTTTCCCTTAAACCTGTAAACGTCATTTTATTAAATTATCTTCAAGGATACTTTCTGTTTCCTGTTGACATTCTAACTAAAACTAGTCACAAAGCTCTTATTGCTATAAACTTCTGGATTATTCTTGCAAAACAAATATCTTAGCTTCTAGTACTCAGAACAGAAAGCCAACACTAATGTACTAATAGAACATGCTCATCATTTTAGAAACTAAAAACCTGATGACATTTCTATTAAAGCCAATAAAAGCAGAAAGGAATCAAAATGGAGGAGCACAACAGCAGTAAGCTGAAAACAGTCCCTTCTGTATTCTATGACTCCCTGAACATAATTTATTTTCCATAATTTATAGAAGTAACGAATGGTTTTAAAATGTGTTGGCTTTTATGGCCATTCCCCCGACTAGACAGTGAGTTCCTAAACCACAGAAGCCATGTCTTATTCTTCATCTTATTCCTTGGGTATAAAATAAAACTCAACTCATAATTAGTCTTTTAAGTATGCATTGTGTGAGTGAATGAATGAGCAAGAGTGATTAAGAACCTAAAAAGGATATGAAAATGCATGTTCACAGCAGCATGCTTCAGGACAACCAAAAAGTGGAAACAGCTCAACTGTTCATCAACAGATGAATAGACAACTTGTGGTATATGCTTACCATAAAATAGTATTCAGCAATAAAAACTAATAAAATACTGATACAGGCTACAACATAGATGAACCTTAAAAACATTATGCCAAGTGAAAAAAAGCGAGATGCAAAAGTTGACATATTGCATGATTCTATTTATCAGAAATATCCAGAATATGCAAATGTATAGAGACAGAACAGAAATCAGTGGTTGCCAAGGACTGAAGGAACACACAGCGGAACTTCCTAAAGGGCATGGGGTTTCATCTTGGAATAATACAAATATTCTGGCTTTAAGTAAGATTCTTGGAGCATTGTGAACATACTAAATGCCACCAAATTGTTCATATTAAAATGGTTAATTTCATGTTATGTGAAATTTATTTTCAATTATGTAAAAAATAAACTAAGAAACAATTTTTATTATGTGTAAAATCTGTGGTCTCTTCCTGTCCATGAAAAAAAGTGAAAGGCAATGCTTGCTTCAACTCTAACTCTCCAGAGCACCTGTGGGCTTCCATGAACACAGAGACCATGGTCCTACAATCCTTTAATGCAAACACTACTGTATGTATCTGTGTTCCCCTTCCTTTATTCTATTTACTAAGGAATCTTAGTTTTTGACTTGCACTTTCTGAAATGTCACTAAAGTTAATTTTCTAATATATCTTTCTTCTATTTGTATTCAATGAATCTTCAGAGGACAATGGATGTGCTCATTTTTTCCTCTTAAGATCCACTGTAAATGTAGTCCTTCTTGAGTAGTTATTATTTGGCTTGCTAAAAGCAGACTCATAACTGCTTATGGAAAATTTATTATGGAGGTTAGCCTGCCAAACCTAAACCTCTCAAAAAAAGCATACAAATTTGCATGCTTCAAAGCAAGCCACATCCTTCAGGTTTCTGATTATTTAAGAATAAACAGGAACGCTTTGACTACTTTATGGAAAATGAGGTTAAAAACCTTATATATATTATTCCACAGGCGCTTTCTCTAATTTGATTCAAGCATTCATAAAAGCCAATGTCTATAATTTCTGTTTTTTCATAACTATTTATTCTTTTGTTAGATGTTTCCTTTTTATAAACTAAGACTTACTGATAAGCATTGTACCCTTTTTCTCATCTTGGGCCCTCAACTTTCTTGAGTAAAAATCACTGTCTTCCTTGGCATAACCATATAAGAGAAGGTGATATGGTTTGGCTGTGTCCCCACCCAAATCTCACCCTGCATTGCAATAATCCCCATGTGTCAAGAGCAGGATGAGGTGGTGGTGATTAAATCATGGGAGGGGATTCCCCCCCCCCATGCTGTTCTTATGGTAGTGAGTTCTCACAAGATCTTATGGTTTTATAGGTGTTTGGCATTTCCCCTGCTGGCACTCTTTCTCTCCCCTGTCGCCCTGTGAAGAGGTACCTTCAGCCATGATTGTAAGTTTCCTGAGCATCCCCCCATAGCCATGTGGAACTCTGAGTCGATTAAGCCTTTTGTTTATAACTTACCAGTCTCAGGTATTTCTTCATAGCTACATGAGAATGGACTAGTACAAAAGGTATAGCATCTTCTATGTGCACAGTCCTTGTCATTTTGGGGACCAAAATGAGTAAGTCTTGATCGTACCCTCAAGCAACTCACAGCTTACTAAAGGATGCAGACAAGCAAATAAATGTACACTATAGTGGGCTCTATATAGAGGTTCCAGTAGAGGCAAGCACAGGATACTGTGGAAATGTCTAACTATGGCAGCCTAGAGAGAGAAAAGTGGTTACATAGTTTATGAATAGGACAGACAGTACAAAAATGTTTCAAAGTGGTGATGATGTTTAACTGAACCCTGAATTCGGAATCCTTTTGGGGGAACATAAGAAGGAAAAAAACAATTCCAAACTTAAGGAATAACATGCATGAAGTTGCAATGGCATGACTGAGCATGTCATGTTCTAGGAGCTGGACACAGTTCCATTATTTTAAACCATAAAGTGAGTGAAACGGCAATAAACAATAAAGCAGAAAAAAACTGATGAAGGATTGGTCCAAAACTTTAGGTAACATAACAAAGAATTTGGATCATGTCACTAGGTAAAGGAGAGCCAGCAGATGATTTTAAGCCCAGGAATAAATGATTAGATTTGTATGTTTAGAAAAGAAATAGTCTTGCAGAAATGTGAAGAACAGATGGAGGGAAATGAATGCAGGCCATTTGACAAACAAGGAGGCTTTTACAATGGTGCAGGTTAGTCATAATGAAGACTGAACCTAAGTCAGTAGTTGTGGGAACAGGTAAGAGAAAATCAAATAATGAATATACAGAAATTGAAAAATGATAACTGATTGGAAATGAAAAGCAAGTTTGGACCACCAACTCGAGAGTAGAAAACTAAGAGCTATTGAAAAGATTATGCCTAGAAATGAAGAAAAATAAAACAGTAAAAGAAAAAAAAATCTAAGCATGTAGTTCAAACTAGACATCATTCCAAAAGGATGATGAATCCAGAGGATTAATCCAGATGCAAGGATGCTGTAACACTGCTGTGGGATTCAGAATGGAGACATAATTCAGAGAGCTCTCCTGAGCCACTGAAGTATTACTGCAGGCTCTTCTTAAACCTAGTTAACAGTTGGAGACAGAGACAGAATTTGCTCCCAAAGATCTTACACAGCAGGCTTGGGATTTTTTTTTTTCTAATGAAATAATGGTAAAGTAACAAAAGAATGGAATGAGAAAATATAATCAAATATTAAACGCTAGAGAATATGAACATGTAAGTGACTAGTATTTTGGATCATCTGAGAAGCAGATAACAATTTGGGATTCAACATACAAGAGATTTGTTAGGGGAAATGTCTTTGGAAGAGAAAGAGGGAAAGCAGGATTGCGCAGAAAGAGTTTCAGACTAGAGTTCTGTTTTAAGAAACTTTTGGCCAAATGGATTGGGATTCCCTGACACAAAGCATCTTGCTAGAAGAGTGGGTTGCAGTCAGCACAAGATTGGGGTTAGGGTGACAGTATGGGGGAGTCTGCTAAGGGAGGGCAGTTGAGGCTCATACACCTCACAGCATGAAATATGAACAGCCACAATGACATACCTGGGAATCAAAGATTTGTATTACAAGTACTTAGATCTTTTCCAAAAGTCCATCTGTAAAGGTATACCTCACTATCATTTTTTATAAAGATTTTCTCTACATAAGGCTCTCTTAAGAAATGAAATGCATAAACTGTTTTCATTGTAAGCATAAACTGGGTAGTGATAAAAGCGAACTATGCGCAATTTTTTTAAGTGAGAAATGTAAAAGAAGATCCAAGAAAAAGTGACACATTTCAAAATTTGGGGAGGAAAAAAGTTTTGTGGAAAAAGATGTATTCATCTAATATGGGATTCTAAATTCTGAAGTGCATTAGAGAAGTTTTTTTTAACCCTTTAAACACAGTATGTCAGATGATATTGGTAATCCATAATATATATTTTTACTTTGGTGACATCATCTATTTTTATTTTATTCTGTTGCTAGTAAAAAACTGACTAGTAAATTTTGTTATATGTTTCTAAAATTATTTTAGAAATAAAATAATTTTATCTTCTCCACACCAGATGTCCAAGTCACAGAGCACTTATTTTATTAGGGCTATGTTGCCAAAAATAATTTTTTACCAAAAATAAGCTTTCTGTGTCCCTCTCCCTTAAATTCATAACATATTAATATATTACCATATGTGGTGGTCATAAAAGTGTGGCCAGTCATATCTCCTTTTAAGAGAAACTGCGGCAACAAAGGCAGCAGTGTCCTGTTACTGCAGCTTCAGATCCATCGAGGCCTTGACACTAAAGCCACACTTCCTCCAGGGCTATGCTCAGCCAGTGACTGGACATAGAAAGAGTAACAGAGCCAGACTGCTGCCCCGCTCCCATGCAGGACTCCTCTGACTGACAACTTTGTTTCAGGATCTTCACATTGTCTGGACGAGACTTTCTCTGAACTGTACTGCAGCCTGAAGCCCTTCTACCCAATTCTCCTTCCTTCCATCTCACCTTTCATGGGTGTTGTAACTCCATCATGATAGAAAGGGTCTTCCTGCATTTTCCTGCTACCTTCCCCTTTAGCCTTTGTGGGTTTCTTTAATACGAAAATTACCTCTTATACATCTAATCCATCTTGACATCTGCTTCTTAAAACCCCTATGCTAACAGGGTGTGTTAAAATATCTGAGTCCAACAAGTACTCATAGTTAAGAAAATCTGTCCTTATGGTTAAGTAAAATTAAGTATAGTTATTAAGTATTAAGTAAATAGCAATAGTTATGTACTTAATAGTAATAATTTTATTTAACTATAAGGAGTGAATGCTTCAGTCTTGAAATTTAAATTTGTCCTTATAGTTAATGGTAATAGTTAATTTTACTTAACTCAGTGTAATGTAAATTTTCCTGACTATAGAACGCTTTTCCCACAGAACAATTGACATATCGTAGAACTAGTAGAACATATTAAGCTTATCGTTCTAATTTACTTAACCCTCTCTTCGGCTCAATTTTCTGGACTATAATCAATGTCTGTGTCCTGGCTTGTGTCTTCTTTATCTCTTGATAGAGCTCTCCAATTAAATTTTAGACATCCTCCACACCCTGCTGTGTACTGCACTTAGTGATAACAGAATTATGAAGTAGTTTCTAGGTGCTAGTAAGAACTCAAATTCAATTTAACTGATGCCTGTTACCTAAGAATAGTATACCTTATTGCCATAAAATAGATACTAATTCTACAGTTCAGTCTTATATGGTTTTTTTTTTGACACGGTAAGTGTGCAATATCTCAACATCTTAGAAATTTGCTTTGGCCAAACTGAACACATTGTGTTTTCTATACATAGATACTGTCCTCAAGCTATGCACTAGTTATGTTTTCATTTTTATATTGGATGTATTGATCTGTCTTAGACCAGCATGCTGACTGATATAACCAAATATTGAATTCCTAAAAGCATATATATGAGTTATTCACTTTTTCAACATCAAGTCATTGAGCAAATAATATATGACAGAAATATCACTCAGTATTATTTGGACAATATCTGTTCATCCTATCTATAGCATAGCTACTGACATGGAAAGTATTTGCAGTGGGCACTCAGATATGCCATGCAGATTTCTCTTCAAGACTGAAGGATTCACTCCTCCATTCCTCGGAGTGCAGTCAGTGAACAGCTCCCAGCTGCCAGTCATATTTGCAATCATCTTGGCTAAAGAGTCACCCCAGGTCCCGTCTCCTTCATGGAGTAGCCCATTTCTAATGACCAATTAACAAAGGGGCATAAATTCCTGGCTCCCTCACTCCAACTTGTGATATTCACAAGTGTTATTATAAATTTAAAACTCTGTGAGATTGACTAAGGCTTTGAGACTGCAGCCGCCTAATTTCTCCCTCAGTCTGAGACTACTTCCCTTGTCTTCTCTTCCCTTCCCTTTTTCTCGTTTCTCTCCCTTCCCTTGTGACCCTGAACGCAGCATGCTAATTTTCATCTCAACATGGTTGTAAGGGACTCTTCAACCCCAATCCTATAACAGTTGACACCGGACGTGGTTAAAGAAAACAAAAATAATGGTGGAATTTTGAAGCTGAATTATGTACCACCCTACTAGCAGTGAGGATTCCATCAGTATAGTAGGTGAAGCTCAGATAGCCCTTGGCACGGGTAGCCAAGATAGCCATATGATTATTAAAATTTACATCAGGGATAAACTGAGATGGTAAACCAGTCGACACAAATTCATTAAATTGTGTAATATGTCAAGTATTTGATTAAATACAGAATAAATGATAACCATAAAGATTGCCAAACTGGACGTCCATTGCCAAGCTTAATTAGCTTTTGGAAAATATAACAAAGGACTGAATATGTGAAAGCTACAATGCTTTCTTTGAAGCATATAAAGAAGCTCTCATCTCCTGTAACTAATGGGTAGAGAAAGCTGAAGATGAGACCCAAAACTTAAACATAAAAATAGAAGAATTCCAAAACTGTCCAACTTGTGAACTAAGAAGGTCTGCAGTAACGGTTGTAAAAGAAAGGAACTTGATACATGGGATGGATGTATCTGGGCTACTGAACCTGAAAATCTGGTTAACCCCAGATTCCCTTGAAAGACAGCAAAACACTCCTCCAGCCCCCATAGAATCTTCCTCAAGTCCCTGTCCCCAATATAAATAGGCTGCAATTTGTCAGTTTGACTGGATTACTGAGTGCACGGCCCGATATTATTTCTGAGTGTGTCTGTGCAGGTATTTTGGACATGATTAGTATTTGAATAGGTAAACTAAGTAAAGAAGATCGCCCTCCCCAATGTGATGGTATTATCCAGTACACTGAGGGCCTGAATAGACAAAAAGGTGGAGGAAGAGATAATTTGCTCTCTCTGTGCCTGACTGCTTGTGCTGGGACATTGGTCGTCTTCTACCCTCAGATTGGAACTTATGAATCAGTACTCCTGGCTCTCAGGCCTTTGGACTCAGACTGGAATTACACCATTGGTTCACTGGTTCCCAGGTCTTTGGACCTGTACATAAACTTACACTATTTATTTTCCTGGTTCTCAGAGCTTAGGGCTGGAACTACACCACTGGCCGGTGGTATTTGTGGATTTCCAGCTTGCAGACAGCAGATTGTGGGATTCTCAGCCAATATAATCATATGTATCAATTTCTTATAATATATCTCCATTGGCTCTGTTTCTCTGGAGAACCCTGACAAATAAAGTCTGATTTGGGAGGAAAGAAGCCATAACTCCCAATGAGCTGTGAGACACAGCCTACATGCACCAACAGGAGCCGGGAGGGCATGCAAAGCACTGGATTCTTTCCTCATGGAGCTTACATTCTAAAGGAGGAAGGCAGAAATGAGAAAGTGAACATAAAAATTAGATAAACTGTATAGTAAGCTAGATGATAATTAGTATTATGGAACAGAATACAGAAGAGGGAAGTGAATTGATAAAGCAACAGAAAGGATTTCAATTTAAAATAAGGTAGTCAGTTTCATTGAGGTGAAATTTAAACTGAGGCTTCAAGGAACTGAAAGCATTACCACTACAAGAATATCTGGGTAGAGAACACTCCTGTTATGTGGAAAAGACACCGGAAAAGTTCTAAGATGAGAGAATGCCTGGCAGGTTAGAGAAAAGGAAAGAAGACTGAGAAAGAACAACCAATGTTACAGAAGAAAAAGTACTATCTTTAAAATATTCTATCACAAACAGTATTATTTCTATTCATCTGTATTCTACCACAGTTTTCATGTTCTGACCCTAGGTGTTTAATAATAAGAAGAAGAATCACTAAATCCATCATGCAGGTAGGAAAATATTGTTTATATTAATTTTAATAAAGTATGAAATTTATTTTCAAATTGACCTGATTAAGAAACCAATGAGTAATTCCTTAAATAGACATGGTAAGAGAAATTCTGTGTATATTACCTACAACAACTGAAATATTCAACTGATCCTTTCTTATACATTTCCTGTTATTATTAATCTCATACTTTTAATAGAGAGATGACCATATTTTTCTAACAGTCTCTAGTGTACTCACAAAAATTTTTCACTCTATGATTACTAATTTTCACCCCATTAATAAATTTTACATTTAGCACAGGCCCTGTAAAAATGACATTTAAACAGTTTGCTTCCATTCAGTGGCTTCTCGAATCTTTTCCTTCCTGCATGGATCTAGCTCATTCTCTTCTTCAGTATGTGATCTGTCCCACTGTGGCTAATTCGATTAATATTAAAATTGAAGTGAGTCTCAGTCCTCAAGCTCAGTCGTGCAAGAAATATTCTAAAAATATTCATATTAGTATATTCAAATTCAACTTTTGGCTTCCATCTCATTGAACTTAGAGGGCATTTAATTTCAGTCTTAAAATAGATCTTTCTCTCCCTGGTGACTTGAGATTTACATGTTACACTTTTTTCCCTTCCACCCTCTTCTTTCTATCCTCCTCCATCCCCTAAAAAAGATCAGAATGTGAACTCCAATTTTCATCTACTAATAATGACACTGTTATGCTAATTGTCCAATTTCATAGGGATTTCTTCCAGTCCAACTTCTCTTTGGACATGGATCTTTGCTAAGGTAGGAATTCCTCAGCATGAACACATGAGTTAGGATTCTCCAGAGAAAGAAAAACAGTTGCTGTAATCCCAGCACTTTGGGAGGCTGAGGCAGGTGGATCACGACATCAAGAGATCGAGACCATCCAGGCCAACATGGTGAAAACTCATCTCTACTAAAAATACAAAAAAAATAGCTAGGTGTGGTGGCATGTGCCTGTAATCTCAGTTACTCAGAAGGCTGAGGCAGGAGAATCACTTGAGCCAGGGAATCGGAGGTTGCAGTGAGCCGAGAATGCGCCACTGCACTCCAGCCTGAATGACAGGGAGTCTCAAAAAAAACAAAACAAAAAAAAAAAAACAGTCAAGTATATTTGGGTATAAAGAAAGAGATTTATTATAAAGGATTGGCCCCCATGAGGTTGAAAAGTCCCATGATCTTCTGTCTGCAAGCTAGAGGTCCAGGAAAACCAGTAGCATAGTTCAATCTAAGTCTGAAAGTCCAATAACCAGGAGCATCATGTCAATGGACAGGAGAAGGTGGATGCCTCAGCTCAAATACAGCACATACTGGCCCTTCCTCTGCGTTTTTGTTCTATTTGAGTCTTCAACTGAGTAGATGATACTACCAAAGTTGATGAAGGCAATCTTCATTACTCACTTTATCAATGTAAGTGCTAGTCTTCCTGATATACCTTTACAAACAGACTCAGAAATAATATGCTACCAGCTCTTTGTGCCTCTCAAGACAATCAAGCTGGTACATAAAATTAACCATCACAATGAGGTACTCATACGCATTTTGCACAGCAATTTTCTCAGAGATCTTGTTACCTGCGTGGAACACTGCCACAGAGTAACATCAACCAAAAATCCCAAGGAATTCAACTGTTTTCCAATGTATAGGAATCTCCTTATCCTCTGGCATTCACTTCCCCTATCCTCCAATTTATTCTTTCTCTTCTCCTCAGTTCATATAGATTTCCACTTTTATAAAATATAACAAGTGCCCACCTTTTGTCAAGCAGTTTCTACTTACTGTCTGTCAACAGTATCTGAGTAAGCAGCCAAAATAGGTTCTAGTTTTCTTCTTTAAATGAGATATGGAAAACAAAAATAAAGTACAGCAGAAAACAACGTTTCAAAAAGTATCCTGCCACATCTGATGTTTTGGTTTCATTGAATTATTGACTTTTATATTAAACCTGAACTATAAGTGAATTCACTCTCTTCAGGAAGAAACATAAACAATATTGTACCATCCTAACTAACAATACTAAATCTTCTGTCCCTAGGACTTTTACTGCCTAAGTCTTTTCATACTTGATTTTCTACCTGATGGAGAAGACAAGGCTTGCTAGAATTATCATTTATTCAGTCTTTGCACTACTTAACACAAATTATTCCTCCAAAACAAGCCAATCTATTCTTCTTAAGAGTTCTTTCTAAACATATATTTCCTCAATTAATAAAATCTAAGCAATATTAGGCTGCTTAATTGTTTTATATATTTTAAATTTTTTTCTCTATATATATTAATTTGCATAATTGCTAAATAATATATAAATTTGTCACAGTAGATAAAACCTTCCAAGATCTACATCATGATCAACATGCTTTCTCATTAATTTAACAAGAATATTCTTTTTATTCTCTCTTCCATGTTGTCAGTTTTATTATTAACTGCAATAAAACAGAACTTACATGGAGCTACTGATTATTATTTGAGCATAGTTTTTCATGAAAAACTTATAAATGCAATCTCAGTCATATTTGTGTAGCAAAAATTTAACTGAATACATATAAAATAACACCATTTGCTTTTTACTTTCCTAACCAGTTCTTAACTTCACTCTAGAAAGAAAATATAATTGTCTAAATACATTTGACTCAATAAAATTATACTGATGGTCAGAATAATGTAGAATTTAAGAAGTAAAAATATTTATAACATTCAAAATAAATAAGCATTCAAATGACTTATTAGGGCATATTTTGGTATGTGATAATTAGGTTTTTTTACAAAAGAAAGTAAACCAACAGTGTTGTATCTAAAAACATAGTATTTCAATTCAGTTCTCTAAATTGAATAGACTTTTGAATATATGTTACTTAAGCAATTTAAGGATCTAAACACACATCTATGCTTTCTTTGCAGTTTAATTCTCATATGCTGATTCTTCAAAATTAAATAATCTGATTCTATCACTGATTTTCTACATTGAAAAATAAGTGAACAAATAAAATCATCTGGATTTTTAAATGTGTCTAAGTACATTGTATTTAAAAAATGGGTTGCTCTATATTCATGTAATTTGAAAAAAAAAGTAGCCAGAAAAAAATGTATAGGTGGAGAGAAAAAGTTTTCAAAAACACGACACACATACATAAAAATCTACAGATGATGTGAACAACTTGATGAATTTTCACAAGATTAATGCACCAGTATAACAAAAAACTGGATTAAACTATAGGACTTTTCTATTACCAGTGCCCTAGAAGTCCCCTGTATACTCTCTCCCAGGGCCTCCTTGGGGGCATTTCCTTAAAGAATCCTCATCTCAAGGTCTGCTTCTGGGAAATCCAACTTCAGACAGTGAGGATTAAGTTGGATTTTTTTTACTTTATTCTTTCATTCCCCAATACCTCCAAAAGCCATCTTTGAGAGAGGGGAAGAAGAGGAAGTCAAAGAGGTTAAGCTTTACTCTGAACGATTATAATCAGAAGTTGTTTTTTAAATATACTAAATGATTAAACTGAAAAGAAATGACTCAAACAGGAAAATATTGAAAGAACAATGAGCAAGTGTACATTGTCACAGCTATCCAAGGTGGTGAGGGACTATCAGAAAGTCAAAGCATCTATAGGGAAATAAAGCTACTCCCAATTTCCTCCATATCTGATTCATCAGATAACACTCCCCCCACGCCCCTCCAGAAAGACATTTATATAAAGTGTGGAGCTTAGTAACTGGCACATAGCCATGCCCATTGAAGGGGAGTTATTCAATGCTGCCTAGGTCTGTGACCCCTAGAGAAGTAATTTAACCTCCATTGGCCTTCAAGTCTCCAACTATATAAATAAAGGGAGAAAATGCTGAAAAAAAAAAACACTGAATTACTGTAGTTTTCATATTAGTAGCAACCTAATTGTAACTGGTTCCAAGAATTTCCACTTTCACATCAGAAAAGGCAAATGGTTATTTTTATTAACAACCAGCATGATATAGGCTCTGGCCCTAGAGAGCTGTGACAAAGTCCCTATGACTGGCTTCCAGAAGGCAGAAAACGGGCTCAAGTTCCACTCTGGCCATCAGCTGCCTAGGACTGCCAAGGTAATCTTCGAGGAGGCAAATCAGTCCCTTGCTGGAAAAATATGCCAAGATACCCCTTTAATAATAAGCTAAACTTCCTATCCTTCGAAAAATATCTGCATGTGCTCAGCTATAGACTAGTAGCAGGAGAGGGCTACTTTAAAAATCTGATAATCTAAGACGCTGCAGTGAAAGGGGTTAGATTTTTTTAAAAGATTAGAATTAATGAATCATGCTAGTGAGATTGCTCTACAGTCTGGTATTCAATCTCATCATCAAAAATTATGTATTGGTAAAACCCACCTCAACAGAAATGAGTTCAAAGCTCCTTTGCTTAATATTCAAGATCATTCATGATCTGGTTTAGCATTCTCATCCAAAGGCATTTCCCACCAATTCTGTTGGCTATTGGGTCATAAAATACTGCTCTGCTATTCCCTCAAGAGAACTCCTATAATTTTCACCTGCTCTTTATTCTGAACTTTGTGTCTACTTCATATTCCAAAATTCCCATGTTTTCTTTTAAGAGTCAGACTCAATTATCAAGTGGATTGGATCATAGGTTTTTTTAATGGAGCTATAAAAGACAGTTTGTGTAATAAGTGGGGAATTTGAGTATGACCTGGATATTAGCTGAAGTAGCATTAGTATTGCTAATGATAGTATGGTTATGCAAGAGAATGTTCTTACTTTTAGTAAATGCACATGAATCAAGAGAGAATGCTTGATGTCTGTAACTTACTTCCAAATGGGTCAGAAAAAAAGTATAGAGGGAAGATAAAGCAAATATAGAAAAACATGAACACTTGTTGACTCCAAATGGTAACTACTCAGGTGTTCATCGAATTAATTTTTTTCAACTTTTCTTTACATTTTAAAATATTTGTAATGAAAGTTTTGTAATGAAATTTTGTCATGAAAGTTGTCATCACCTCAGGGAAGCTTGTCTTGAACTCTGCATTTGGGGGACCACATCTTATTCAAACACTAGCACCTGTTGCAGGTTAGGCCATTTTTGTTGACATATATGCAACAGATTAATTTGTCAACATATTTTTTTGTTTGATACTCACTATTTTTTCCTCTCTCACTGACTAGAAATAAGCAGGACTCAGGGGATTTTCATCCAAAATGACAAACTTTTGGGGAAGTGTGCATGTTGAACTGTACAGTCATATTATAGGTGTACTCAGTCAAATTACTGATAAGAAAATAACTTTTGTTAGAGTTCAGAATACCTGAATACTGAAAACTTAAATAATCACAGACAGATTTATGAAAAAAGCAGTAAACAAGAAGAGTACTGAGAAGCGACATACAATTTGGATTGGGAGAAGATATTCCTGGTAGTGTAAATGGTTTGAATACTGTGGAAGACAGAATGGCCAAAGTCTGTTTGTATGGAAATAAATAGAATGCATTCATTCATTCGTCAACTATATATTGGTACTCACTGTGAATAAAGCAATGTGCTAGGTACTGAAGATACAATGGTAAACAAAATAAACAGTGCCTGATATTCCAGATTAGAGGCTGGCAAACCTCAGAGCTGTGGGCCTAATACAGCCTACTACCTATTTTTACAAATAAAGTTTTGATAAAACACAACCACACTCATTCATCTACATTTTGGTATGGCTGCTTTTGTACTGCAACAGCAAGGTTGAGTAGTTGCAACTGAGTCTAAAGTACTGACTTCTTATCTTTTGAAGGAAAAAAAAATGCTGACTCTTGCCCTAGGGCACACAGGATTAAGAGAAGACAGATATTAGTTAAATAACTACAAATAAAGGAACACTGAAGCTTTGATAAGGGTCAAGAATGTGAAATATGTGGCACCATGGAAGCTCACAATAAAGACATTTGACTTAATAGAAAATAACAGAAGATTCCTTAAATAATTTAAAATTTAGGTCAAAACTAAAGGGGAGTAGGAACTGATTTGATGAAACAGAAAAAGAACAGTACAGGCAGAGAGAATATCACATGCAGAGACCCTGCAGGAATATAGCAACTTTGAAGGAAGAAAAAAACGGCACTGTGGCTGTAGTTTAAAGGGTGAAGGAAACATCATACAAGATGAGACTGAAGAGGAAGGCAAAAGTCAAACGACATAGGATTTAAAAGACCAGGTTGGGAGGCTGTCTTTAAACTGGAGTAAAAGGAATTCCCCTTATGTGTTTTTAACTAATGAATGATACGATGTGTTACACTCTGAAAATGTCACCAAAAGTTCATGTGGAGAAAAAGAAGAAAAGATAGAAATGCTGAAGTAATATAGTAAAATGTGTGTGTGTGTGTGTGTGTGTGTGTGTGTGTGTGTGTGTGTATGTGTGTATACACACACACATATATATACTAGTTATGCAACTAGCATTGGCCACAAAAGGTATTCTCCATCAGAAGACAGAAGTACAGAAGGAGCCATGTGCTTTAAGTTCTGAAGAGCAATAGCAGTATGGCAACTCATAATCATTGTCATTGATTTGTCAGTTCACCTTACTGGCATGGAGCAGCACTAGGACCCACAGTTTCCTTAACTCCCATAAGATTTCCTCCTTTTGTTTCTCTTCTGTAGTGATTTCAAAATTTATTTTAGATTCAGGGGGTACATGTGCAGGTTCATTACATGGGTATATTGTGATGCTGAGGTTTGGGGTATGGATGATCCCATTACCCAAGTAATGAGCATAGTATTCAATAGGTAGTTTTCCACTCTTACACCCTTCATCTCGCCCCTCTTTAGTAGTCTGCAGTGCCTAATATTGTTTCCATCTTTATGACCACGTGTACCCAAGGCTTAGCTCCCACTTATAAGTGAGAAAATGCAGTGTTTGGTTTTCTGTTCCTGTTAATTCACTTAAGATAATGGCCTCCAGCTTAATCCATGTTGCTGCAAAAAACATGATTTCATTTTTATGGTTACGCAGTATTCCGTGACATATATGTACTACATTTTCTTCAATCCACCATTGATGGACATCTAGATTTAGTCCATGTATTGCTATTATGAAGCGTGTTGCAACGAATATACGAGAGCATGTGTCTCTTTGGTACAATGATTTGTTTTCCTTTGGGTATTTACCCAGTAACAGCATTGCTAGGTCAAACGGTAGTTTTGTTTTTAGTTCTTTAAGAAATCTTCAAACTGCTTGCCACAGTGGCTGAACTAATTTACGTTCCTGCCAACAGTGTATAAAAATTCCCTTTTCCCTGCAGCCTCATCAGCATCTGTTATTTTTTGACTTTTTAGTAATAGTCATGATGACTGGTATGAGATTGTATTTCACTGTGGTTTTGATTTGCATTTCTCTGATGATTAGGGATGTTGAAAGTTTTTCATATATTTGATGATCATGCATATGTTATCTTTTAAGAAGTGTCTGTTCATATCCTTTGCTCACCTTTTAATGGAATGATTTGTGCTTGTTGAATTAAGTTCCTTGTAGATTCTGAGTACTAGGTCATTGTCAGATGCATAGTTTGCAAATACTTTCTCACATTCTGTGGGTTGTCTGTTTACTCTGTTGGAATTTTCTTTTGCTATGCAGACACTCTTTCGTTTAATTAGGTCCCACTTGTCAATTTTTGGTTTGGTTGCAATTGTTTTTGAAGACTTAGTCATCAATTCTTTGCCAAGGCCAGTAACAGAAGGGTATTTCCTAAGTTTTTAATATAATCCTTATAGTTTGAGATCTTAAATTTAAATATTTAATCCATCTTGCGTTAATTAATGTGTATGGTGAAAAGTGGAATCCAGTTTTATTCCGCATATGGCTAGCCTGCTATCCCAGTGCCATTTATTGAATAGGAAGAGCTTTCCCCATTGTTTATTTTTGTCGCCTTTATAGAAGATCAGACGACTGTAGCTGTGCAGCTTTACTTCCGAATTTTCCATTCTGTTGCAGCAGTTTGTCTGTTTTTGTACCAGTATCATGCTGTTTTGGTTACTATAGCCTTTCAGCACAGTTTGAAATCAGACAATGTGACACGTCCAGCTTTACCTTTTGCTTTGGACTGCTTTGGCAATCTGGGCTCTTTTTTGGTTCCACGTGAATTTTTGAATGTTTCCAATTCTGTGAAAAATGACGTTGGAAGTTTGATAGGAATAGTGTTGAATCTGTAGATTTCTCTGAACAACATGGCCATTTTAAGGATATTAATTCTTCTAATCCATGAACATGGAATGTTTTTCCATTTGTATTATCTATTATTTCTTCCACTGATATTTTGTAGTTTTCCTTGCAGACATCTTTCACCTATTTGGTTAGATGTAGTCCTAGATATTTTATTTTTTATTGCTTTCTCTGAACCCAATCCTAAGCCAATCAATTTAAGGTTTGGGAGATAAACTCTTTCTAATTTGGAGGAGGCATCTGTGGGGACTGCCTCATAGTACAGAGATACAATTACCTCTTGGTGAAGAGAAATCCAAGGAGAAGAAAAGAAAAAAAGAAGGCACCTTTTAAAGGAGTCCCAGAGGCTCCGAATGTATTTGAAAGGGGTACAGACTGAAGGTGAATGGCTATCCATCTAGAAAGTGGGAAGCAGGCATCCCTTGTTCCCTTCTCTTCCTAGCAGATACTCAAGGTATATGAGGGAGAAAGAACATTCTCTTTCTGTTGTCTGTCCTTGCATCCCCAAGTTCTGGCGATGTTGACAGATGCCACCATGAATAGCAAAGTGGCTTGCACCCATGGAGTAGGGGGCCCTAGAGAACAGGAATTATCTGCTCTCACCTACGTCTCCTTCCCACCTACTGTCAGTAGCCTTGGAGTTCCCTAGACCTTATTCGTGCCATGGATATTAACATGGCCTTTATTCATGAAACAAGAAGCATGGGGTTGGCATAATTGGCAAGAATCAGCCACACTTACCTGTACTGTGCCTTTTAACTTCCATTATTGTCTGCCTTTGGATCCCTCAGATCCAGTTTTCCTTGTTAGGGCTTTGACCCAGAGCTTGGAACTGAGTCTGAGACAAAAATGTGTCTCGGGGGCATTGCATGGACTCCTTATTACAAGCCAAATGCTAAGATATCACTGTGTCTCTGGAGCATTGCATGGACTCCTGATTATAAGCCAAATGCTAAGATACAACTTCTCCCTACTGGAGAGAAGAGGAAGTCTTGTGATGCACTCATATTTGGTGGCTATAGTTATGCTTTCTAAGATTTGGATGCATGGTGCTTGGCTTTGGTTAGTCCCTTTGGTCTTACTTTTCTAAAAGGAAACCTCTGAGTGATGGGCATCCTATTTATTCCAATCACCTGGTAGGATTTGCAGGATAATTACTGAGAACTAGAATACCAATCCAGTTTTCTACATTACCCATCCCTCTCATTCTTTCTGAGCTACAGCCAGGAATTGCTGGTTGGTTCACAGGAGCAAGCAGGGTTAATCTAAAATGTAGGCGAAATCTTACAAACAACTAATGAGTTTAGAATTTAATGACAAATGTATAAGTTTTGAAACATGATTTCTCTCTTTCTCCAGTCTTCATTCAAAAAGAAAATTATAGGACTAAATTGTTTGCAAAATAGACTTTATTCTTATATTTGACTTGATTATTTGCATAAAGTACAATAAGAATAATTATTTCTACATAGGCCTTTTGGATTGGCTTTGATGGAAGTTTGTTTCACAAGAAATTTCAGACAAGACCTTTGAAAGCTGAGCCCAGCCATGGGTTTGCATCGTCAAATACCTCTGAGTTTGGTAATCCTTTCGTCTTAAGGTGTCAAAATAAACTTGGAGCTCTTGGTCCTGTTAGAAAGTGACATTCTTTACTGACCACTGGTCAGGAACTTTATAAAGGGACTGTGTAGGCAAGGGTATGAGGCCAGTTTTCCCATTGGGCTTTTATTGGCTCTGTTGACTCTTGAAGGGAAGCATACCCTTCCAGTCAAACCCTTAGTAAAATAACCACTTTCTCCAATTGTGTTCTGTTGCAAAACAAAACAGGATTCTTATTGCACTCATGCAAACAACTATATCACCATAAGAATACTCGTAGTTTCCAAATTCTAGAGGAATCAGGCAGAGAGAAACAAACATGCTCCAAATCTTGATTGGCAGGAATGTATACCTTACTTAATTATTAAAGGCCATAAATAGTTCAAAATAAGTTTCACTGACTCTGAAAAACAAGGATCAGCAATATTCCAAGCAAAAGTCAAAAAGGCTGCTTCAGCTTCCTGAGTCCATTTGGTTAATTCTTGTTTTGATTGAAATTCATAAACATTTCAGCTCTCCATGAGTCCTGTTCATTTTCCTTTATTAAAATGTTGCAATCTCCAAAGTTATCAGAAGTCTGTATTTGAGAGCACCTGTTAAAGTCTTATAGCCTATTATAAACCATCTTTTGAAACAGATTAAAAAAGACAACAATTGTCTGTGAATAGCAAAATGTCCAGGGTAGTTACAGTCAGAAATACAACTGACAAAGAAGTTTGGTTTTCTCCATGGTTTACAATAACTTAACAACCTTAATCATGATTTATAGCATAAACTTAGACATTAAAATTTTAGACAGCCCACATAATTTTGAGACATGTAGTATAATTAGTCACAAAAATATAACCTAAAGAAGATTGAGCATCATTTAGATACGTGGGATGCTCAATCCCACGTATCTAAACTTGTTAAATAATCCTGCTTACCTCTCTTTTCTGGACACTTCAGGGGCCCTCTGAAGTATTTGAAAAGTCAGGTGCCAGGGAAGACAATTTTGAAACTGAAGTTTGATTTTGGGAATGCTGTTAAATGTTCAAGGTTTAAAACACTTGATAGTATGAAATAGAATTAGAAATAGAATTTTTTTTTTCCCCCTGGAATATTCTGTTTAATATTTTGGTGTCGCAGTTGACCATGGGTAACTGAAACTGTGGACAGGGAGACCTCAGGTAAGGGGGACTATTGTGCTCCATTCTCAGGAAGAAACGTGAGTGGACCTAGCTTCCAGGCTGCCCGGGTCCCGGCGAAACCCACTCCTCGTCTCCACCCCTGCCCCAGTCTCCCAGCCGCTGCCTTGGTCCACTCCATGATGACACAGAGCTGAAAAAGACTGATGCAAGCTGCAGGAGGTTAGCCGAGGAGAAAGTGCTCTTGAGTACGTGGGATGCTCAATCCCACGTATCTAAACTTGTTAAATAATCCTGCTTACCTCTCTTTTCTGGACACTTCAGGGGCCCTCTGAAGTATTTGAAAAGTCAGGTGCCAGGGAAGACAATTTTGAAACTGAAGTTTGATTTTGGGAATGCTGTTAAATGTTCAAGGTTTAAAACACTTGATAGTATGAAATAGAATTCCAGATTACTATAAGTTATTTATTTTACAAAAATGATGACTAAGAAATTTTAAAGAAGCAAAATCCTTTTATAACCCTTTATGAATTCTGCCAAAGGCAAATTAGCACCTTAGGAAAACCTTGTTATGCTTTTATTTCAATGCTTAATTGATGGAAAAAACATTTCTTTTTTAATGTAGTCAATATGTTCAGACAGAGAACCTCTTCTGCAAGATTAATTTCCAAAATTTTTTCACCACTTCTTTGAACCTTCAGCTTTTTCCTAATTCAACTCAAAACAATCCTTTAACCCTAGGCCAAAGTTTACATTTCCATGCCTTCTTATAACCTTTTACAAAAATAATAAAATAAAAACACATTTTACTGTTCTTACACACCTTGCATGTAAATCTGTTTTCAGTAGTCTCAATTACATCTTATAATGGTAACTCCTAGCAATTTTTAACTTTAAGGTAAAACATGGTAAGTTGGCTTTAATTGTGTGCTAATTGCAGCCAAAGCTTGCCTTCTTAGTTAAGGGCATAGTTAGTTCCCTATGTCCCCAAGCATTCCAACTGTGAAGCAGGCAAGACAGACGGTTCTCAAAACCCAAAAAAGCAGTTCACAATCTCAAAACACTTAGCAAACCTTGCATCTCACCTGCGTTTTACCAATAGTTCTTAGGGCTGTTTTAATTTCTCAAAGATTAAAGTCATATAACTGGAAGGGACCACAGCTTTTATTTCACCTTAAAATTATTAGATCCATACACTTGTCTTTTTTAAGGCCAAATTATTATTATAATTTTTTTTTTGAGATAAGAGTCTTGCTGTCTCACCCAGGGTGGAGTACAGTGTCCTGATCTCGGCTCACTGAAACCTCCGCCTACCTGGTTCAAGCAATACTCCTGCCTCAGCCTTCCAAGTAGCTGGGACTACAGGTGTGCACCACCATGCCCAGCTAATTTTTTGTATTTTTAATACATATAGGGTTTCACGATGGTGGCCAGGGAGCTCTTTTTACAGACATCATACACAGTGTACACACAAACAGGGAGAAGAAAACCCAGTCACTGGGTGGGGCCCTTTAAGAGACAGGGCTAGGAAAACAGGCACATACCAAACCAGAAAGAAACATTCCCTACAGCAGGATTGCTAAACAAAGCCAAAAAACTTTAAAGATCAATTTGTTGATAGGGTAGAAAGAAAGAAGCAGAAAGAAAACAAACAGTTTTAAAATGTCTGGGGAAGAATCTCCTTTTTCTTTTTCTTTTTTTTTTTTTTTTTTTTTTTTTGAGCCGGAGTCTTGCTCTGTCCCCAGGCTAGAGTGCAGTGTCTCGGTCTCTGCTCACCGCAACCTCCCCTTTCGGGTTCAAGCACTTCTCCTGCCTCAGCCTCCCGAGTAGCTAGCACTACAGGCGCACACCATTTTGTGTTTTCAGTAGAGACGTGTTTCTACCGTGTTGCCCAGGCTGGTTTCGAACTCCTGAGCTCAGGCAATCCACCTGCCTTGGCCTCCCAAAGTGCTAGGATTACAGGCGTGAGCCACCAACACCCGCCCACCTGAACCTCTTAATCAGCAAGTGCTTCCTCGCCCAGGGAGAAAAGTTTAATTATTGTCCCATGAAGTTGAAACCCTTTGGCTGGGGAAGGGGAAAGCTGCCGCAGCATGGCTGGGAGCCAGCCGCTGGCTGTGCGGGGCCCTTGGGCAATACGACCCAGCCCCAGCATGGAGGTGAGAGCTGCTGGGAGTTGCTGTTCCTTGGTCCCTCCTGAGAAAGCAAGGAAAGGGCCATGAAAAGGCCCCCCCAACCTCCAAGAGCAACAAGGGGTGAGGGGTTCAAACCCCTGGAGCAACAAGGAGTGAGGGCGTGGTTTCTTGTAAGCTCGGAAATCGGAAGTTGAAAAGGCTTAGAAATCACAGTGAGAGTGATTTTTTTTTTTTTTGAGACAGTCTCGCTGTGTCGCCAGGCTGGGGGGCAGTGGCCCGATCTCGGCTCACTGCAACCTCCGCCTCCTGGGTTCAAGCAATTCTCCTGCCTCAGCCTCCCGAGGCGCGTGCCACCACGCCCAGCTAATTTTTGTATTTTTTAGTAGAGACGGGGTTTCACCATGGTCTCGATCTCTTGACCTCGTGATCCGCGCGCCTGGGCCTCCAAAGTGCTGGGATGACAGGCATGAGCCACTGCACCCCACCGCGAGGTTTTGAGTTCCCATTTCACTCACCGCTTCTGGAGCCCACCTTGCGCCAAAAATGTTGCATGACTTCTCCTCAGTTCAGGTAAAGATGGGGTTCTTGTCTGTCCCACAGCCATGAACATGTAGGCTTTCAGACAGTTTAAAGGGTGAGTAAAGCCAGATTTTCATGGGTAAAAGCGGGGGAAGGGGAAACAGGGATCCTCCACAAGGCCAGAGTCCCCAGCTAGAGCGTTTCCGAGGTGGCTGTTTGAATCTCAATTCCGCACAGGAAGAGGACGGGCCAGGCTCCTCCCCCTGGCAAAGGGCGCGAACTTCCTGAGGCTCCACCCCAGCGGGCGGGCTGGTTGGAGTTTCTCTAGGGGTCCCTTCCCACCTGGCTGTCTCACTTCCAACTTCCCTGTCCCTCATGTTGGCTCTGAGTTTGTCATACATGACCTGTATCATTTTCAGGTGTGTTCTTCTGATTCCTAGTTTCTTGAGGGTTTTTATTAAGACAGGATGTTGAATTTTACCGAAGAAAGCTTTTTCTGTGTCTATTCAAATGATCGCATGGTTTTGGTTTTTAATTCGGTTTCTGTGGTGAATAACATTAATTGATTTTTATACGTTGAACCAACCTTGAATCCCAGGATTCAAGCCTACTTGACTGTGCTGAATTAACTTTGTGATGTACTGCTTTATTTGGTTTACAAGTATTTTTGTAGAGGATTTTTGCATCTATGCTCATCAGGAATATTGCCTCGTAGGTTTATTTTGTTG
The DNA here is from genome assembly GCF_001604975.1 of Cebus imitator. Taxonomy (NCBI): domain Eukaryota; kingdom Metazoa; phylum Chordata; class Mammalia; order Primates; family Cebidae; genus Cebus; species Cebus imitator. Next base: position 2,480,377 of record NW_016107382.1, on the reverse strand, counting down.
TTATTGTGTCTTTGCCACCTTTGCGTATCAGTATGATGCTGGCTTTGTAGAATGATAGGGACGAATACCCCCTCCTGAATTTCTTGAAAGAAGTTTCAGTAGAATTGGTACCGGCTCTTTGTATAGCTCATAGAATTCGGCTGAAAATCCATCTGATCCAAGGTTTTTTGCTCTTCCTTTTCTTTTCTGTTTTTTTTGGGTTTTTTTTTTTTTTTTTTTTTTTTTTTTTTTTTTTTTTTTTTTTTTTTTTTTTTTTTTTTTTTTTTTTTTTTTTTTTTTTTTTTTTTTTTNTTTTTTTTTTTTTTTTTTTTTTTTTTTTTTTTTTTTTTTTTTTTTTTTTTTTTTTTTAAATTAATGATTCATTTCTGGAATTCAATACTTGTCTGTTTAAATTTCTTCCTGATGCAAACTTGGGAGGTGTGTGTTTCCCGGAATTTATCAATATCCTCTAGATGTTCTAGCATCTCTGCATAGAGGTGTTTATAATAGCATCTGAGGATCCTTTTTATTTCTGTAGAATCAGTTGTAATGTGACCTGTGCCGTTTTTGATTGTGCTTATTTGGATTTTCTTCTTTTTCTTTGTTAATATAACTAACGTTTTATCAATCTTGTCTATCCTTTCAAACAACCAACTTTTGGTTTCTTTGATTCTTTGTATGAATTTTTGGCCTAAATTCCATTCAGTTCTGCTCTCATTTTAGTAATTTATTTTCTTCTGCTAATTTAGATTTTCATCTGTTCTTGTTTTTACTAGTTCTACATGTGATGTTAGATTGTTAATGTGAGATCTTTTTAATTTGTTGATGTAGACATTTAGCAATATAAAATTCTCTCTTAACACTGCTTTGCAGCATCCCAGATATTTTAGTATGTTATGCTCTGTTTTTATTTATTTCAAAGAATGTTTTGATTTCTGCCTTAATTTCATTTTTTACCTAAAAGCCACTCAAGATCAAGTTATTTAATTTCTATATCATTGTGTGATTTTCAGAGGTCTTCCTGGTAATTTCTATTTTTATTCACCTGTGGTCTCAGAGTATGGTTGATGTAATTTTGAATTTAAAAAAATTTATTGAAACTTGTTTTATGGCTAAGCATGTAGTTGATCTTTGAGTATGTTTCATGTGCAGATGAGAATAATATATATTCTTTATTTGATGAGTGGAGTGTTCTGTAGATGTTTGTTTGTAGGTCCAACTGGTTAAGTGTCAGATTTGTTTGTTACTTTTCTTCCTCAAAAATCTGTCTAATGCTGTTAGTGGTGTGTTGAAGTGCCCCACTATTATTGTGTGGCCTTCTATCTTTTCATATGTATAAGAATACTTGTTACGTGACTCTGGTGCTCCAATGTTGGGTGCATGTATATTTAAGGTAGTTAAGTCTTCTTGATGAATTGAATCCTTTATTATACAATGACCTATTTTGTCCTTTTTTACTGTTGTTAAAGTATATTTTATCTGATACAAGAATAGTAATCCCTGCTTTTGTTTATTGCTTGAGTGATAAATTTTTCTCTGAGCCTGTGTGTATTGTTACATGTAATATGGGTCTCTTGACGATAGTAGATGTATGGATCTCGTGTTTTTATCCAAATTGCCACTTGGTGTCTTTTAAGTGGGGTGTTCGGACTGTTTTCATTCAAGGTTAATATTGATACATGAGGCTTTGATTCTATCATGAAGTTGTTACCTGACTGCTTTGTAGTTTAGTTTCTATTGTGTAGTTGTTTCATACCAATGTATTTAAGTGTGTTTGGAGAGTTGCTGGTATTGTTCTTTTATTTCCATGTTTAGAACTCCATTAAGAATTTCTTATAAGGTGGGTCTAGTGGTAACAAATTCCCTTAGTGCTTTGTTGTCTGGAAAATATTTTATTTCTCCTTCAATTATGAAGCTTAGCTTAGCAGGATGTGAAATTTTTGGCTGGAATTTCTTTTCTTTTGGAATACTAAATATAGCATCAATCTCTCCTGGCTTGTAAGGTTTTTGCTGAAAAGCATGCTGTTAGCCTTATAGGGCTCCCTTTGTGTGTGATGTGACCCTTTTCTCTAGCCGTTTTTAAGATTTTTGTCTTAGCATTGACTTTTGACAGTTTAATGACCCTATGCCTTGGTGATGTTCATTTTATATATTATCTCACAGATGTTCTCTAGATTTCTTATATCGGAATGTCTACCTCCCTAGCAAGATGAGAGAAATTTTCTTGAATTACTCCCTTAAATACATGCTGCAGATGTTTATTTTTTTTCCTCCTTCTCTTTCAGAAATGCCAACAATTTGTAGGTTTAGTCACTTTACAAAATCCCATATTTCTAGAAAACTTTTTTCATTTCTCATTCTTTTTTAAAATATTTGTCTGGAGTTAGTTCAAAAGACTGCTCTTTGAGCTCTGAAATTCCTTCTTTTGCTTGTTCTCATCTATTGATAAACCATTTAGTTTTACTTTGAAATTCCTTAAGTGAGTTCTTTAATTCCAGAACCTCTGACTTTTTTAATATGTTTATTTCTTCTTTCATTTCTTGTATTGCTTTAGATGTTCCTTTGTGATGATTTTCAAACTTGTCTTGAATCTTGTTGAGCCACATTGCAATCCAGCTTTGATTTTTTTTTTTTAAACTTTTACACTCAGCAGTATATGTTCAGGTTTATTGTACAGGTAAATTGAATGTCATGGGGGTTTGATGTACAGATTATTTTGTCACCCAGGTAATAAGCATAGTATCTGATAGCTTTTTAGTCCTCACACTCCTCCTCCCTTTACCCTCAAGTAGGCCTCAGTGTCTGTTGTTCCCTTCTTTGTGTCCACAGGCACTCAATGTTTAGCTCCCACTTAAAAGTGAAAATATACAGTGTTTGGTTTTCTGTTTCTGTGTTAGTTGACTTAGGATAATGTCCAGTTCCATCCATGTTGCTGCAAAGGACATAATTTTATTATTTTTTATGGCTGCATAGCAGTCCATAGTGTATATGTACCACATTTTCTATATCTAGTTTACTGTTGATGGGCATTTAGGTTGATTCCATGTGTTTGCTACTGTGAATAGTACTGTAAAGAATATACACATGCATTCTATCTTTATGATAGAATGATTTATATGACTTTGGGCATGTAGTCATTAATGAGATTGCTTAGTCGAATAGTAATTCCATTTTAAGTTATTTGAGGAATTGCCACACTGCTTTCCACAATGGCTGAGACTAATTTAAATTCCCATCAGTAGGTATAAGCATTCCCTTTCTTTACTTTTTTTCATTTCTGAGTTTTCATTTTGATTGGGGACCACTGCTGGAGAGCTAGAGGGATTCTTTACTGTTGTCACTACATTCAAATTTTTTATAGTGCCATAATTGTACTGATTCCTTCACATCTAGAGACACTGGCTTTTATTTTTATTTTTTTTTTAGTTGGAGTCTCACCCAGGCTGGAATGCAGTGGCATGATCTTGGCTCACTGCAACCTCCACCTCCTGAGTTCAAGTGATTCTCCTGCCTCAGCCTCCTTAGTAGGTGGGATTACAGGTAACCACCACCATGCCCAGTTAATTTTTGCATTTTTAGTAGAGATTGTGCTTCACCATGTTGTCCAGCTGGTCTTGAGCTCCTGACCTCAAGCGATCCACCTGTCTTGGGCTCCAAAAGTGCTAGGATTACAGGCACAAGCTACCACAGCCGGCCGCATGTCTTATATCTATAATTATTTTTGTGTAGCTAGAATCAGTCTTCCCTTCTTTTATCTTTTCTTTTCTTTCTTTTACTTTCTTTCTTCTTTTTTCCTTCCTTCCTTCCTTTCTTTTCTTACATTATTGGGGTATTTTGGGGCTTTTTCACTCTTGCCTAGGCAGTGTGACTAGAGATTGTTGGGTAGTGTCTTTGGCTTTGCTTCTATACTCCTATTAACTTTTGCTGGTAGATTTTATATTGGGCCATGTGGTTTGACCCACAAGCCAATAGATGGTGCTTACAGGTAACAGCTGGCTGCAGACAATGCAACTGGTTATATACTTGGCCCTTGTTCACTAGGAGAAGCTCTTTGTTGCCTCAGGCAATGAGCTAATACACAGAGTACACAATGGTCTGAGTTCCCTACTCAGCTCTAGTATGGGGCAGGATGGGTGGAGCTGGACAGGGCACATCATACTACAGCTCCCCCTGTGGCAAGCATCAGCACAAGCACCAAGGACGAATACAAGTGGGCAGCCATCATGTGCCCAGAGGTGTGCCTAGAAATGGATCTGGAAAACCTTCCTAGCACCAAGTTCTCAGCATGGGGAATTAGTGTAGCCTAAACTCCTAATCCAGGAGAGTGCATTCTCTGGGTACATGGAGATCTGCCTGGGCATGAAGTGGAGAAGGTTCCACTGCACCACAGTCTCTTTGCAGGAAGGGTATGGTGGGTCAGGCTACTAATCCAAAGAAGCAGGTGCTCCAAATGTCCGAAGATCTGCCTGGTGATTGGGCAGAGAGGGTCCTGCTTCACCATGGTCTCTGCACAGGAGAACTGGGATGACTTAAGCTACTAGTTCAGGAGAGCGTGTGCTCCAAAAAGCTGGAGATCTGCCCACACATGAAGAAGAGAAGGCCTCCCTTGCACCGAGATCTCTGTACGAGAAGGGTGAGGCAACTGATGTTGCCAATCCAGGTGAGCAGGGGCTCAGAACACCTGGATATCTGCCTGGACTCTCCATCCTCTCCATGGAGTGGAGAGGTTAAAGACTTTAAGTTTTAAATGTTTTAGGAAAAAAAATCTGCATAGAATACAACCAAGAGACACCAAGAAATGTTCAGTTCTTCATTAATTGTTATTTTTCTATTTTTTTCAGTATTTTTATTATTTTGTTGTTGTTGTTTATTGCATCTCCTTATTTTTTAAAAGCTTCAGCTTATAGACAAATGGGGGGCCATTCATGTAATATCGCCATACCTATATATGACATTTACTACCAAAGACTGAAAGTGCTTTTGGGGGTAAAATTTGAATTAAGCAAGGCCTCTGATAAAAATAATGTTAAATGTTTATTATTTTAAAGCTGATTTGTTTCATCAGGAAAAAACAAAAGGCCAGGCTTGGTGGCTCATTCCTATAATTCCAGCACTTTGAGAGGCTAATGCAAGAGGATTACTTGAAGTCAAGAGTTTGAGACCAGACTAGACACTAAAAAATTCATTGAGTGTGGTGGTGTGTGCCTGTAGTCCCAGCTATTCAGGGGGCTGAGGCAGGAGAATTACTAGAACTCAGGAGTTCAAGGGTTTGGTGATCAATGATAGTGCCACTGCACTCCAGCCTGGGTAACAGTGCAAGACCCTAACTCTAAAAGAAGAGAGACAGAACATACATTCACTTGTTGAAAGTCATTTTATCAACTGTCTATACATGTAAGTTGATGTCTTTCAACCAAATTAAACAGGAGAGCAATTGTACTGGACATAAATTGAAGTGCATCAGAATTTCCAACAGAATGCCGTCAGCTATCCATTCACTTTTATTTTGCCTATTTGGAGCACTCTGTGTGATATTTGTATTTCTTATTGATCCAGCAATTTTTCTGAGGCAGGGATAAGAATATATTCTTTATATGTTCAGACATGTAGCACAGAGAGTTGCACACAGTAGGCCCTCAGTAAATGTGTATTGAGTGAGTAAAGGGCAGAGTTGACTTTCTAACAGTCAGTTCCTCTACAGTTAGTAGAAGTAGTAACAACAGTTGCAGTAGCAGCAGCAGCAGTGGAGGTAATAGTAGTAATGGTACTAGTAGTATATTTAAGATCGGGAAAGGAGGTGGGGAGGAAGAAGAATTGGCCTACCTACATCACTCAGAGTCTTGTATAATAAAAATGCAGAAAATTAGACCTCTTAATTAGAGCTTTTGTTCAGGGATAATGTTATAAATGATAAATACAGATATGTTGACTGTAAATAATGACTGATCATGTTCACAAAAAAGTTTTGTATGTGAGGAATCCCTTGTAAATCTGAGGGATTCCTGATGTTTTATTATTAATAAATAATGACTTGCAGTAAAACAGAAGACACCATCTATACACATGCCAGGCTTTTTGTGACTTTTTAATTGTACTTGGTTTCGTACATATTATAAAAAAGAATAGTATATGTGTGTGAAGATAAAGCGATATATATAATTGGATAAATTAAAGCAAGGGAAATACTTTAAAGACAAGGGAGGGAAATGATGGTGGTTTTATAAGTATATAAACATAGAAGTCAAACCTTATGCAAATATTTCAAAGTGTATTGGATTGTTAGTTATAGTGTGCCAATAACATATGACATAACAGATGTGCTTCTAGTAGATGCTAAAAAAATCTGTAACTTTGTACAACCACATCCTCCATAGTTATTGGTTAATTATATCCATGCCTATTGATGGAAATCACAGACTCCCACTTCCCCAGAGTTTCAATTACGGTAATTATATAGACAAGTTCAATTTATAGATAAGGTGAGTTCACTGTATGTGCGTGTACCCTCAACACCCACAAGGATATGTACATATTATTTAATAATTTAAGATCAAATATTTATGTGTTATATTAGAAATTTATCAAATTGTAGCAAATTTTGAAAATATAAAATTACTTTTGTATTAATTCTTTAAAATTTTTCTGTTTGCCTTTCCTTTTCTTTTTGTTCTTCTAAAATACTTTTGAATTATTCCCAGAATCTTTGTATTAAAAGGTTTAGTAAGAAGGATGAGAGTCAGGCAGAGAAACCTGCATAATGCCATTCATATTTGTAAATATGCCTACTAAACTCTAACAATAATCCTTCATACAGTACTCGTGTGTTAAAAAATTAAAAAGAATTATCATCTTATCTTACTTTTGATTTGATATGCCAATCATATGTACATAATACTCTGGCTATTTTAAATAACCATTTATTCTTCATTGTTACATATTGCCTCTTTTTTAAGGTCTGAAGTTAACAATGCTGGTACATTGTACAGCATGGGCACACAAAATCTTCTTGATCTGAAATTGAAGGAAGTTGAGATGGAAATGATTGAACAGGCTGCCAGTGATTAGAGAATGTGCTCACTGCTTGAAGTGTTTCATAACTGTCTCTTTTTGGCATCTGCACCAAAGGTGATGTCATTTGAAACAGCTTTATAGGACTGCCACTTCCCTTCACAAACCTTTACGATTCATCTTCATGTCATTATATATTCAAAAAAGGCTTATTATTAAAAACAGTCTGAGGCCATATGAGTACTAATCATGGTTAGAGTGTTTTACTAAGTCATCTTTTTATAATTCCAACTTTAGCTAAAATCTAGCTATAAATTTAGGATAACAACATCATTATCTGCAACAAAAGACATGTTGTCTTTTATAAGAAGCAAATTTTATACTCACCATAATATTTTATATCATTAAATTATGGAAAGTTTATGAATAACTTCATAATCTTTATGTGTATCTCTTATAGATACATGAGAAAGAATTAGAGAGAGAGGTTAAAAATGTTATGTCAGCATGTTGATACGCTTTGGACTGCTGCATAGTCAAACTTTTAATGTGAAGACTTGAATATATTGATTAACTGTTTGTAGAAGTGTTCAATACCAGAGGGTCTCACAGGATGTACAAAGGTGAGAGATCCAGAAGATAAATGTGGTCTCAATGAACTAGAATAACTATTATAAGCACTGATAACTATATGAAATATTTCTAAAGTTAGGAAGAGTATATAGTACCTAATACATTTTATTTTAAGGGACCCTAATATTCCCATCTCTACAAAAAGCAGCTTTTCTATCATGCTTAAAGTTTCATATTGGATTTACCACTTTAAGTTAAGGTAGCGATACAATGTCAACTCTAATATATAAAACCAATCAAATTGCGGATGATAGTGCGAGAGCCCATCTGTAGTTGCACCTATTGGTAGGTGGTTCACCCCAACTCCTACTTTCATCCCCACTGCCCAATGGGTAGCTCTGCTAAGCCTCAGGGTTCTAATGAACTGCATGTGACACTGTCTCCAAAAGACTATGATTATATCTATGTCTTTGATATCAAGAATTATGGTCCAAAACAAGCCTAGTCTCTATTATCCTACTAGAGATATGATCGTTATACTGAGAAATCTTCTGGAAATGGGACACGAATAATGAAGAAAAGTTCGATGAATACTCAGAGAGACGTAAAGAGCAAAAAAAGGCCACAATTTGAAGATCTACAAAAAGGACATCTGTTTAACATGAGGCTTTGACTAAAGACTAGAATGCCTAGGGAGCAGCTTTGTTACATGTGTTTACTGAGAAAGACAGAAATGCTGCCACTTCCTCCAGGGTCAGTCCTTTCTATAAAGCACAATATGTTCTGCATTTTTATGAAGAAAAAGAAAGAAAGAACAATTAACATTTATCTAGTGCTTACTATGTGCCTAAAATTGTACCAAGTGATTTACTTAAATTATCTCATTTAGAGTTTGTGACAATAGGGATACTGCTTCTGTCTCCTTTTTGGAGAAAATAAAATTAAGAATGAAAAAGAGATTCTATTTAGGGTTTCCTTAAAAACTTTAGATTCATTCTTCATGACTTGGAGATCCAAGACAATTGTTGCATTCTAATTTTTCTAATATTTCTACTCTGTTCTAATATTTCTTCTCTTACTAGTATTTTCAGCTATTATAGGGAAATATTTGTTGATATGCTTCAGATTTATTTCTATTTAATCTTAGAGAATTTTTTAAAGGGATTTTTTGTTGTTAATTTTTTTTGTTTTATCTCTCTTCATCTTAAGAGAAAACTGGATTTAAACACCAATAGACTGATTTGTGGTTATTGTGAGCAAAATCTCACCTCTTTTTTCCAAGTCCTTCCCAAACCTAAAGTAACCAAAGATAACCTAACAGCTGTTTTAATATATCTTTGTAGTTTGGTCAAAAGATACAACTATTTTATCTCGATTCATTTTGAAATAAAATAACCAAGGTTCTAGTCTCAATTTACTTACTTACTTGTGGCCAGGTCATTTAACTCCTTTGAGCCTTCGTTTTATCGGGTGGCTTAATTTCTGATAATTGTCCTTATTTTTCTGAAGAAAGGGGCTTGACTTTAAAATGCCATTTAAAATGTCTTAGACTGGGAGCAGTGGCTCATGTCTATAATCCCAGCACTTTGGGAGGCCAAGGCTGGCAAATCACCTGAGGTCAGGAGTTTGAGACCAGCCTGGTCAACATGAGGAAACCTCGTCTCCACTTAAAAATGCAAAAATTAGCCAGGTATGGTGGCAGGCACCTGTAATCCCAGCTACTTGTGAGGCTGAGGCAGAAGATTTTGCTTGAACCCAGGATGTGGAGGTTGCAGTGAGCCAAGACTGCACCACTGCACTCCAGCCTGGGTGACAGGGGAGACTTCGTCTTAAAAACATACAAATAAAAGGCCGGGCGCGGTGGCTCAAGCCTGTAATCCCAGCACTTTGGGAGGCCGAGGCGGGTGGATCACGAGGTCAGGAGATAGAGACCATCCTGGTCAATGTGGTGAAACCCCGTCTCTATTAAAACTACAAAAAATTAGCTGGGCATGGTGGCGCGTGCCTGTAATCCCAGCTACTCAGGAGGTTGAGGCAGGAGAATTGCCTGAACCCAGGAGGCGGAGGTTGCGGTGAGCTGAGATCG
>NW_016107382.1:2452041-2470701 GCF_001604975.1 Cebus imitator | reverse complement strand
AAAAAAAAAAAACCAAACAAAAAAAAACATACAAATAAATAAAATGTCAAAAAGTTACTTCCAGCATTAAAAGCTGTAATTTTATAATTTCACAGAGTTAATATTAAAAAAATAAATTGATTCTAGTAAAAGGTGATTTTAAAACATTACTCTCACCTTATTACTCTCTGATATTCTCTTGCGCCATTCTTTCCGTACTTTTAATCATCTGTGCTGTCAAGGAAAATATAAGAAGTCTGGAATTCGGATTTGAGCTTTTACACTCATTTAGGGTGAAGCATGAGGTCATAATGTCAATGAGTGCAGACTTATATAACTATAAAACATGAATAATAATGCCTACTTCCCAGGAGAATTTGAAAGTAAAGTGAAATGAGCATGAGATATTACTTTATAAAATGTAAACTGAAATGTAAATATAAGGTTTTATTGCCCCACTTGAAATTACAACTTGACGGATCAACATTTAATTTCCACTTCCGCTGTTATGGGTAATATTAAAATGCAGAATCTCTCTAACCAGCAGCAGCTTGGGGTCAGGAGATTATTTTGAGGCGAGCTCACTTATACAAGAATTGCATAAGCATTGTCACTGTGCAATGGCCATGAGATCACTCAAAGCCATAGAAACATTATTCTTCATGTTTCCTTAAATTCATAAAGTTTAAACTTAGGTCATAGTGAAACTGACATTTTTAAGCTTGCTTGCTCCTTGCATTGAATGCAGGCCTTTGAAAATTAAATGCGTAGCCACTCTTCCTTAGGAGGAAGTTATCTTATCTATACAAAATTCTATAGTGTGGTGATCCAATACTCATCCAGTGATCTTTGCCACTAAGGACCCAGAGTATTATGGCTCTCAAGAGGACAATACCTAAAATTTCTTATAGTTATGTTTTTAATTCTTCACCCAATCTGAATCTCCTATAACTAGAAATAGAAACTACTCAATCCTTCAATTATGAGTAATATGTAAGTAAATTAAAGGAATCAGCATGCAATCTAGAAAAAAAATTCAAATAGCAGTAAAGGAGGAAAGGAATAAAGAAAAAGTGAAATAATTTGAATACCAGAAATCTTACTCACAGTGCATGAAAATCATGGTCAAATGGCTAGCTATATATTATCCTATATGAAGCAAGAACTAAATAAAAATATAGAAGGCAAACTATGGAATTTGGGATTATATACTTACAGAACTTTGGGTATTATTCAATATAGTTTTAATATTTTTAACTTGAGTTTCAATAGGTGGAACTTGAGGGGTGGGATGAAGAGAAAAAATTAAAACCACCTTTGAAACAGGAAAAAAAGAAGCAGTACAAGGAGAAAAGACAAGGTTGGGGAAAAATTAATGTGAGAAATGGAGGTAAAAATGAGAAGAGGTAATCGAAAAGTCTAAAAAGAGGTATAAAGGTAACAAAATAGAAAACAAGCAAAAAAAAGAGTCAATATATGAAAAACCTAATTTTCATGTGAAATTTTAGTTGATTTTAGATTTTAGTTTACTAAAGAAGTAAACTAATGAGATAAATAAATGGCAAATGTTTATACTTCTAGAAAATTTATCCCAAATTAAAGAAGCTTAAGCAACACAAGACATATCACAAGAAAATTGTAATACTTGAAAGATCAATAAAGTATTTGAGTACCAGCCAGACCCCAAATCAAATGCCTTACAACAGGAAAAAAAAAATAGTCTTGCTTCTGATTTCTCTACAGAAACCATCAACTCATAGAAATGTAGTGGAATGAAACCTATAAAATTTTCAAGGAAAGAATGACCTAAGAATTTTATATTCGGCCTATCTATCATTATATTTATATAGGCAACACATAAGTATTTTTGAACATGCAGAATTCCAGTATATTTTTCTCATAAGCCCTCTTTAGTATCCTACTAGAAGACAAATATCAGCCAACCAAGAGAAAACTGAATAAATCATAATAAAATAACTGGTGGTGATTATTGTCCATATTTATCTTGGGACTAACATTTGAAATAATGTAGAAACTAAAGCCTGTAACATAATAAGCAATGCTATATGCTCTGGTAGTACAACTAATAAAAATCGTGTAACAGAATGTGGCAGGGAAAACGTATGGGGAATGGAAGTAAACTAAATTGCTGATTTTCTCAATTTTAAGAGTAGGAGGATTGATCAGACCTATTTTTTAGAAATAAAAATAAATTAGCTGATATATAAGTATATTTATGTACACAAAGATAAGCAAACATTAAGAAAAATAATGCACTGACTGAAAGAGGAGGTGGAGGAAAGAGTGACAAAAGAAAGAAATATGCTAATGCTGTTATTGCTCGCAGAAGGAAATTCATAGATACAGTCCCAAGAAAGAGGAGATTAAAGGTATTCTTTAAAAAAAAAGCACCATAACAAAAACTCAAATCATCTTCTTTATTAGAAATACACCGTGAATGTATAGTAGGCAGGCGCACCTATGCATGAACTTGTATGTGAAGCCAAGCAAACCAACCACAAAAGATTTGTATAGACATGAAAAGACAATTCATAAAATAATAGAACTAACTTCCAACATGTCTACCATATCGATAAAGTAGATAAACTAAGCTGTTAATTAAAATAAATACTTTCAAATTTAATCTCAAAGTAAAATCCAACTTTATATATTATGCAAGAAATTCCAAATAAACTGACTCAATGTCCACATACAAAAGAGAGACACAATTTTATCAACAAAAAAGAAGAATAAGTTAAGATCTGAATTTCCAACAAGGTTGAATTTAGGCAAAAAGGTGTTATGTGAAAAATACTAATAAGGGTACTTTATAATGCTAAAGAATGCAAATCATGGTAGAGTTATACACCAAATAACACCAAAAAATGTTCAACCACACATGGAAATAATCAAATGTTGAAAATACCAAATAAAATTTTAATGACAATATCAGTGCAGATGGAGACATTTAAAATAAAAGCTTTTTACTTCCTGCATAAATTAGAAGCTGTATATATTGCATTCATCAGCACTTTTTTGGTTGCAAGAAACAAAAATTCTATTTAAGCAAACTTAGGCTAAAAGCAGCATTCCTTAGAAGACGCACATAACTGTGCCCGGGCTGCACTGAAAACAAGAACCAAAACTGATATGCTGCAAGCAGAAACTTCGTCTCATTGCTGTTTGTCTTCCTTTTCTGCTGAGCACATTCTTCCATGAAGTGGGTAGCCTTACTGGCAGCTACCTAAGGGCCTCACATTTCCTCTAACAGAGAGGAGCTGAATTGCTCTTTTTGATATACTTTAAAATTCCTAAAGAAGAGTACTCAATATCCCGGCTTTACCAGCGTGCCCTCCATCCTAGGCCAGTCAACTATGGCCAGAGGAGACTGTGGCCTCCTTGGTGTAGGTTTCCAAGCGAAAACCATCACTATGAACAAAAGAGTGAGGAGGATTAAAAGGTGCTCTTTCAATTTGTCTATTTGATGCCAGTAATTAGAGCAGGCAGACAACTTCCTAAAAAAGGTAAACATAATTCTGGGCAGAATAAACAACAGGTATAATATGAACCTTTAAAATGCTTATAGCCGACAATATTTATCAGAAGTGAACATTGAAAATAATTTAAATGTTTAACACAAGTAGTATGTCCATTCAATGTCAGTGACACAAATTGCTTATAAAGAGTCCATCATTACAGGAAAAGTATTTTGATATAAAGTTGTTGAAAAATAACAATATAATTTTGAAAATGACTCAATTTGATGCATCAAAAATACTAGAAGATGCATTAAAATCAGTGGTTCACTTTATGTGTTTTTCTTTTCCTAAATATATAATACTTTTATGACAGAATAAAGAATATTCTTTTTATATTAAAAAGTATGTTTACCTTTGCCAATTTTTCCTTCCCTCATGTATTTGGGAGAGGTCTAGTCAAGGTCATGATTATACCATAGGAAAAGATTTTCTCATAAGAGTAATCTAAGAATCATATTATCACAGCAACATGAAAGATATGAAGATGAAAGGATATCCTCTCTGTATTTGTATTTCTATGATATTTTTATGTAGGACCATAATGTGATAATAATTGCAAAGTACATTACTGAAGGATCCAAAGGGTCAGAGGGGTAGAGAAGGGCACACATTATCAAAGAGTTATGAGATGGATGCAGATTCCTTAAATCCTAAAAGAAAAGGGTCTTCACTATTCTAAGTAGCTTAAATAAGTAATAAATAGAAATGGTGATATGATTGGAAAATTGAGATTTAAGTGCAGCATGAACAGAGTGCAAGTGCTGTGAATTTAAACACCTTTCTTAGTGTGAAATCTTCTTGTTAAGTGATTCCCTGTTGTGACCTGTACCTTTCGTGCTGCTTATTTAATGAGGAAGTCTTCAAAGAGCGCGTGACATCTTTCTTTTTTCTTTTTTTTTTTGAGACGGAGTTTCGCTCTTGTTACCCAGGCTGGAGTGCAATGGCGCGATCTCGGCTCACCGCAATCTCCGCCCCCTGGGTTCAGGCAATTATCCTGCCTCAACCTCCTGAGTAGCTGGGATTACAGGCACGCGCCACCATGCCCAGCTAATGTTTTTGTATTTTTAGTAGAGACGGGGTTTCACCATGTTGACCAGGATGGTCTCGATCTCTTGACCTCGTGATCCACCCGCCTTGGCCTCCCAAAGTGCTGGGATTACAGGCTTGAGCCACCGCGCCCGGCCTCGTGTGACATCTTTCTAAGACGAATGGCTTAATGCAAAAGTATCCTTTCGGGGTATTTAGTGTGTCTCTTTTAGAATGATTGCTAATTCTTGGACTAATTTCTGGGATCAGCAGGCATATAATTTTGCAGCTAGCACTCTGCAGTTTATCCCTATTTTTTTTTTATTTTGTTTCATTTTTTCACCTCTGTCACAGCCTTGACTTGGCACTGGCCAGGGAAATAGGCAGGTACACAAGATATCTCAGCCTCCGGGACAGTGATAACTTGGAAGAAACACACAGGGCGGGCTTATTGAGAAAAGATGTAAAGCAAGAGTTTTAAAACTATTCTAATTTATTCTAACCAGAACCCCAGCAATGTAAACAAAATAATTAAAACAAACAAACCAAAAATCGTACTCAAATAGAAGAGAAGGATAGAGCAATGTCTGATCCAGAGAGGCAGCTAAGAAATATTCCAGTCATTCTTTTCCATATTTTTCTAGTAGTAAACACATGTACATAAACATCCCACATATTTGCCCACATATAATTATGGCTGCATGTAGGTTTGTATGTGTATGCATGTTGTGTGTTTATGTATAAAAGTCCTTCATAATGAGAAAATTGTTTTCCATGTGCAAAGTTTAATATTTTATATGAAAGGACTTCTTTTTTTTTTTTACTTTCTTCATCCAAAATAAATAGGCAAACACCAAGAACTAGAAGTAAGACTTCTAACTCCTAATTCTCTGTGTTTATATAATAATAAAGATTAGCCTTCTGTCTCTTTGATGAATGTCTTTGACCTTAACCAGCAAGCAAGAATCAATACCTATTTCTGTAGATATTTATTTAAAGATTTGATTAGAAGCAATTAAAAAGGCATAGAACGCACCTATTTATCCACTTTATTCACCCACTGTTCACTTCTCCACTGTAAAAAAAAAATCTATATTCATTTTTCTTAAAAAAAAATAACCTATTATCTCTCTTGAGAATTTAAGCCTGCACATTTTTCACTTACCTCATTTTACTAAGGTATATGCAACCACTATAATTAAATGAAATGCTTTACGTGATTATGAACTATTGGTACATTCAATTGAAGGAATACAGGAACTGAAAATACAGGGTTATATTTATGCTCAAGGTTACCTAGAATTTTTTTTGGTATTACTTGTCGTCCCCTGATATTATGCAGGTCACACATACATATGCACATACATGTACCAGATCTTTGCCACCATGAAATACACAAAATTTACAGAAAAAATTTTTAAAAATTATAGGCAACTAGGCATTATAGCTTTACTGGTCTAAGTTGTCCTGAAGAGAATATTCTCATGGCCTCAGGATCTATAAGTCGGAATAAATCCTTGGGATCCTAGGAGTCCTGAGGATTCCAAAGATGAGGGTGGGGATAGATAGCTGAGAGTTTCTATCTTTACTTGTTTCTCATTTTGTTTTAATATGTATCTCCTAATAAATTTCAGGTAACTAGATGCTATATAACGTATAATATTTTATTTAATATTTGCAATAGCCATAAAATTTAGCATTATTATTCCCTTTTTTTCAGATGTAGCAATCAAGACAAAGTAAAAAGCCTAAAGTCATAGAGTCAACTGTAGCCAGAGCTTATCTGGGTTCTGCAGCCTTTCATTTGTGTAGATTTAAATTTAGGTTTAAAAAAAATACAAACAGGTGATAATTTCATGTAACCTTTTTAGGTGATTGCTTGCCTTCCATTTGCGTATTCTTTTCTACATTTTAGGGACATATTTCAGTTATTTATTAGTCAATTTGGTAATCAAAATCAATGATGTTGAGCAAAATCAGGTATCATTGATTTCAAAATATTTAGAATTAAGATGTGGAGATAAAACATAATTACTTAAAAGTTGAATAATGATATAAAAATAATTCAAAACATTTTTAATGTCAAAGATATTGACTTTGTCATTAATTAGCAAGTTAATTATATGGGTAATTAACATCATAGGAATTCGACTTTAAAAGACAGAGTCAAGACTTAATATTTCTACTATCTTTATGCAAATTCAATTAATTCATTCATTCAATGTTTTTGCTTGCCCACTATGTTTCAGGAACCTAACATGTGGAGATAGCTATTAATATGACAGGTCCTATCTACAAAGAATTTACAATCTATGAATTTGTCTCTGTGATTTTATGATATAATATGAGAAGTTCCATGATTGCTTTATGTCACCAATCTAGACATGGGAAATTCTGACAACAAAATAGCCATCAATGTTTGTGTACTTATCCAGATGCAATCACCAGCTAAACACCTTTCCATGTAGCACATTGATTGCCTTTAGCTGAATATTCTTGCATTATCATATTCCAATGTCTTGACTTCTGCTGCTTACTAAGCAGGGAATTTTTCTCCTTCCATCTTTAATAATCAAAATCCTGCATGTCCTAAAACAAACAATGTCAACGATCACATAGTAATGTAAACTGTTACAAACTTTCTGGAAAGGTGTTAGTCAACATACTATTCAAGGGCCTAGAGAATGTTTATAAACTTTGACCCACTTTCAGAGATTGTAAGGAAATAAAGAAATGTGTATAAATATGTGAATCATAATAATATACATGACAGTGAAAAACTGAAAAAACTTGAATACAATGTGAAGATAAATCATCTTACTTTCTAGTACCATTGTCAGTACACTTAGTTTCTTCACTAAGTTAAATTCTATTTTAAGCCATGGCTTAAAATAGAAAGGAAGACAGAAAGAGAAATAATTTAAGTAGTGATGTTCATGCAGCTCAACTCATAGCCTTCTACTATGGACTGAACATCTATGTCCCCGCCAAAAGTCATACTTTGAAACCCTAATCCCCAGGATGATGGTATATCAAGATGATACCTTAGGAAGTAGTTAGGTCATGAGGTTGGAGCCTTCATGATGAGACTGGCATTCTTACACAAAGAAACAAAAGAGTGCTTGCTTGCTTCCTCTCTCTCTCTTCCTCTTTCTTTCTGCACTTTTGCCCCATGCCACTCCCCACCACCAGGAGAAAACCAGGAAGAGCCCTCACTAGGAAAAAAATCAGCCAGTACCATGACCTTAGACTTCTCAGCCACCAGAACTGTAAGAAATAAATGTCTTCTGTTTAATAAATAAGCCACCCTATCTATGGTATCCTATTGTAGCAGTACAAACTGAGACTCTTTTATCTATATAAATTTATGTCCCAGAGAAAATGTAATTTGGGAAAGAATTTTCTCTCATTTGGTAATCTTCCTCTAAGTCATGAGGTGGGATCTTCTTATCAATGAATGCAGCTTTATGGGCATTATTATATATTTATATATTATAAATTATATTATCTATTTAACCATCGAACTCATCTGGCATTCATTCAAATAAACAGTAATCAGTAATAAATTTTATTTTAGGTGACTTTTGTCTTACTTTTTAAAAATGTATTTATTTAGAGACAGGTTCTCATTCTATCACCCAGGCTGGAATGAAGTGGAGCCATCATAGCTCACTGTAACCTCAAACTCCTGGGCTCAGACAACTCTTTCACTATGACTTCCCAAAGCACTTAGGTTAAGGCATGAGCCACCATGTCCAGACTGTCTTACTTTTTAAGTTGTTGCCTTTACAAATGATACGACACTACAGAACACTAACATGATTAAATAGTATTCAGGCATTAAAATAGTATATTGAGAGAGAAAAAGAATTCATAAAAATATATCGAAGTTTATATATTATTGGGTAAGAAAAGAATTTTCCATATATGAGACTAAGGCAAAAAACCGCAGAGGAAATATTTGACTACATAAAAATAAAATGAAATTATTACATCGATTTACAAAATTTAAAACTATGCAATTAATTGTGAAAATACATGTATATATAATTAAATGGTTATTGTTTCCAAAATATAAAGAGCTTTGACAAGTTAATAAGAAAAATAATGTACTCTGTTTTAAAAACATGTAAATGATAGGAATAGCCATTCACAAAAACATCTAGACAAATGATTAAAAAACAGAATGTAATTATTATAGTATTACTCATATTTATTTTTAATGAGAAAAGTAAAAATTGTCTATTTTTAAATGATATTACACAATGTTAGTGAAGGTATGTTACAAGTATCACATGCAAACTTGCTGATAGAAATGCAGTTTTTGAGGTCAACTTCTCAAGGACTAGCAAAAGTTTAAAATGTTCATAGGCGTTGATTCAATAATTTCATGACTATGACGATTTGTGCTCAGGAAATAGCATGGACATGCAACAAAGTTTGGCTATTTATCTTTCTATCCTATTGTTGTAATATAAAAAATTTGAGGAGAAGAGGGGAAATTCTAATGTCCAAGAATAGCAGCTTTCTTGTGTAAATGACGTGTCCAAAAGATAGATGAATACATGAACTTTAAAATTCAGTTTGAAAATAGTGTTTAATCTTATTGTTAAATGAGAAAATATTTTCATAAAATAATTTTTTACTTTAGTTATTTAATGAATCTCTGGTATGTTCCTGACACTTTCCTAGCTGCTGGGGATATACAAGTTAAAGAAAATGAAAAAACAAATTTCCCAATGTTCACAAAGTTTACATTTCTTATAGGAGAAGACAGGCAATAAATAGTTGCTAGATACAAGACTACAGACTAGATACATAGATGGATAGATAGATAGATAGATAGAGCTAGTAAGGGCGAAAAATAAAAGCAGAGTAAGACAGATTCGAGTAAGTGGAGGATATAGGAATTGGGAAGCCCTCTGTTGTTTGTTTTTGTTGGAGAGTGGTGCAGAAGCTTAGTGTGCTCCAGGAACAGCACAAGTAGGCAGCCAACGGTAGGGTGAGAGAGCACATCCAGTTGTGATGCAGGATTTTTCGCTCCTTAGTTTAGCTAAAATCCAGATTCTTGTCTCACGATCAGGAAAAATTAGGCAAGCAAACACATTGAAAGGTGAGGAGACCAGAATATCAGCAAAAAAAAAGAAAAGGGGGTCCTGCCAACAGGTTTCCACCTCACAGGTTCAATACCAAGCCAACACAGAAGAGCTGAAGAGGCCAGGCTCCTCCCCCACTGCATAAGGTGGGAATCTCCTTTGGCTCCACCTCATTCTCCCAGTACACGGGTGGGCCCTTAGGATGAGCCACTCCACATTGACTTATTTCCCTTACTGTGCATGTGTTAGGTATGGAATTTTTCACCATGGGCATGCTTAGGCAAGTCCCCTGTTCACAATAACCTTGGTGACATTTGGCTGTCTCCTGTCTCTATCAGTTGGGACTTCTAGACCTTGGTAACTTTTAATTTTTCTGTCACTAGAAGCAAATGGAAAATTATGAGAAGACAGTAAAATGATTAGCTTTGTTTTTAAAATGATCAGATCTCCAATTTTTGTTTTAGACAGAGTCTTGCTCTGTAGCTCAGGCTGGAGTACAGGGGCATGATCTCGGCTCACTGCAACCTCTGCCTCCCCAGCTCAAGTGATTCTCGTGCCTCAGCCCCGCAAATAGTTGGGACTATAGGTGTGTGCCACCACACCTGGCTATGTTTTGTATTCTTAGTAGAGATGAGCCTTTGCCATGTTGCCTAGGCTGGTGTTGAACTTCTGAGCTCAGGTGACCCTCCCAAAGTACTGGGCTTATAGGTGTGAGACACAGCACCCAGGCCTCATCTCAATTTAAAAGAATTTTAGATCACCATACTGGCTACAAAGCAAAGATTACACTGTCTTTGATGAAAGAAGCAGCTAGAAGACCAGGAGGGAAAGGAGAGAAGCATGAAGCTCATGTAAAAAGCCAGTCAACAGATGATGGTGGCTTCCCATGGTGGTATCAGTGGAGGGATGAGAAGTAGATATGTTCTGGCAGATTTTAAAATAAACTCCTACAAGACTACATATGTAACTATGCATTCAGATAAAACATAAAGAAAGGAGTCAAGAATATATCTAAGGTTTTTGGACTGAAGAAATTGAAGGATAGAAAAGCATTTAATAAATTGATAGAGATGGGCAAGAGACAAGACATATACATATATATATCTTGTCAATTTATTAAATATGTTGTATATTTATGTTTGTATATATGGAAATATATCTTATGCAAAAAGCCCTTGTTATATACCAGCCTCTATTATATCTACTGTTATAATTGCTTGCAGTGACTTATAGAACTCCTGACCACAGGGTCTATGCTTTATTCATTGGAGGTGAGGACAGAGGTGAAATGTTGGCAGGGGAGTGGGTTGAGATCATAGTAAGTTTAATAGATCACTTGTAAGTTCTTTGACTTTTCTTCTCAAAGAGAAGGGATGATTTTCCTCTCAAAGAGAAGGGAAGAGGGATTTGAGCATAAGTAAAATGGTTTAGTTTGCACTTTAAAAGGAGCGCTCTTCTGCCTTATCCAAAATAGATTATAAAGGACAATGCAGAATCAGGGAGACCAGTTCAGAAGCTATTACACTGATCAGGAGGAGAAATGATCATCATTGGAATGAAGGTGACAGCGGTAATGAGATTCTGGTTATGTTTTGATGGCCAGACAAATAAGATATTCTCAAAGTTTTCCCATGGAGCGTGAGAAGAAAGGAGAAGTTAATTTATGACTCAGTTCTTTGTTGGATTAATTGGAAAAATGACTCAAATTTTTGGTCAATATTTGGAAAAATAAAGTTTCATTTACTGAGATTGGAAAGGCTAAAGGAAAAGCAGTTTTATGACTGAGATAGAGACCATCACAGATTTGTATTTTAATATGTTAAGTCTAAAATACCAACTGGACAGCAAAATAAGGATGTTAAGTAAGCAGTTAAGACATACAGTTCTGGGGTTCAGATGAGAGGTCCAAGTAAAATATAATTAGTTGGATGTTGTAAAACATAGATGGTATTCAAAGCCAAGGAAGGAGGTATTCTGAGGATTGAGTCAGGAGCATTCCAAGGTAAATAGTTCAGCGATGAGGAAGGAAACCAGGAAGAAAGGTCCAGAAGAAACGATCAACAAGGGAGAAGGAAATCTAGGAAAATGTGCAATGTTATGGAAGCCAAGAGAAGAAAGTTTCAGGGTGAGTGAGTGATCTACTTCATGTAATGTTTTAATTGGCCTATGTAAGATTAGAAACAGACCATAGAATACAGCAGTATGGTAGTTAATAGGGACCCTAAGAGAAGCTGCTGAGGTGGATTGTTGGAGGCAAAAGCTGTTAGGATGGGTTTAAAAGGGAATGCGGATGTTCTCTAGGATAATTGATCTGTCCTTTTCAAAAATGTAATATGAGAGGCAGATTTGGTAAAGAAAATCTGATGATGCTGGATCAAAAAGAAACATTTCTATGTCTTTTACTATACAGATCATAAGTGGGACAACGGGTGAAATCTGAATGAGATATTTAGATTAGATAATAATTTTATTGATACCAGCTTTTTATAATTGTACTGTGGCATGGAAAAGAAGGCCTTTGTTTAAAAAAAATACATGCCAAAATTTCTGTAAAAAGCATCATTTCAGCAACTTTCTCCCAAACAGTTCAGAGATGCAGAAAGTTAATGTGGTCAGATACCACATTAGTATTACTCTTTTAGTTATTACTTAAGAAATCTGATGAAAATTGTTTGTCCTACATTTTCAACCTTTTTATAAGAATAAAATTATAAATAAAGTAAAAAATTAAGATACTAAAAAGAAAGAGATACAGAGGATGGGGAGGATATATAAGAAGGGAGAAAGAATCAGTAGACTGACTTGGGTACATCTCCTTTTCCCTTTCATAAGTTTCCTACTAGCTATTTTCTAATATAGTAAGCTGTCTCTTCAATGTATTTCTTTCTCTAGCTATACCAGTGGGTGTCTCTCTCTCTCTCTGTTTTAACAATTTTTTTCTATTCCTCCTATTTTGAAAGTACTGTAATGCTAAAGTATTAATACTTTAGAGTATTTACTGTGTGTAAAAAACCTAATTTCTCCTGTATTTTCTGAGCCAGCATGATTCCTATGTTTTAATTCTTTAAATTATTTTCTTAATCTTTTTAGTTTAAAATTAACTTATTGAATATTTCTCTTCAATCTAAAAGCGTAATCTATAATTACGCTCATCATTACTTTGTATCTGCCCATTAAAAAAAAAAAACCCTCATCATTCTGTTATTGAGGCCATTCTCAGTGTTGCTGAAATCTAAATTCATGGTCAGAACTCATGAAATGAACAGATCCAAAGCCAGCTAAGTAAATCTCTATATGAAGAGGGTTCCTAGGTCTGTAGATAAGCCACTGGAATCTAAGAGTTTATAATTATTGCAGTTGCCCCTCTGAGCCCTGAAAATATAGGTATGGTGTTGGAGAAGGTCAAGCATTTGTAATTAGAAGAAAAAGAGAATCGGGAGTTCTCTAAAGGAAGCTGGGTACCCTTCTAAAAGATTAGGTTTAGTCTATTAACTAACTTTGATAGTTTCCAAGCAGGAGACTGGTTTCAAATCTGAGTCACAGAAAAATAATTCTGGTGACAGTGTGAAGAATAGCTTGGAAGAGAAATTTTAGGACAGAGATATTCACTGGAATTTTAATGCAGACAATGAGGTATAGTTCATATGAGAGAAAATGGGATGTGGGGTGGTAAGAAAATGGAGCACACAGAAGTGGGTGACTTTGATCCATGAGAGTAGATAACAAATGATTGTTCTTCACAATAGAATAAACACCGAACTTCATTTCATTAGTTTGCTAATGCCTTCCCCCTGCTGCATACATTAGCGCTGCTGCCTATTTATTTATGACAATGTATGCACACGGGCAAACCGATACCCCATTCCTGTCTCACTTAGAAGTGATCCCTAATCTTGTTTCCCCTGTCAATCAGAAACTTCTCCCAGAACTTAGTCCTATAGTATGAAACCCTTCTACACTTAAGCTCTCAATCTCAGGCCTGTCAAAAATTTCACTTCCCATAGAACTCCTTCAGCTTGAGAGATAGCATGAGTCTGGAATGAAAGCTAGAAAGATCTCATACCTCCTGGTATAGAAGTAGAAATAGCATAATCAAAACTGAGTCAAAATCTCAGCTCTACCATTTACTCAATGAAGTTAAGCTACATCTATTAGCTTCAGTCTTTTTTCTGCAATATGGTGCACCTAATGGATAACTGAGAGGTTTATTGAGAAGATTCAATGAGATAATTTGTAAAATACTCAGAATAATAAATAGCACACAAAAACCACTCAATAAGTGTTAGCTGGATATAATAATAGTAAGAACAGTAGTCATATTTATGTTAGCACTCTTGTTATCCATTGTTACCATGTATATTTAGAAATGGGGTTTTATCACTATACTGAGAACTCATGCCATGGCAATAGGAAATTTGATGAAAGCAATAATAATAATTAATTTTGTAATGACTAGACCTCTCTTTACTGAGAACATGAATGGCTTAACTCATTAGCAAAATACCACATTCTTGTATTTGCAGGGGAGGAAAAACTTTTCTTGTACCTGCTTAGATCCCACGGTTGGGTCTGATAATTAAACTAAAAAAAATAGATTAACAGGAAAAAAGCATAGAAATTTTATTTGATGTTAGTATTTTTACATATATACAGAAGCCTATATAAGAAATGAAGAGCCAAAGAAGTAGATAGGCCTTAAAGCTTATACAAGCTTCTAACAGAGAATGACAATCTGTGGATATGTGAGAGGACGAAGTGAGAATGAGTTTGGATTAGAGGTGGTAATTGTAGGAAAGTGACTAGCAAATATATGAGGAAAGCTAACAAATCATATGAGTTGTTTTAGTAGGTTTGTTCATATCAAACCTACTAAATAAGGTTTAAGGTGATTAGATTGTTTCCCTCCTCCTGGTACCTGAGGACACTGTTCTCATGAGTAATTTTATGCTGTGCCTTTAGGCAGAAGTGGAAAGCTCAGAGAGCTGTTTTGCACCTACTGTTTCTCAGTTGCCTTCAGCTCAAAATAATCAACATGCCAAAGTAATGTATTATGGGGTGGCATGTTCTGATACCTTTCATGTTAACTGGATAAAATTAGAAGAAAAATAAGTATAATAAAAGAAAGATAATGTATAAGATGCTTAAAATTTACTATTATACTTAAGTAGGATTTTCTACTTTGCTGTTATTTGTTTTTTTATTATTACACTTAACCCTATACTGATAACAGCCTTACTTTGTATTTGTGAATCCTGGAGTAATAAACTAACTCATTAGGTTAGAGACTCAGGTATTGGCAACACCTCAGGCCAAGCCTGGATCAGAAAAAAGCTTTCACAAAGATGATTTAAGATTCTGAAACAAAAAAATCTGAATTCCCTTTCTACCAGTTCCATTCCTCTCCCACTATACTAACATAAATTCAATCACAGCTTTTCTTTTTTTTCAGTTTGATGTGGCTAATTTATTTGTGCTGTTTATGTTTCTTACCTGATCTTTTTTTTTTAATTTCACTTTAGGTTTTGGGGTACATGTGAAGAACATGCAAGATTGCTGCATAGGGACACACAAGGCAGTGTGGTTTGCTGCCTTCCTCCCATCACCTATATCTGGCATTTCTCCCATGTTATTCCTCCCCAACTCCTCACTCCCCAATCCCTTCCCTAGTTCCCCCTGCCACAGATCCCAGTGTGTGACGCTCCCCTCCCTGTGTCTATGTGTTCTCATTGTTCAACACCTGCCTATGAGTGAGAACATGTGGTGTTTTATTTTCTACTTGTGTCAGTTTGCTGCAAATGATGGTTTCCAGGCTCATCCATGTCCCTACAAAGGACACAAACTCATTGTTTTTTATGGCTGCATAATATTCCATGGTGTATATGTGCCACGTTTTCCCTGTCCAGTCTATCATCAATGGGCATTTGGGTTGGTTCCAAGTCTTTGCTATTGTAAACAGTGCTGCAATGAACATTCGTGTGCAAGTGTCCTTATAATAGAATGATTTACAATCCTTTGGATATATACCCAGTAATGGGATTGCTGGGTCAAATGGAATTTCTATTTCCAGGTCCTTGAGGAATCGCCACACTGTCTTCCACAATGGTTGAACTAATACAATTTTTCTTAACTACATGAACCCTGCAGTTCATGTAGCTTATCTTTGTGATCTTTACTATCTAATCTTAAACATGGATTAATTTGTTTCAACAACTCAGCACTCCATTCCAAATCTCAAACCTCCTTAATTTATATATATATATGTATATATGTACTATGTATATATTATATACATATATATTCATTTTACTTTCTATACTGTCTTCACAACAGATATCCAAGTACTGGATATGTGAGTGTATGTGTGTGTGTGTGTGTGTGTGTGTGTGTTTCTTTTAAGTAGGCAATCTAACTCAACTAACTAGAATAAAGGAGCAAAGGAAATGCAAACGGATGGTCCTTCAAAGCATTCTGCTTTAACAAGCGTCTTCTCAGAGAATGAAAGAAGAAATATATTAAAAATTCCTTCAACTGATAAGCAAATTCAGCAAAGTTTCAGGATACAAAATCAATATACAAAAATCACTAGCATTCCTATACACCAACAAAATTCCAGCCAAGAGCCAAACCAGGAATGCAATCCCATTCACAATTGGCATGAAAATATTAAAATACCTTGGAATACAGCTAACCAGGGAGGTGAAGGATCTCTACCAGGAGAACTATAAATTGCTGCTCAAAAAAATCAGAGATGACACAAAAAAAATGGAAAAATATTCCATGCTCATGGATAGGAAGAATCAATATCATTAAAATGGTCATACTGCTCAAAGCAGTTGACAGATTCAATGCTATTCCTATCAAACTACCAATGACGTTCTTCACAGAACTAGTAAAAACAATCTTAAAAGTCATGTAGAATCAACAAAAGAGCCTGAAAAGAGATGTAAGCAAAAACAGCAAACCTGGAAGCATTATACTACTGACTTTAAAATATACTACAAGGCTAGAGTAACCAAAAGAGCATGGTCCTGGTACAAAAACAAACATAGACCAATGGAACAGAATAGAGGACCCAGAAACAAGGCCACATGCCTACAACCATCTGATCTTTAACAAAGTGGACAAAACCAAGCAATGGGGAAAGGAATCCTGATTCAATAAATGGTGCTGAGATAACTTGGCTAGCCATATGCAGAAGACTGAAATGAGACGCCTTTCTTACACCATATGCAAAAATCAACTGAAGATGGATTAAAGACAAGTTAAACCCCAAACTGTAAAAATCATGAAAGACAACCTAGGCAACACCATTCTGAACATAAGAACAGGCAGATTTCATGATGAAGACACAAAAGCCAATCCCAAAACAAACAAAACTCGATAAATTGTTTCTAATTAAACTTAAGAGCTTCTGCATAGCAAAAGAAACTATTAATAAACACCCTACAGAATGGGAGAAAATTTTTGCAAAGTATGCATCTGACAAAGGTCTAACATCCAGCATCTATAAGAAAGTTAAACAAATTTACAAAAAGAAAACGAACCCATTAAAAAATGGGCTAATGGCATGAACAGACACTTTTCAAAAGAAGACATATATGAGACCAATAATAAGCATATGAAAACAAACTCATTATTACTGATCATTAGAGAAATGTGATCAAAGCCACAAAAAGATATTATCGCACAACTGATTGGCTATTATTAAAAAGTCAAAAAATAATAAATGCTGGCAAGGTTGTGGACAAAAAGGAATGCTTATACACTATTGGTGGGAGTGTAAATTAGTTCAACCACTGTGAAAAGCAGTGTGGTGATTCTTCAAAGAACAATCCGATTACTGGGTATATCCACACAGGAATATAAATCATTCTATCATAAAGACAAATGCACACACATGTTAATTGCAGCACTATTTTCAATAGCAAAGACATGGAATCAGCCTAAATGGTAGACTGCATAAGAATCAACCATCAATGCTAGACTGCATAAAGAAAATATGGTACATTTATACCACGGAATACTACGCAGCCATAAAAAATAAGATCATGTCTTTTTCAGGAACATGAATGGAGCTAGAGGCCATTATCCTTTGTAAACTAATGCAGGAACAGAATGCCAAATACCACATGTTCTCACTTATAAATGGAAACTAAATGATGAGAACTCATGGACACGAAGATGGAAACAACAGAAATTGGGGCCTACTTAAGGATGAAGATGGGAGGAGGGAGATAATTGAAAAAAAATAACTATTGGGTACTAGACTTAGTACCTGGGTGATGAAATAATCTGTTCAACAAACCCCTATGATGTGAATTTATCTATAACAAACCGACACATGTACCACTGAACCTAAAATAAAAGTTTTAAAAAAGAAAAGTTACCTGCCCCTCTCTGAGTTCACTGCTATTTTAATTATAGAATTCTTTGTAGTTATTAAGATTTTAAGTCAACAAACAAGCATTTTCATTTCCAAAAAAAAAACGCTGAAAATAATTAGTCTGCTTTTAAAGGAAAGTCTAGCTGTTCTACAAAAGTTCAGCTTTTTCATTAGTCTTAACAAGTCCAGATTCAGGTAAATTCCATGCTGGTACTGCCAGCAATATGGTCCAATGAAGAGGGTTATATCTGGAAACAGACTCACTAACTTGGGAGGGGTTGGATTATGAGGAAAAAATAAGTAAGTTACCCTCGGAAGAACAGCTTTTGCTACCTTGAAAACAGTTGTACCAGGTCATCTATCTTGTGAGGAAGTCATGAAATAAAAGATCAAGCTATAGTCTCTTCTAAAAGCAGTTTGATTTGCTGGTTATCATCATTTTAGGAGAATGCCCCTAATGTGATATATGCTACAGTTCTAATCCCAAAGGGAGAGAATGATGCCAGTCTTTTTGGGATGAGTGGTTGGAATTCTGGAACGTCAGCAAAATCAACCTATGAACATAAATTTAAAAAATATATATATTCAAAGTAATGAAGACCACAACACAAGAACAAGATGCTATAAAAAAAAAAAA
>NW_016107382.1:2409452-2451966 GCF_001604975.1 Cebus imitator | reverse complement strand
AAAAAAAAAAAAAAAAAAAAAAACAGGATAGAAAAGGTTTTAAAAAATTAATTCATCACATCTTAACATCCAAATAAGAGTTTCAAAGCAGACAGAATCAAAGAGAAAATTATCAAAAGAAGACATCAGGAAAATTTCCCAGAACTGTTTAGCATGTGCTCTGAATGAAAGCATACACCAAGTTACCATACAATGAATGAACACCAATGACAAAGAGAAGATTTAAAAAGCTTTTACACTGAGAACCAAAATGGAATTTATATAAGAATGCGACAATTTGAATAAAGTTAACATCACAATGGTAATACTGGAAGTGAGAAGATATTGCTATGATTGCTTCAAAATTTTGAGGAGAAAATGATTTTCAGCTTAGAATTCTAATCTCAGCTAAATCATCAGTTAAGTGTAGATGAAATATTTACTGATACATAAGCTTTTTTAAAAAGATAAACAAAAAAACTTTCCAGATATTTTTTCTCAGGTAGTTAGTGGCAGATCTGCTATATCAAAACTAGGGCATAAGCAAAGAAAAAAAGAAGACATTTCTTTCAGGAAATGAGGTGAAGTGATGCACAGAAGATCGCACCAGGCAGACAAAAGTCACTTAGTCCAGGTTAAAGCAGTCACAGGATTTAGCAGATAGTTCTTCAAACAGAAGAAACTATTGAAAACCTAATATATGTAACTATTTTGAGAGAATATTTAAACAAATTGGAGGAGAGTTTCAGCCTGAATTAGTGACTACTACATTAAAAACTAAAGAAGCAGAAACATGGCAAGTATTAAAGAACATATTGTGTTCCATGGCTTAATTATAATATTTCATAATCAATATTATAGAAACACTCCTACTGACCTACTCCCAAATTAACATACAGCTGTCTTCAAAGGATAGAAAGATTAAGGGTGTTTCTATGTGGTGGTGGGAGCAGAGTAGTGGAAGAGGTAATGAAGGGTGAAAGATAGCTATTTCCTAACAGGAAGTAGTTTTCTGTTTCTGTGTATGAAATTACCACATATCGGCTACTTTCGCATAACTTACCAAATGTCTCAAGAAAAATACCATAACACCCATTTATTATAGTTTAGTTTCTGCCAGAAGTCAGAAACTAAGCTGGGACCTCTGCTTAGAGTCTCACAAAGCTGCGATCAAGATATTGACTGTGCTGTATTCTCATCTGAAGAATGAGAATGGAAGGATCCACTTCTAAGATCTCTTAAGTTGTTGACAGAATTTATTATGTTGTTGCAGCTGCAGAATTCAAGACAGCTTTATTTTTTTAATGCAGCATGCATGCAGATAACACACACACACACACACACACACGCACACACGCACGCACACGGAGAGGTAGAAGTGCTCCAGTCACTTCCTCTTCTACACTTTCTTTTCAAAATCTTTTCTGATAAGGCCAGGCCCACCTAGGACAATCTTCCTTTTAGATAACAAAGACAACTCAAGAAGAGCTTTAATTACGTCTGCAAAATCCCGTCACTTTGGCCATCTAATGTAACAATCTCACAGGAGTGATGCTCCATAAACCTTGCCAAATTCTGTTGGTTAGAAGCAAGTTCCACATCCCTCCCAACTCAAAAGGAAAGGGATCACACAAAGGTACAGATGCTTGGGGGCAGGAATCATGAGTGCCATGTAGGAATTCTTCCTCCTACAGTAAGTAATTGCTAAAACTATAAAATCAAAAGGCAATATAGTTGTGTGGGTGTTTCAATATGGAGGTAATATCTAAAGAATCAGCTAAAATGTACGAAAGTAGTTGTGGATATAGAGATGTACATAGAACAAGGTTAATTAATTTTGTAATTATTTGGCTCTTTACACTATGTGCATGCCTATGTTGTTTCATTTTAACTGGATTTTATTATCAAATAATTGTCATGTGGTACTTGTACAGAAGATGCTTAAACTTTTCTCAAATAAAAAGGAATGAGAGCAAAAATAAAAAGGGGGGGGAGGGTGGAAAGCAATTCCTTTGAAAAGATATGGGAGTTTTTGTTGACTGTAAACTCCAAATAAGTCAGTAATGATGTATTGTTGCTATAAAATATTAGATACAATCTCAGGCTTCCATTCATAAAAATATGAATAAATGGGAAAAATAATTGTCCTACATTATCTTTCACTGAAAATTCCATATTTGAGATTGTATTCCTTTCTAGGTCCCTAATTTAATTCTATTTTTCTGTTACTGTAACATTGATGGTTTATTTTTCTTAGGGAATCGATATGTGGTCTCCAGAAAAAATGTTAGAAAATAGTAAAAAGGGGAAAATATGCAAACGATACTTGAAAACAAATGTCACAAACATTTTGGTGCTATCTTTTAAGCTCATTTCTCCATGTAGATATATGTATATTGTATACATATACAATATACATAGTTTGGATGCTGCTTTTTTAACTTAGCATATTTTATAATATTTCTATTTCCAGACATGATAAAGAAACATGGACCAAAAAACTGTCATTTTTAAAACAACTAAAACCCAGACAATATATATGAGACAACAGTCATGATTTTGATGTCAGGCAAGAAGAAACAGTAATCCATGAGAGATAGGAAACAAACAGGAAACAAACATACAAGCCCTGTGATTGACGATCCTGCTGAGTAGAGAAAAGTTCAAAGCCACAGAACAAGGAAGAGGAACTCAGGAAGAACCTGGTGATTCTTTGAATGGAACTGAGAGTTCTTTCTATGAATCAGAGAAGCACAGGCAGCTGGAACTTTGCAGGCAGGATTTTAGAGAAGCGTTCTTAAGCAAGGAGAATAATATATAAAGAGAACTCTGGTGATTTTCAGAGGGGCTGCTCCTAGAATATTCGGCTGAATACAAAACTGTGAGTTGCAGAAAGCTCTAGGACTAGGTGTCTTTGTTCATAATGCTGTCAAACATTTAAAGAAGAAATAACAATATAAACCCTACTAAAATTTTTCTATTACATAAAAAATAGATACATGCCAACTTATATTATGGGCCAGCATTACCGTAAAAAGAAAATAAAATCTACAAACAAATTATCTCTCATAAACACAGATGCAGATTTCACTTTGTGAACTTGGCAAATCACGTTCAGAAAACATTTTATTCATTTATTATTTTGTTAAATTTCTAACAATTTCAACTTTTATTTTAGATTCAGGGAGTACATATGTAGGTTTGTTATACAAATTATCCCATCATTCAGGTAGCGAGCATAGCACCCAATAGACAGTTTTTTAGCCCTTACCCTCTCCCATCCCTCAATAGTCCTCAGTGCTTTCTGTTCTCATCTTTATGTCCATATGCACCTAAGGTTTAGTTCCCACTTATAAGTGATAACATGATATTTGGTGTTCTGTTCCTATGTCAATTCGCATAGGATGATGGCCTCCAGCTGCATTCACAATGTGGCTGCAAATGACTTGATTTTGTTCTTTTTTGTGGCTGTGTCGTATTCCATGGTGTATGATTACCATATTTTCTTTATCCAATCCACTATTGATGGGTATCTGGGCTGATTTCCTGTCTTTGCTATTGTGAACGGTGCTGCAATAAATATGTGAATACATGTGTATTTTGTAGAAAGATTTATGGATATATACCCAGTAATGGGATTGCTGGGTTGAATAATACTTTTGTTTTTCGTTCTTTAAGAAATCTCTAAACTGCTCAGCACAGTGGCTGAACTTTACATTCCAGCCAACAGTACATTCCTACCAATAGTATATAAGCATTTTATTTTCTTCGCAGTCTTGCCAGCAACTCTTATTTACATTCCCACCAATAGTATATAAGCATTCCCTTTTCTCTGTAGCCTTGCCAGCATCTGTTATTTTTTCTTTTTAATAACAGTCATTCTGACTGGTGTGAGATAGTATTTCACTGTGGTTTTGATCTGCATTTCTGATGATTAGTGATGTTGAGCATTTTTTCATGTTTGTTGATTGCTTATATGTCATCTTTTGAGAAGTGTTTTATTAATGTCCTGTGTTTACTTTTTAATAGGGTCATTTTTTTTAATGTATTGAATTAAGTTCCTTGTAGATTCTGGATACAAGAACTTTGTCAGATGCATAGTTTGCAAAGATTTTCTCTCATTCTTTCAGTTACCTGTTTACTCTGTTGATAACTTCTTTTGCTATGCAGAAGTTCTTTAGTTTAATTAGGTCCCACTTACTAATTTTTGCTTTTTTGCTATTTTTCGAGGACTTAGTCATAATTTTTTGCCAAGTTCCATGTCCAGAAGGGTATTTCCTAGTTTTTCTTCTAGAACTTTTACAGTTTGAGGTGTTACATTTATTTTTTTAATCCATCTTAATTTTTGTACATGGTGAAAAGTAGGGGTGCAGTTGCATTCTTCTACATATGGCTAGCCAGTTAACCCAGTACCATTTATTAAACAGAAAGTCTTTTATTCTTTGCTAATTTTTGCTGACTTTGTTGAAGACTAGATGGTTTTGGCTTTACTTCTGGGTCCTGTATTCTGTTCTACTGGTCTATGTATCCGTTTTTGTAGCAGTACCATGCTGTTTTGGTTATTGTAGTCTTATAGTATAGTTTGAAGTCAGGTAATGTGATGTCTTCAGCTTTATTCTTCTTATTTAGAATTCCTTTAGCTCTTGGACTCTCTTTTGGTTTTATCAAAAATTATTTTGAAAGATAATACATCTTGACCAAGGCCATTAGCCAAGGAATACAGATGGTATTTAACATTCAAAAATAAATCAAAGGTAATTCATCCTATTAACAATTTTTTTTTTTTAAAAAAGGACTGAAATGATGGGGTCTTCTAAATATACAATCATGTCATCTGCAAAGAGAGATGATTTGACATCCCCCTTTCCTAATTAAATACCCTTTATTTCTTTTTCTTGCCTGATTGCTCTGGCTAGGACTTCCAATACTATATTGAATAGGAGTGGTGAGAGAGGGAAAATGTGGCAGATATACACCATGGAATACTATGCAGCTATAAAAAATGATAAGTTCATGTCCTTTGTAGGGACATGGATGAACCTGGAAACCATCATTCTCAGCAAACTGACACAAGAATAGAAAACCAAACACTGCAAGTTCTCACTCATAGGTGGGTGTTGAACAATGAGAACACATGGACACAGGGAGGGGAGCATCACACGCTGAGATCTGTGGCAGGGAACTAGGGGAGGGTCAGTGGTGGGTAGGGAGTTGGGGAGGAATAACATGGGGAGAAATGCCAGACATAGATGAAGAGGATGGAGGCAGCAAACCACACTGCCATGTATGTACCTATGCAACAATCCACCATGTTCTTCACATTAACCCAGAACCTAAAATGCAATTAAAATATATATATATATATATGTATATATATATGTGTATATATATTTATATAAATGCTTCTTTATCACTAATAAATAAATAAATAAAGGAAAACCATATGGTATCTCAAGAGATATAGAAAAAAATCCATGAACATTATCCAACTTTCATTCTTGATAAAAGCACTCAGCAGACTGGTACTCAGAGCTACTTCTTCCTGAACCAAACAAAATACATCTATAGAAAAACTACAGCTAAAGTCACAATTAATAGTGAAAAATTAAGTATTCTCCCCTGGAGATTAGAAAGTAGATAATCATTTCTGCTTTCACTATTTATATTCAACTTGGTACAGGTAGTTCCAGTTGGTGCAATACAGAAAATAAATAAATAAATAAATGGCATTCAGGTTTGAAAAAGGAGGTAAAACTATTTTTTAAAAGTTTTTTTCATGACATTATTGTCAGTGTAGAAAGTACTATTGAATTTACCACAAAAATCCTCAAAAAATCCAAAAAATATAATAAATGAATTAATTCAGCTTGTACAATTAAGATTAATACGTTAAAAATCAAGATCTATACACTTGTATATCTAAAGTAAGTAGACCTAAATTCATAAATCAGATGATGGATTGTTGTGAAAGTGTCCGTTTTTCCCAATTAATCTTTAGAGTCAATACGATCCCATTTAAAATCCTAGCAGGTATTTTGTTGAAAAAATTGACAAGTTTTTTCTAAAATATTTAGAGAAATTTAAAGGACTCAGAGAAACCAAAACAAATTTGAAAAATAACAAAGTTGGAGGACTTCAAGGTTTTAGAATCTACAGCAGTCAGCCAGTGCCAGGGTTAGGTGAGGCAGGCAAGCTGCCGATGGCAAAAATTTAAAGGAGCATTCATTCATATGCTAGCACCTGCTCAAACCTGGGAGTAAATACCTCCTTACATTTTGTGCCCTGGGAAGCCTACTGTCTCACCCTAATCTTGGCCCTCATCAAGTCAGTGTTGTATTGACATTAAATCAAAAAATAGGTAAAGGCCATGAAGTCATTGCAGTGAAATATGCAAGCAGATTAATGGAACAGAAGAATTCGTTCAGTAATAATCCCACACACATGTGGTCAATTGATTCTCAGTAGAGGTAAAACAGCAATTTAATGTAACAGTTTTGAAGACATGTCTTCAAAAATAATATAAATATGGTCAAAAAGCACATGAGAAGATACTCATCATTATTAACCCTCAGGGAAATGCAAGTGACAATGAGATCCTACTTCACCACCACTAGCATGACTATAAACAGAGAGATGGACATAAAAATTGTTGGCGAGGATGTGAAAAAATTGGAACCATCATACATTGTCGTTAGAAATATCAAATGGTGTAGCCACTGCAGAGAACATTTGGTACTTCTCAAGAATTTCAACATGAACATTTTCAGAACAGACAAATCTATAGAGACAGAAAGTATATGGAAAGTAGTTGTCTGTGTCTCAGGGTAAGAGAGTTTGGGGGAAAATTTGGAGTGACTGCTAATGGGGATATAGTATTTTGGGGAGGGGGCATACAAATGTTATAAAATGATTGTAGATGTATGAGTTTGTTGGGGCTGCTGTAAAAACGTACTACATACTGGATGGCTTAAACAACAGAAAATTATTGTTTCATAATTCTGGAGGCCAGAACTCTTAGATCAATGTGTCAGTAGGGCTAGTTCCCTCTGAGGTTCTCTGATGTAAAAATCTGTTCAGGGCCTCTATCCATGGCTTATAGAGGTCCATCTTTTCCTTTGGTCCCATCACATCCTCTTCCATCTATGAATTTATCTGTGTCCAAATTTTCCCTTTTTGTAAGAGCACCAGTTATATTGGATTAGGGCCCATCCTAATTACCTCACTTTAATTTGATTATCTTTGTAAAGACTTTATTTCCAAATAAGGTCACATTTGAGGTACTGGGAATTAAGACTTCATCATTTGAATTTTGGAAGAAACAATTCAACCCTAATAGTAGTGATGGTTACACAGATTTGATTATTTTAAATACCACTGAACCATACACTTTATTTATTTTTTTAAGTTCCTGGATACATATGCAGTATGTGCAGGTTTGTTACATATGCAAACATGTGCCACGGTGGTTTGCTGCACCTGTCAAACTATCACCTAGGTATTAAGCCCAGCATGCATTAGCTATTTATCCTGATGCTCTTCATTCCCCCACACCACTCCCCTACAAGCCCTAGTGTGTGTTGTTCCCCTCCATGTGTTCATGTGTTCTCATTAAAACTTTAAATTGGTGACTTGTATGATATGTAAATTACATCTTAATACATTTGTTATGTAAATAATAAATAAAAATATTCTTTAAAAAAGCTATCAGATAACTAATTCTTAATAAGGCAAAACTTTGGGCTGAGAGGGAAGCTTCAGCTGACTTAAACGTTCCTGCCTATCAGCTGTGAAGAGAGCAGCAAATCTTCCAGCACAGCGCTTGGGTTTTGTTAGGGGCCGCTCTGCCTCCTCAAAGGGGTCCATGGCCCCTGTGCCCCATGACAAGGAGATACCTGCCAGCAGGGGTCAACAGACACTTCATACAGGAGAGCACTAGCTGACATCTGGCAGGTGCCCCTCTGGGATGAAGCTTCCAGAGGAAGGAACAGGGAGAAATCTTTGCTGTTCTGCAGCCCTGCTGGTGATACCCAGCAAACGGGGTCTGGAGTGGACCTCCAACAAACTCCAGCAGACCTGCAGCTGGAGGAGACTGACTATTAGAAGGAAAACTAACAAAGAGAAAGGAATAGCATCAACATCAACAAAAAGGACATCCACACAGAAACCCCATCCAAAGGTCACCGACATCAAAGGCCAAAGCTAGATAAATCCACGAAGTTGAGGAAAAACCAGCACAAAAAGGCTGAACATTTCAAAAACCGGAACGCCTCTCCTCCTCCAAAGGATCACAACTCCTCGCTAGCAAAGGAACAAAACTGGATGAAGAATTACTTTGACAAATTGACAGAAGTAGGCTTGAGAAGGTGGGTAATAACAAACTCCTCCAAGCTAAAAGAAGCATGTTCTAACCCAATGCAAAGAAGCTAAGAGCGTTGAGAAAAGATTAGAGGAATTACTAACTAGAATAACCAGTTTAGAGAAGAACACAAATGTCCTGATGAAGCTGAAAACACTACACAAGAACTTCATGAAGCATACACAAGTATCAATAGCTGAATCAATCAAGTGGAAGAAAGAACATTAGAGATTAAAGATCGAGTTAATGAAATAAAGCATCAGGACAAGGTTAGAGAAAAAAGAATGGAAAGGAACAAAGGCTCCAAGAAATATGGGACTATATGAAAAGACCAAACCTATGTTTGATTGGTGTACCTGAAAGTGACAGGGAAAATGGAACCAAGTTGGAAAATACACTTCAGGATATTATCCAGGAGAACTTCCCCGACCTAGCAAGAAAGGCCACCATTCAAATTCAGGAAATACAGAGAACACCACAGAGATACTCCTTGAGAAGAGCAACCCCAAGGCACGTAATCGTCAGATTCTCCAAGGCTGAAGTGAAGGAGAAAATGTTAAGGACAGCCAGAGAGAAAGATCGGTTAACCCACAAAGGGAAGCCCATTAAACTGAACAGCAGATCTCTCTGCAGAAACCCTTCAGCCAGAACAGAGTTAGGGATCAGTGTTCAACATTATTAAAGAAAACAATTTTCAACCCAGAATTTCATATTCAGCTGAACTAAGCTTCATAAGTGAAGGAGAAATAAAATCCTTTACAGACAAGCAAATGCTAAGAGATTTTGTCACCACCAGGCCTGTCTTACAAGAGCTTCTGAAGGAAGCACTAAATATGGAAAGGAAAAACTGGTACCAGCCACTGCAGAAACATACCAAAATGTAATGACCATTGACACTATGAAGAAACTGCATCAACCAAAAGACAAAATAACCAGCTAGCATCATAATGACAGGATCAAATTCACACAAAACAGTATTAGTCTTAAATTTAAATGAGCTAACTGCCCCAATTAAAAACCACAGACTGGCAAATTGGATAAAGTTTCAAGACCCATCAGTGTTCTCTCTGTCACTACTTTTATTCAACATAGTATTGGAAGTTCTGGCCAGGGCAATCAGACAAGAGAAACACACTGAGGCCCTGGGAAGGTGATGCATCCTGGAAAATGGAAGTTCCATGTTTGGGACCCTCCAAGAGCTTGCTTGTGTGTTTTTTTCCTTTGGTTTGTTCTGATTCATATCCTTTCGCTACAATAAAAGTGAAATTGTAAGTACAGTGATTTCTTGAGCTCTGTTAGTCATTCTACGTAATTATTCAAACTGAGGGGGTGGTAGTAGAAACCCTAAATTTGTAGTCAGTTGGTCAAAATTGTAGGTGGCTTGGGAATCCTCAAATTTGCTCCTAAAATGAGTGCTGTCTTGTCAAAGACTGTGCCCTTAATCTGTGAAATTTGACCTGATTCTGGGTAGTGTCAAAATTGCATTAGACCTAAGAAAAATAAAAACATATTCACGTAAGACATTACCTGGATGTTCATAGCAGCTGTAAATAAAATGACCCAAAACTGTAAATAACCCAAATATCCATATATAATGGAAGAATCTTAAAATAGTGGTACATCTATTCAATGCAATATTACCAGCCTGCAAAAATCAATTGATTATTGATATATGGGACAAATTAACAGATTTCAAAGGCATTGTGCCAAAGAAAACAAGCTAGACACAAGATGAATATTGTCTGATATATATGAATTCTAGTGACAGCAGTAGATTATTAGTTACCAGGAGCTAGGAATAGAGGAAGGATATTTATTTGGAAAGAGGATTGAGGGAATCTTGTGGAGTGCTGGGAAAACTTTGTATCATAACTGGTGTGGTGGTTGTAAGGCTTCATATACTACTTTGGTTCCAATGCCACACAATGTATAATAATCAACACCAGTCCCATATTGCAGATATAACTCTAAAGAAAACAATTTATTTGGAGGTTATATAGATGTGTTTATTGTGCAAAAATTCATCAGACTGTATCTTGATTATTTGTCTAAATTTTGGTATATATCTTTGATATATGCTCTAGTTCCTTAAGGTAGTTCATGTTGAAAATGTTACTGTTTTTCCCTTGAGAGTGCTTTAGAGTTTCCTTTTTGTAGATCTTATACATTTTTTCTTAAGTGTATTTCTAACCATTGTACGGTTTTCCTGATATTTTAATAGAATCTCCTTCACTGTATTTTTCTACTTTATATTTGACACATGAAAAACGACTAAAAAATAATAATTTCATAAACTAACAATTTTTCTGAATTGTCTATTTCTAATCTTTCTAACTAGAAATTTTTAGGTTTTCCATATATGCTACCAAATTAATGGTAAATAATGATAATTTCCTTGGCTTTTTTACA
Source organism: Cebus imitator (assembly GCF_001604975.1). Lineage (NCBI taxonomy): Eukaryota > Metazoa > Chordata > Mammalia > Primates > Cebidae > Cebus > Cebus imitator. Next base: position 2,441,222 of record NW_016107382.1, on the reverse strand, counting down.
AATGTTTATGGTTCTTGTTTTCCTTTTCTTATCAATTGTACTATTTCAAAGGTTTAGGACTATGAAAATTGGTAGTAGTAATATCATACATTCTTTTCAACCTTCTTATTTGAATGAGAATTCTTCCAGTACTGATATCTGAACTATGATGTTGGTAAGTTTAAAATATACATTTGTCAGATTAAGGAATAATCTTTTCCTCTACTTTACTAAGATTTTAAAATCAGAAATATGTATTGGGTATTATCAAATGCATTTATTGTAAAATCTTATGATTTTCTTCTTTGGGCAAATTACTATTTTGTATTATTTTAATTGATATTTTTACTGATCCCTATTTATATTTCTGAATAAATTTCAATTGGTATTAGTATATCAATATTCTGTAAGATTAAAATTGAAAGAATTGACCGTGTGTGGTGGCTCACACCTGTAATCTCAGCACTTTGGGAGACCAAGGCAGGTGGATCACTTGAGGTCAGGAGTTAGAGATCAGCATGGCCAACATGGTGAAACTTGTCTCCACTGAAGTACAAAAAATTACCCAGGTTTGGTGGCACATGCCTGTAATCCCAGCTACTCAGGTGGCTGAGGCAGGAGAATCCCTTCAACCTGAGAGACAGAGGTTGCGGTGGCCAAGATCATGCCACTGCACACTGCACTCCAGCCTGGGTGACAGAGCAAGACGCCATCTCAAAAAAAAAGAAAGGAAGTATTTTGTTTACTATTTAAGCACCTTTAATCTGTAGTTTCTTTTTTCTATGTTTTCTTAATCAAATTCAGGATGCAGACCAATTTCTTAGTCATAAAAAAATGGTGCTTTTATTTTGTTCTGCATGTTTTATTGACATTGGCAGTATCTGGTCTTTGAGGGTTTAAAGTAACTTTCCAATGAAAGCTTTGGATCTCAAACTCAAGTGATTAGATGAGAGGTTTAGAAGTTGTGTTCTTTTGGGGAGCCAGCTCCGTCATGTTGGTTCTGGGTATCAAAAGCCAACTGGGTTGGATTAACGATGAGCAAATTTTAACTCAACCTATGATACCCCCTTTACAATTAAAATAGTCTTAAAATAGTAAAAGAATTGTACAGAGCAGTGCATAAAATAAGTTTATGCCTTACGGGACAAAAGAAGTTGAATGATAGAGGCTTTATCTAAACTCCTTTTTCTTGTATCTCATTCAGTACCATTCAAATGTCATCCTCATTTACATGATTTTAGTGATAGTGCTTCAAAGAACACACTCTCTCTTAGGGTCTCCTTCTCCAAGGCCACAACAGGCCCTGGGTCATCCTCACCGTGAGTATTGTCTACAGATATGTTACCTGAAGAGAAACCAAAGAGCTCAGAATAGCAAATGTTCACCCACAGGAATGTTACAAGCCCTAAACCACAGAATTCAGCTGTAAGTTGCTGGGGCCAAAGGAAAAGTTCACCTGGGTGCTAGCACTGAGGATCTGCTGGCGCAGATGGAAGTGGAATAATCAGAACAGAACTTCAACACAGCTCTGTCAGAGAAAATAAAATGCAGAGATCAACAAAGCTTATGTTAGAAACACAAAATGCTATTAATTGAACATTGTACCTTCGGGTCCCAATAGATCACATTTTGATCTTTAATACTGCTGGGCACATTACTAGTTTAACAAATTCGAGCATTCAGCAATTCATGAATTGGGCAGCATCAGACTGCAAGTAACTCATCACTCCACCAAGAAGAAAAGAGGGGAAACATTATAAGGTATTTACAGACGCAAGACAAAGAACGTATTTGATTGGCTAAAGAACAAAGTCCTTAGTTAAAAGTTAGTTAGCAATTTCTGATTGGTTAAGCTTAAGTTTCATTTTACTGTTTACACTGAATTCAGTTTTTGTTTGCTTAAGTAGGAACCTAAATGACTGGAGCCATCTCAGCCTAATGGCCTTCCAATTAATTATTTTAACAATACCGAATGCTTCATATAATCTATGTCATATAAACATAAAATAATAGTTATACAATGCAGATGTTAAAATGTATTGAAGAGCAGTGAGAGCTGACACATTTATAATTCAGCAACTCATAGGAGAACATGTTACTTTACTTTCTCTTGGGTCAACTTCCTGTCCATTCAGTAACATCTTAGATGGAAAACTGAAAATTATTTCTTACTTGGTCTGTCTCTCTTTCTACTTTCTTCTCTATCTCCTCTCTTTCAGCTCCCAGGCTTCATCCTGCTTTAGCTCCTGTAGCATCCTGTGCTGTGAAATTCCTAAACTTCTTTGCTTGAGCCCGGCAACAGTCTGATTCTCACTCTGTTCTGGGAAGGCTCCCTTCTTCAGTGTGGAACACATATAAGTGTCTATTTTTGACTAAAAGAGATTGCCTCTCATAACAAAACCTTGTTATGTCATTATGCAAAAAGTCGTCTTCACCAGTGATGAGGTGAACAAATATGAAGGCTGCCTCTTTCTGCAATATAGCACGTAATACCCCACCCTACTTTGGTTACCCTCTGAATTTGCTACTTCGAATTTTTTCCACACTCAGTGCTCATGAGGCATATACTTTAACTGGAATGATATAAGCAGATTTGAAAAAAAAGAAAAAAGGGGATAATGGCACACATAGAACTCACCACAAAGTTGCTTTGTCACCCACATCTTTAAGTACAATTTTTAAAAAATTTCTCTCACCATTTTCACCTATCTCCATGAGAACTACTAAATACACCAGAGGTATAAGATGAGAGAAAAGAGATAAAAGCCATAGCAATAACTTTTTCTTGTTTTTTAAAAGATCTAATACAATAATTGGGAGCTAGATTAGTTTTCTGCATGTTTCTTTTAAGAATAACGTTAACGAATAGCATTGCTTATCTACAAATGCATTAAAATCCAAAAGCATTTATTAGCCTTTCATTCTTCCTCCAGTACTTTCCACAACTAAATTTCTAATTTAATTTATAGTTCAGGAATTATTTTCTTTTATGAAATTTCTCCCTTCACTGATCAATAAAAAATAATCAGAAACTAAAGATTTTGTACGTAGAAATAGTTTGAGAGCTATACCACATACTACTAAGAACTCTAGTGGGACTATTACTTCAACAGTGGGAGAAAAATAACAACAAACCACTGCTATAATTTCTCTTTGAGTCCCCAGCATTATGTATTTTGTATTCAGGGACACTATCCAATTTATTCAATAGTTATAATTCATTGACTAAGAAGATAAAATCCACTAAAAATGAGTAAAAATAAATGTTAAAAACTGGTCAAGAAGTTTAATGGCCTCTCACTTTGGAAATTTTTTCTGTATAAGTGCTCAGTCTTAATATTATGTATTAACATGAAGGTAGAGAGCAATCAAATACAAATCTATTTCATGGCAGGACTACCAGTACAATAAAATTTAATGGCTATCTTTAAAGGTTTTGGTATGAGTCATTCTGGAAAAAAATATTTCAATTTACTTTTCAAGCTTCTGCCTAAAAGACAGAGAGGAAAACTCACTCTGTCCTCAAAAATCAAGGAAAGTAGTTTAGTAGGCAGACTACTTGTCATTTGACCCAAAAAAAAGCTCATATTTTTACCAGAGTCAAGATAGAAAAAGATCAATTCAGTCTTTTAAAGAAGCAATGACTCAGAAAACCGATCACATCAGGACAGGGCCTGCTGTTCAAACTGCTTAGATTTTACAAGGTGCTATTAGGTATACTTAAAGTTGATTGGCCTATAAATTGAAAAAAAAAGATCCTTGTGGTATTTCAACAAAAGAAGATATTTCTGTGAGTGTTAGGTGGTTTTCTCCTGGAGAGAGTGATGAGGAAATCGCACTTCAGTTTTCTTTCTTCATTCTTTTTTCTATTACTAGTTTTAACTCTGAGTTTCCTTTTCAACTAGGAATAGATAATTGGATTTATCATTAATAGCTCTAATTTTTAAAAAGACTTATAAAGCATTGTGACCACTGTTTAATAGATCTTTTCTATATACAAGTAAAGTTTTGTTTTTTGCTGAAGTGTATATGACATGTTTCCTCCATTTAGGTTAAATGTTCTGCTGTCTGGGATAAATGGGAAAATATAAGACTGCAATCAGGTGTTAACCCTAAGTGTTTTAGGTATAATTAAAATGTATAGGTATCACAAATATTAACAAAAGCTCACATTCTGAGAGATTAAATAATGTGTCTGGATGTGATTTGTAGTTTAATAGAAAAATTAATTCATAGCTTACTTTTAGAGAATTTTAGGCAAATAATATAATGTAGAGATGTAAAGTTCAGGCTTTGAAATAGAAAGACTGAGATTAGAATTTTAATTTTACCATATTAGCCTAAGTTTTTTCATTTGCAAAACAGCAATAATACGAACATTAGATTTGTTGAAATTGATGAACAAATGTAAATTGTTAAAAATTGGTGAACAAATGTAAAATGTAAAAATGTGACCATCAATTATAAAAACTGATAAACTAACAAATGTAAAATGTAAAATTAAAAAAAAAAAACAAAAACAAACAAACAAACAAAAAAAAAAACCAACTAGCCTAGTGCTTAATGTGTAGGAGTTTCAATAAATACCATTATAATCAAAGCAAGCTGTCAAAGACCATCATTGCTTTTATCTGAACAGAGCAAAATATCAGCTGCTAGAGCTCTCAGATTCTTTCAAGATCCAGCCTATGCAATTGTCATCACTTTGCAACCCAGTCACAGGCTACATTTCTCACTGCACCTTAGACTCCATTCAGATCTCAACTTGCACAGGGCCATACCCCGTGCAAAGATGACTGAGCTAAATTTCTACTAGCCTCAGCAACCTTACACCAATGCTGTCCTCAAGCATTGAACAGTTCTGTGGACACCTGCAGCATAGGTACTTTTCAGCAGTCCCAGCTGAAAATCATTTCCACATTTCCACTTTTCAGGATTGTGTCTGGTTATCTCAGTGCCCCTCTTATCATGGTATTCTTACTTTTCATGTCCTTGACTCAGTTACTCATTTCCAAGTATTTCCATTGCACTGACTGAAAATACATACATTTCCACTTTCCCTTTTACTACCATTTATAGGTTTCCTGGACTCTTTATTGACAAATGTGAACCATATTTCATAATTTCTTTCATTTACATGGTATCATGCAACTTGGAAGTAGAGACCATAAACTAGTTTCCAAGGATTCCATCATCCTGAGTACTTTCCATGTTCACCTAGGTGACCCACTTGATAAAACAGCTTTACTATTTCTTGAAGTCTACTAACTCCATTCAACTTCTGCATACAAACTGGAACTGAGATTTTCTTATTAACTTTTCCTAGCATTCTTTCTACTTCAGTGTTGCCTGTCTCCAAAAGTAGAGATTGATTAAATGAAACCATATATGCTAGGTAATGAGCTCTGTTTCTCGCATGGTAAACAGCAGCTAAAAATAAACTGTAGTCAACATTTCCCTCCAGTCTCAATTTTGATAGAAAATTGAGCAATATTCAATATTGTTCTTTTTCGTTCCTCCATACAACCTTAAATTATACATTTAAATGATACAATTCAGAATGTCATATATCACGTAGGAAATTGTAAACATGCCATTAAAAATAATATGCTATATGAAAAAAAATTATTAACCATTCACGCTTAGCATACTTCTTTTGTTTTGTGAAAATAGCTTCTTTAGTTTTCAAAATATGTGATTATGCAAAAGTTTCAAGCAAAACTTTCATATTCATCTTCAAGAAATAGATGCTTACACTGAGTCATTCTGAGGGATTAAATAATGTTTGGATGTGATTTGTAGTTTTTTGTACACTTCAACAGAAAAAAATGATTTATAACTTTTACTTTTAGAATCAAAGTTAGAAATATCCTTTAAAGTTCATCTAGACCTGCTCAGTGTTCTAAAGCAGTGAAAAGATGGTCTTTAAAATGAAGATCTGTACCAGTGGCAATAGCCTGTTTCCTCCCAAAATCTTTCAGCATAAGACTGTAAAGAGTATTAGTAGAAAGAAAAATACCCAATTTCTACTTGCTGATGTAATCTTCATCTTCATGTGAAGAGCACAAACATGACTTAGTGTTGCCACAAGAGTGTTCCCATCATGTCTCTCTAGGGATGATAAAGGTCAGTTGTACTCACCCCGATTTATATTATTTTTGGCTTCCTTCATAAACCAAAATTGAAACACTATTGATGTGGTATTATAAAATAAAATACATAAACTAGGGAAAATATTAGCAAATTGGAAATTCCCAACATATTGCAATATGTTTAAAAGCCTCACCAGAGACTTATCTGGAATTCATGTTATTATGATATGCTTTTATGTTGTTTTCTATTCATCTTCTATTGATCAATTGACATTTCCCAGTCATTGAAAGGCCTTGTTCCTGCTCCTGCTTGAAGCATGAGAAGAAAGCAAACAGCAATTTACCATTCTTCTTGTGGTTTCTATCTATTAAAAGGTAATGAGGTTTTTTTTAGAAAATTGGTTTTTGCTTGCTAACTTTTTACCTAAATGCCATGTATATTTATTTTTAATCTCTTCATAGCAAGGCTCATATAATTGTATATTCAGTAGGATAAAAAGATGAATGCTTTTGATGGACTTCTAAGGACACAAACTCAGGGATATTATTGATGTTTTCAGCCTTGCCATGTCCCTGATTCCTTTGTACCTTGTACTCGCTTTTGTCCATCTTTAATGACAACTAAAACTTCTTCAAATGCGGTACGTTCATTATTTATATATTCCAATAAATTTGGTCTTTTTAATGGCCGTTGAAATACTGCATGTTGATGAGGGCAATGAAAGTCAAATGTGCAATTTTGTTCATGGTCTAATAATAGTGAAACAAGAAGTTACCACTACAATTTTAACTGTTTAAAGTTACAAACTGCATGTCTTACATTCCACTTAGACAGTCAACATTTGTAGAAAATATTAAAGTCCCTGTTATAGTAAATTTTTAACTTTGACTATACATAAGGAGAAATAACATACAACGATTACTCTTAGCTGTTTTCCTGCCCTGTTCACATCTTCCTTAGCACCTAAGAAAGTAAAATAATCTGTATGAGCTTTGTGCCCCTGTAGGTAAAACATGAAGAAAAATTCTCTCTCAATCTCATAGGGATAAAATGATGTTTGAGAGAAAATATATAAAAGTTTCTCTAATACCTCAAAGTAAGAGTAAATTTTTCTTACTTTTCTTCTCCTTTAGTTCAGAATTTTTTTAAAAGAAAAGTTGATCAAACTGGTAATTATATAGTGAAAAACAAGTTTTTTGCTTAAATGATTTTAGCTACTACAAATTCATCATGTTACCTCTAGTATGTATCACATCACTGCGCTGACATTCCCACCAGATGGCAATGTTAAGACTACTGTTATTGTTTGATCATTTATAGGTATGCATCTATGTTGGAGAAATGATTGCTAAACAAACTTGAGGGATTTGTTAATAAAATTTATTTCATTCTCCCTTTTTCTTTGTTGAATTTATACAAGTTTATTATCATTTTTTTAAATTAAGTTTGACATTAACTTCAAAGAACATAATGGTTATTATTCAAAGGAAACCACTTGTTACTGATGGTTAGAAAGGCCTCTTTTGAAGTAACTGACTCTTGAAAGCCTTAGGAAGCACTTAATATAAAATAAGATTTATGTACAGTCCTATAACACATAATAAAATGAAAACACAGGATCTAATAGAGATTACTTATTAAGAATATCAGAAACAAGGAAATATGAAAAATTATCTGCAAGAACTATGTTCCCAAGGTTTGAATACTATTAAGAAAGTAATATTTTTTTTAAAAAAAGATTACTTATGTAAAACAAAAGTGATTTAAAAAAAAAAAACATAAAACAAAGAGAATTGGGTACTCCAGTCTTTTCTTCCTTAAGTGTATTTATCTGGCCAGCAGAAGAGTTCCCCCACAAAATGATTATGATTTGTTTGTTTTGATATTTAGTAAGCAACTGTTCCCAAGATAAGATTATGATTTACACCAGTGCTTCTTAAAGTGTGGGTCTGTGGAATGGTGTTGCCCCACAAATTATGTGTTACAAGTCAGAGACAAAGTCAGTTATAAATTTAGAACAAGCAGTCACAGCAATTTGGCAGTGTAACTTTGTCTGTTGAATCTGAGAGTAAAAAAAGGAGGATTTATATTTTGTATTTCTCTGTTTTATTCCAGTTCTCTATTAATTCATTTTTAAAGTATTTTACAAAAACATTAATCCAGAGTGGATTGGAAAGAGGCCGGGGAAACTAGCCCTTTACATGGATGACTTTAAAAATACTGGTTTATCCATTACATTGATATCTTTAGAATGATGACAGATTTTTCTTCTTTGCACAGTTATGCTTATGAAGCAGGAGCTCATTCTCTTGGATGCCGCTTTTCCTTTCCATTGATCCAATAACATTGGGCAAAAAAGCAGTGAGGTTTTAATTTATACTGAAGTCACACAGCTGACAAGGAGATTTTTATACTTATTAGCCTATGTCATTTTCATTTCCTGGTCACTGAAAATCAAGCTTCCTTAAGGTTAAGAATGGACTGAAGTCACATTGAATTATAGTGTGATATACCTGAGATGTAACCATCTAGAAACATTTAGTAAGTCTCTACTCAATATTACACAAAGTCTCAATCTTAAAAAAAAAATTCAAAACTCTGTTTGGAACAAAGATAAATCCACTGGAAGCAATTATTATTGTTGTTGTTATTTGAGACAGGCTCTCGCTTTGTCACCCAGGCTGGAGTGCAGTGGCGCCATCTCAACTCACTGCAACCTCCATCTCCTGGGCTCAAGTGATCCTCCTACCTCATCCTCCTGAATAGCTGGAAATAGAGGCATGTACCACCATACCTGGCTAATTTTTGAACTTATTTGTGGAGATGAGATCTTACTATGCTGCCCAGGCTGGTCTGGAACTCTTGAGCTCAAGCCATCTGCCCACCTCACCCCTGCAAAGTTCTGGGGTTGCAGGCATGAGCCACAACACTCAACCTAGATAAAGTTAAACAATAGAGATGCCACAGTTAAGAGCTAAGGTTTGTCTGCATACTCTAAGTGGGACAGGAGCAGAAGGGAAAAGGAAACCAGGTAATAACCACTAATTTACAAGAATGTAACTGAATGGATGTGATACCCAGCCCAGTGCTTAGCACATGGCAGATACTCAACACTATTTTTGTTTGTTTTTAAAAAGGGCTTGATCAGGGCACTCTTTGAAAGGATCAGTATAATTCATAAGGAAAAACATGCTGTATAAAAGATTATTCATTTGTGCCGGGCGCAGTGGCTCAAGCCTGTAATCCCAGCACTTTGGGAGGCCGAGGCGGGTGGATCACAAGGTCAAGAGATCGAGACCATCCTGGTCAACATGGTGAAACCCCGTCTCTACTAAAAATACAAAAAATTAGCTGGGCATGGTGGCACGTGCCTGTAATCCCAGCGACTCAGGAGGCTGAGGCAGGAGAATTGCCTGGACCCAGGAGGCGGACGTTGCGGTGAGCCGAGATCGCGCCATTGCACTCCAGCCTGGGTAACATGAGCGAAACTCCGTCTCAAAAAAAAAAAAGGTTATTCATTTGTAATGAGAATCTTTATGATGCTGTCAGCATTCATACAGGGGACAGAGAGGAACAAAGCTGGGAATGAAGACAGAGTTCCAAAGATGATATTTTATTTACTGTGCTCTATAACCTCTGGTCTCCAAAGCAAAAATTCACAACCACCTCTATGATAAAACTATTATGCTTATTTCAATAGTCCCCTATCTTTGCAAGAAAACTATTTAGCTTGTGACATAGAATAAGATACGGCAATGATTCCTATTCTCCTTGAATGAGAAAGGTTAATGATTTTCTTTTTCCAAAATAAAACGACTGATGTAAGTGATGACACAAGTAACCTAATCATTTGTTTCCTTCCAGTTAGTTTAACCAAAGTGGAAACTATGAAAGAGAGCACAAATAGTAATCATTATTTCCTGTAATTCAGCCTTCCTCAGCTTCTGTCTGTACGTTAGCAAAGTTCTAAGCCTTTCTAAACTTTCATCTTTTTCCTCGCTTTGTAATTTGAGCTTGATTGCTCCCTCTCTGCTATGGAAGAAAACCATATTCTGTAATCTTTAAAAAAGTGGTAATCATATTATTCTATATAAAAACAGTTTGAATAATAAAAAAAAAGATCTATTTTATTTCCACTTCTTCTTCCGTTTTGTTTCTGCGGTGGAGAGCATGCCTTTGTATCTGACTTATTTTCCACAGGTAAACCAGGCCAGACCTTGGCGCCATAGAAGAGAGTCTCCTTTAAAAGCTGTCAGGAGTTTCCCTGACAAATGTACACTTGCAATCGGATCTCTCTGCTTTAGTAATAGTGATTCCAGATGGCTGCTTCTAGAGGAAGCAATAATTTCCGGCTCCACAATGGTGTGGTCACGGAGCCCTTCCCCCAGCTGCTCTTAAGTCGAAGAACTGTGTGCTTTGAACTTCCTGATTGATCAGGTATTATAAGAAGAATTCTGGTTTTAGACAGTTTCCTTAATAGGAGAACTGTAGCTGAAGCTCTTACTGCTGCAAAGAGGTCCATGAGGAAAACACAAACTGTACTTTTCTCTCAGCACCAGTTAACCAGTGATTGCTAACGGTTGATCTCTTGTGCATCTATAGCTGCATATAAATAACGTTGATAAAGTCCAAGTCCTGAAGTTCGACACATGGTACTCTAAAGCATGTTAGGTAAAGTTATCAAATACACAAGCACATTGCACAAGGCACAAGCAAAGGAAGCGTGAGTTGGAAATTAAAGCTCAAACATAAACTTGGTATCAGTTCTTGTCATCTCCTAAACTACTGCACAGCAAATACTCTTTCCAAAAGAATATAATTTAAGTCTTGCGAAAAGCTTAGAAGGCTGGCAAAGCAAGCATTTTAGACCTATTCTATAAGCGATGAAACGGAGGCTGAAAATTTAGGCAGTGGAGTCAGGACAAATGTGCATCTGCAAATTCCTATTTCAGGTCTCCGTCCTAAACACAAGGCTGCATCATTACATCAGCATCAGGAGAGGGGTGAGCCGTGGAAAAAAAAAGTCCTGGTAAAAACAACGATAAAAAAACAACAATAATAAAGCCACGGGTAGTTCTTTTTGCATTAAATTTGATGGTCTAAAACATCCAGTTCTCTCTGAAGACCTATTCTTAAAACGAACCATCTTTTATTATTTAAGTCTCTCTTAATTTGGGTCTTGCCAAAGCAGGCTCTTAGACTAGATTTTGGGTGCAGGTAGTTTATTTGAGGAAAGTACAATGAGAGAGTACAGAAGAGAAGAGGCCCAAAAAAGAATGCATTAATGAATGGAGTTACTCATTGTCTGGGAGAAGTTCTGCACGAGGGACCCTCTGAAACAGTGTAAAAAACAAAACAGAATTTTCTCACTAAGGAGAGAGGAAGATGGAATGTTTTACACTAGCTCTTGTTTCTCTTTGCCTGAAGGTTACTCATGGAGCATTAACTCCCTGACATTTCTGGCCCAACTCCTTTGTATCTACCAACGAGGCTCAAAGGATAGATGAAACTTTCATGCAGAGAGAGACATAGAAAGCCATAGCGGATGGAGGAAGCTTCAAAAAACTAAGGTAATGTGAACAGGGTACCAACAGGGTACTAACAGGTACCTTCCAGGTAAAATTACCTGGAAGGAAGTTGACACTGATGGTAGCTTTGATGACTGTGAAATATATTACAACAGTGAGTCAGAGAAGTTGTCTTTTCTGTTTTCTTAAATATTAGTTATGGGAGTGTGTGTCTGTGTGCATCACATGCACATGTGTGATTGTTAATTTCACGTGCCAACTTGACTGGACTAAAAGGTTGTCCAGATAGCTAGTAAAACGCTATTTTTTGATGTGTCTGTGAGAGTGTTTCCAGAATATATTAACATTTGAATCAGTAGACTGAATAGAGAAGACTGCTCTCACCTATGAAGATGGGTATCACTTAATTCATGCTCCATGTTCTTGGGCCGTCAGGTTTGAACTGGGACTTACGCCATTGACTCCCCTGCTTAGACTAGAATTATATCACCATCTTTCCTGAGCCCCTAGCTTTCAGATAGCAGATCATTGGCCTTCTTGGCTTCGATGATCAAGTGAGCTAATCTTTCATAATAAATCTCTTTCTGTATGTATGCATATATACTATTGGTTCTGTTTAGCCTCTAGAGAACCCTGACTAATACATCATGTATTTGTGTGTGTGTGTGTGTGTGTGTGTTTGTGTGTATTACTTCCTTCAGCACGTTTTATCCTACACCATCTTTTCAGTGCAGAGTTGTTTCAGTGATCCAAAGTTTATTTATGAGAGGTCAAATTTTTATTCTATGATCTAAAACTATAATATCCCATAAAATTATCGATGATCCCAGGAGAAAATGGGAATAATTTTATAAATAAACGATTCTCACAAAATAAATATAAATCGATAACAATAACAATTAAAAAGTTAGATTTATAATCAAAAACTATGAAATTTGTCAAAAATTTACACATTATTGAAATATGGTGAGATTATATATTTATAAGGAGTACATTTTGATAGCAGAAAAATTATGTCACATTGAATTTTTAAAATATTCAAAATTATATACGTAATTTCCTATATATGTGTGAATGTGTGTGTGTACGTGTGTGTGCGTGTGCATGCATATATGCCTGGAAGTAATTTCCCTTGAGAGTGGGTTGTTTTAATTTCATTCTGTGTTTATTTTCAACATTTTTATATTTCTTACAATAACAATGTGTATTTTTATATTTAGAAAAATGTTTTCAGAAACAAAATCAGAAATTTACTATATGCATATGTGTATGTATGTGTGTGTGTGTGTGTGTGTGTGTATATATATATATATATATGTACATATATTTCAAACATCCTTGCATCATCTTCAATAATTTTACCTTCCAGAAAATTACCAAAGCCTTTTTCAACTTACATATGTTTCTAATCTGTATCCACTATTGAGTAACATCATTTGAACAAGTTGTATTTCTGGGATTTGGCAAATAATCTATATTCATGTTTGCCCTGTTCCATTTTTTATGAACATAACTTTTACCTTTTCAGGCAACAAATTGTAATTGTTCAGCATTTCTTCTACAGAAGATTGTTTTATTTGTTATTGGACTTCTCCATAACTTTTAATTCATTTTTACAGATTTGCAATTACCAGTAAATATAGAATTACAGGCCTAGGCTCTCTAAAGCTTTATAAAATAATTGTTTCATTTATATATTCGTTTGTTTACTTTTTCTCTCCAAGTTAGAGTGAACCACCACCAATGTAATTTATTATTATCATTTCCATAAACCTAAATTATCTTAGTTTTACTGAGTATAGACAATTTGCTAAGTGTAGACTTAGTAAAATTAGGGAGGGTGGTGTATATGCCAGGATGTCAAATGCAATGGAACTGACAGCCAGGAATTCAGTTTCTAGCAAGAGTTGCATTAACTTAATTAATGCAAATAAATATCAAATTCCTTACCTGTTATTATGGTCCTATACAATGCAAGCAAAGCAAATGTTTTCCTAAGTGCTTCTAATTTCAAGGACATATAGGCACAGGTACAGGCATATGAATATCACAGAAACTGAAAAATACTCAAGAAGAGGGTAGGTAGATGCTGTGAGGCAGTAAAGCCATGATTAAGCAGAAATCGCAAGATAGAAGGACGGTAGATCCAAACACAGAGTGAAGCAGAGGCAGAAAAAAGCTAAGTGTCAAGAATGGTTCAATTATATAGTGACTGTTGGGCTACTATAGATGTTTAAGAAGTACAGGCGTATGAGCAGTATTCCTGAGTAATCAATAAGCCGGATCATATCACCAGTGGCAATCTGAGATAACAGCTGTCACCTGCAATCTGAGCCCTACACTAATTTAATCAGAGTTATACTATTATTATGGATAATAAATGGTTAGAAAGGAAGCCGTAACATTTTCAATATATGGGTAAAGAAAATAAGAAGATATGTGACTTCATTTTATTTAAAATAAACACATACTGAAATTCAACAAAAGTCTATTTCAATACTCATGTTTAAATATAGGATTACACTCATTTATAGACTTGGTGAAGAATTTCTGGCCCTGGGTATTATTCCGTTCTAGCATTGCTATAAAGAAATACCTGAGATAGGATAATATGTAAAGAAAAGAAGTTTAATTGGCTCAGTTCTGCAAGCTGCACAGGAAGCACAGCAGCTTCTGTTTCTGGGGAAGCCTCGGGAAACTTAAAACCATGGTGGAATGCAAAGGGGAAGCAGGCACATGTTACATGGCTAGAGTAGAAGGAAGAGAGATAGTGGGGAGATGCTACACACTTTTAAACAACCAGATCTCGCGATAACTCACTCACTCATAATCATGAGAACAGCACCAAGGGGATGATGAGCTATTCATGAGAAACTGCTGCCGAAATCCAATCATGAATCCCACCAGGCCCCACCTCCAACACGGGATTACAGTTGATCATGAGATTTGGTGGGGCACAGATCCAAACACATAACCTTAAAATGTGGATTTGGCAGCCAAATGTTTGAGGCTTTCTTTCTATGATTTTCTTATTCTCCTTTATAGCTGAATCAAATTCTAACTACACACACACACACACACACGCACACACGCACACACGAGAGAGAGAGAGCTTAACACTTATTCTTTTCTCTGCTTCCTTTTTCTTCATTTCTATGTCTTTAGTAGTTTTTTTTTCTCTTTTTTTTAACAAGTAAAACACTGAGCAGCAGAGGGGCACTAAACAGAATGTTACGTTTCAGTATTAATTTTGAGGTACATACAGCAAAAAATAATAGTGTTGACATTGACTTATATTGAAAAGTTTAGAGTGTAGTTTCACGTGTACAAATGCATATATATGAAGTCAATTTGAGGTCTTAAAGCAGGGGATAACAGAAGATTCAACATAATAATGATTGTTTTGTTTTGAAATATGATACACACCAAAGAGGAAGTAATGATGGCCTTTTTTAGAATCAGGACACCTTTGATACCGTAGAAATAATTTTATTTTTCTTTTCTCTCTTCACAAATATGAAAAACAGAATATCTCTGGCTTAAAATTAAGAAGTGATATCTGGGAGAAAAAACAATGAATGAACGAGGAAGACAATTACCTAACACCTCATACTTTTTCTTTCTTCCTTCCTTTATGCCTCCTTATATAATTTTTTTCCTGTTCTTCAGGAGAATCAGTGTTTTGTTACAAGACAAATAAATGGAGACTGAGGGATGATTGCTCTAACTGCAGCACTTTATTATGAAAAAAAATTTTAATGAAAAATAGTTTTTCTTTGCATAACAGAAATGAATTGATTACAGTGATAAAAATACTTTGTGTGTTCATTTGGAAAATATTTTTGGTTGACTCCTGTGAAATGTTGCTTTTAATGTTGACTCATAATTATACACAAAATAAGTTCATATTTATTCCACCTTTTTTTTTTTTGAGATGCAGTCTCACTCTGTCACCCAGGCTGGAGTACAATGACACAATCTCAGCTGACTGCAACCTCTGCTTCCTGGGTTCAAGCAATTATCCTGCCTCACTCTCCCAAGTAGCTGGAATTACAGGCACCCACGACCACACCTGGCTAAATTTTTTAAGTAGAAATGGGGTTTCACCATGTTGACCAGGCTGATCTCAGACTTCAGACCTCAAGTGATCTGCCTACCTTAGCCTCCCAAAGTGCTGAGATTATAGGCGTGAGCCACCTCACCTGGTCTTCCACATTTTAATATATCATTTCTCAAGACTAATATTTAAAAGAAGCTAATATTTATTGAATCCTTAGTACGTGCCAGATATTTTTTCCACCGATATCTCATTTAATCCGCTCTCTTGACATGACAAGTGTTCCCCACATTCTCCAAGTTCACAAGCCAAAGGTTTAGTGGGCCCCACCTGTCTAGCTTGTGTCCACAGGAACATCCACAACAATACAATATCTTTCTATAAACACAGAAAACAGAATGTATGGATAACTTTAAATGATGAGTGTTTCAGGCCTCCTCTGTAAACTTACAATCACATAAAGAAAATTTAGAGCTGAGGCTTCAGTAGTTGCATTGTTTAGAACACACAAGAGACATGAATTGGAATGTTTTTCATGTTTGCATAAGCCATTTGAAAAACACTTAAAAGTTACTGAATTAGTACGTTGGAGTAATGAAACAGACCTCTAGTCGTTTTTGCCACTTTGACTACAATTTGCAAATTTTCTTAAATAATTGACTCAATATTCTAAACCGACCTAATCATCTTTGCTTTAAATTATTAAATTTATGCCAATTCACTTGGCATGCTCTCCATTACCATCCACTCAAGCTGTGACTTGCTAGCATTTGCAAATATAAGAAAAACACGCTTGTCATAGACTTTACTCTGAATTAAAATAGGTACTTTTGTTTATGTCCTCAGACAAAAACAAGTTTCACAGATTTACATGAATATCAGAGTTGAGTTGATTTTTACAGTTTTTTATTTAACCAATTTTGTTTGGACAAATCTATGCCTTTAAAGAGTTATTTTTCGGTTTTATTTATTTTTAATTTGCTTGCTTGTTATGCTTTCAAATAACTATTTATAGAACAATGAGGGATAATCTAATCAAAGCCAGACGTTGAGCCTTTGGATGCCTTTAATTCTCCTCTGTTTCCCAATTGAAACATGATGTTTTGAGAAAGCAGCCAAAAAAAGGCACATGTTCTCTTAAGTAGCTGATTTGGAAACCGATGTTAAAAATGGATTGGAAATTAAAGAAAGGAAGACATATATACAGTTGATCCTTGAACAACTTAGGGTTTGAATTGCAATGATCCGCTTATACACAGATTTCTTAAAATAAATATAGTTGGTTCTCCAAATCGATGAGTCCTGAATTGGTAACAAAGTGCAGATTGAAAATGCAGTTTTCTGGGGAGGGCTGACTCTTCCTGCTCACAAGTTCCACAGGGCCAATAGCAGAACATCAGTATGAGCAGATTTTGGTACCCTCTCACAGTCCTGGAACCACTCCCCCCTTGGACCTGAGGTATGGCTGTGATGCCAGCAGATGAGATTCTCATTTCCTTGCCTTCTCTATAGCTTTTTATCCTAGTACCTCATTGAGATGAACAATCCTCTTAACAATTCATGGCCATTACCTGCTCTATAGTCCGGTATGCACAGTCATTGAACCTTCCACTTCGGAGTATGCAGGGAACAAAGTTTTTAAAATAAGTAGTGTAGCACTCTCAGAGTTTGGTTCCTTCAACAACATTTAGTATTGAGCACTTTCTATGATGAGTTAGGTAGTATCAGAGGCACAGGTTGCAATGGTGAGTAACAACAGAATGTCCCTTTTTCATAAGTCTTACAACCTAACAGGAGTGACATACGTAAAATAATCATACAAATAAATGTAAAATTTCCAATGGGGCAAGTGAAACAAAAAAAGAGTATGTGGTACCATAAAAGTCCGGACAGGGAATTCGACCTAGTCAAGGAGATGAAGGAAGGCTTCCATGAGAAAAAGAGCACTATGTTGAAATTAAAGAAAGACAAATGTTAACCCGATAAAGAAAATAGATACAGCTAGTGCTCGACTTACGACCACGGTCGGGACCGCAGACCGGTCGTAACACGATGTGGTCGTAAGTTGAGTAGGCTATATGTACAGTTGAAATGGTGCACGCGGAGATGGTAGTGTTGCCGGAAGTTGGTCCGCACTGTCGTATGCCCAGCTGGGCAACGTTTGCGCTGCCAGACGCGGAGCAGTCATGGCTAGCGATTGTGGTCGTAAAGTCGAATGGTTGTAAGTTGCATAGGTGGTAAGTCGATAAAAACCTGTAGATGCTTGCCACATTAAGAAAAATGTCCTGTGGTGAAAAATAGCCAGATAAAGAAAAGGGACTACAGGAAGAACCATGCAGCTTGAGAACAAAGGTAGAGGAAGCCTGTGGTGAGAAATGAGACTAGAGAAGTAGGCAGAGCCAACATCATTCAGAGCCTTGTAGGCTATGAGTACATGTTTTGCCTTTATCCTAAGAGCAGTGGGAAGGTTTGTTTAATCAGACATATGACATGATTAAATATGCTTTAAGATGTGACATGATTGAAAACGTTTTAAGAAAAGATCACTCTAGTAAAATCATAAGCCTCAAGGAGATGAGAGAGGAAAAGGTATACCAGTGAATAGGCAATTATAGTTGAGCAAGGAATTGATTATGGCAGCTTCGGCTGTGAGAGGGGGTGGTGGTGAAGGTGAAGAGGATATATTAAGGAGGTACTATTTGATGTAACTTGGTGGTGGGTTGGTTAAGAAATCTGAGGACTGGGGGATTATCAGGACTCTCACTGACTCCTGATCAGCTGCTTTGTGTAACAGAACGGATGGTGATGCCAGACACTGAGATAAGGGACACTGGGAGAGAACCAGGAGTTAATGGAGTTCAGTTTGAGATACACTGACTTTGAGGTGCCATAAAGAGACATTCGGGAGATTTCAATACGCATCAGACATATGAATCTGGAGTTTAGAGGAGCCGCCTTGAATAGAAAAACAAATGTGTATGTTCTCTGAATAGGTATGTTCCTTGAACCTAGAGATGTGAAGGAAACTACTTTAGAGTAAGGAGTGAGAAAAGGAGCAAGCATACGCTCAGAAAGTAAACACACATTCAAATTAACTGCAGGATAAAGGAAACGTGGTGCTTATACACAAGGAGTGCTACTCAGCTGCAAGCAAGAGTGAGGCCCATGTATTTGCAATAAGATGGATGAAACTGGAGTTCATTATATCAAGTGAAATAATCCAGGCACAAAGACAAACATTGCCTGTTTTCATTTATTTGTGGGATCTAAAAATCAAAACAATCGAACCTATGGAGATTGAGAGTAGAAAGATAGTTACCAATGACTGGGAAAGGTGGTGAGGGGGAGTTGGGGAGGGATAATGGGTATAAAAAGTAGTTAGAATGGATGAATAAGGCTTAGTGTTTAACAGCACAATGGGGCAACAATAATCAATAATAATAGAATTATAAAATAAGAGGATATAATTGGATTGTTACATAAAGGATAAATGCTTGAGGGGATGGATACACCATGTTCAGTAATGTGATTATTTTACATTGCCTGCCTGTATCAAAACATTTCACGTACCCCATAAATACTTACACCTACTATGTACCCACAAAAATTAGAAGTTAAAAATTTTAAAAAAAAGCAAATGTACTGCAGAAGCTATAAGAGAACTTAGGCAAGTCACCTCTTTCCTTCATTTTTTCCTTCTTATTTTTTTCTAAACTTGATTTTTATCTGAAAAAACTTTCTAAACTTGATTTTTATCTATCTAAGGTTGTTGCTGGATTAATTCGTTAAAATGAGAAGTAGCTTCCAGCATAGTTGCAAATAGATGCTTTAAAAGAGTCATAGAAATTATGATACTGCTGCGGCTGCTGCTTTTACTAGTGATGCCGATGACAAGATGGTTATAAATTAAAGCAACAAGAACTTTGTTTAAATGTCAGTCCTTTGAATTCAAATTTTCCAAAAATCATTTTAAACTTTTCATTGATTTTCTTTTGAAGCAAAGGAAGCTGAAGATAATGTAACCTTTCGTTGATGACATGGGATCATCATTTGAACATCAGTTCTTTTTAATGGGCTCTCAGATTTTCAAGGTCATTTAGGAGCATAAGCCCTAATATTAATTAGAGTCAAATTCCTATGCTAATTGACAGGTTGTATCTGCTGGTTATAGCATTCTTTCATAATCATCTTCAAGATTCTGCTTTTAATATGCTTTAAATCATATAATCAAGTTATTAGAGTTGTGGCTAAAATAAATGTAGGTAAAATGAAACTTAATCGAATTGAAATAAAGTACATAGATTTTATGACATTTATTGGAATAGATGAAAATCATAATTGCCTCTCTCCTGATTGATTGTGATGTTTCAGATGGTTGACATTACTGTCTTTCAGGTCAAGGAGATGGTGTGTATATGAGTGTACCTGTGTATTAATTTACATGTATGTATAGAACAATTTCTTGGCCACAAATCATCTTTACATGGAATTATATGTAGATATATATTAATACACTATTAATTCACTTCACTGATAAATTTTTCATGTTCATTAATAGAAATTTAGATCCACTATCTGCATACATTATATCAATTACACAATCGTGAAACAATAGAGAAATGAACACACACAGCTGTATATTATTATGCATGCTTTTCTTTCTTTCTTTTTTTTTTTTTTGAGACGGAGTTTCGCTCTTGTTACCAGGCTGGAGTGCAATGGCGCGATCTCGGCTCACTGCAACCTCTGCCTCCCGGGTTCAGGCAATTCTCCTGCCTCAGCCTCCTGAGTAGCTGGGATTACAGGCACGCGCCACCATGCCCAGCTCATTTTTTGTAGTTTTAGTAGAGACGGGGTTTCACCGTGTTGACCAGGATGGTCTCGATCTCTTGACCTCGTGATCCACCCGCCTTGGCCTCCCAAAGTGCTGAGATTACAGGCTTGAGCCACCGCGCCCGGCCTATGCATGCTTTTCTTAGAAATGCAAAATAAATATAAGCAGAGATGAAAAATATGGTGTGTGAAAGAGTATCTTATCCAGTTTTAAAAGCGATATTATGATATAATCCCATTTATGAAAATGGGATTAAAATTAAGGCTGGTGGATGTCTTAAAACCTGGAGTTGAAGATCAGCCTTGGCAGTATGTTTTAAGAATGCAGAAAGAGAAGCAAGAAAAAATATTCACCAAAATGCCAATGATAATTATTCCACAGCGGTAGAATTTCAGATATTATATATTAGCGACAATATTTTTATACTTTTCCAAATTATTTAAGGTGAACATATATTATTTGTATCATCAGCAAAAGTGAACAATAAAGCAAAAAAAAAAAAAAAAGTTTAGAAAGCAGGGGCGAATCCTGAAAATATCAGTAAGTCAGAAAGCCAGAATTGATATTTTGGAATAAATAACAAAATACTCTTTATTTCTAATTTATGATTTAAACCATATCATTCATATTTTATGTATTTATTTTTATTGCAATTTTTTAAAGTAAAATATATATAAAGTTTTAAATGACCTAGTTTAGAGGGAAAATGAAAATTAACACCCTATTGCTTCCTTCTCTCATGACAGGAGGCAATCACTCTCAACTCTAGTAATTGTTTCTATTGCTACTTTCAAATATCTAATTAACATGCTTCTACCTTATTGCTTTATCATGTAGCAGTTTATTAACTTCTTTCCTGAGAAATGCTACTTTGGTTCACTCAAAGTATCCCAGCTTCTTTTTTTCATCCAGCTACTATAATAATATTTTTATTTCACCCATTTTTTTGGGAGAAATATGTATTTATTATGTAAATTTACATACTAAATCTATACTTTATTCCCTGTTATATAAAGTTGACCCTCACATTATAAAATGAAAATATAAGCACCATTACCTCTTATTTCTTCTCTATTTCCTATAGGAACTCCACACCACAGTTTCTTACTCTTACAATGCTGAGCTTGAAAATACTTAAATACTCTTGCATTTTCATATCCTTTTTTCTTTGTATTCTGTCTGTAGACTGTTTCTCAAAAACATAATGAAAAGTATTGAAATTCTTATAGAAACATATTAGTTATCTATTGCTTATAACAAATTACCACAAACATAGTGGCTCAAAACAGTAGGATTGTTAGCTCAGTTTCTGTGGATCAGGAGTATGGGCACAGAGTAGGTGAATCCTCTCACCTGGCTGCCATCAAGGCCTATGTCTGAGATACAGTTGCTCTCAAGGCTCAGCTGGGAAAGAATCTGCTTCCAAGGTCATATGGTTTTTTGGTTGTTGGCAGAATTTGGTTCTTTGCAAGCTGTAGGACTGAGGGTCTCAGTTTCTTCCTAGGTATTGGCCAAAGACTGCCCTAGGTTTCTCATCTCTCCAGAGAGCAGTTTGCATGACAGCAGCTTACTTCATCAAAACCAAGATAGGATAAAGTCAGCTGACAGGACAGACATCAGAATCTTGTGTTATATAACCATGGAAATGGCATCCTGTTACTTTTGCCATTTTTTATTGATTAGAAGCAAATCAGTTCTTGCCTCAAGGGAAGGGGATTAAACAAAACCATGATAACTAGGAGGCAACAAGGGAAGAGGATTACAGAAAACCATGAGTACTATGAGGCAACAATACTTGTGAGCCATCTTTCAGTCTTTCTACCACAATCTGTAGAATTATTTTTCTTTGCAGTACCTACTAGTATATTTGATTATGCCTCTTTTCTTTTATAATCTTCCCCAAAGATTCTAATTTTTTTGCTTTTATTTTTTGTACTATCTTTATCATACACTCAATTTCTTTCCACCAAAAAAAATTATATTCAATCATATATTGCACCAAGTTTTGTTTTCTGAAAACTTTCTTTTGTGAACTTTTACCTCGCCCTCTTATTTGGACTAGTTGATCTGTATGGTGTTGTTTGCTACACCATACTGGAGTGGTATTCAATATTTTCCCATGTTAGTATCATCTTTAATTTTGCTACAGCATCTTGTCAATCAACCACATTTAGTAAGTATTTACTGCATGGCTACCATATGTCAGGCACTGGCCTAGGCTCCGGGTACCCAATAGTGGAAAAAGAGTCTGTATAGGAAAAGAAAATATCCCTGTAATTACAGAGCTTATATTCTAATGGAGGGTAATAGACATTATATGAGGGAAATAGACATTACACAAAGTAAATGAGAAGACTATATACTTTATCGGATGTTGACAGAAATTCAGAAGAAACATAAAGTCGAAGAAGGAAGGAAAGAGTGATTTCCTGGACACAGGCAAGTGTTAGAAAGGTGGGGAGCTAATTTTAAATGGGTGGTCAGGGAAGAGCTTACTGAAAAGAGTGTATTTGAGCAAAGACATGAAGGAAGGAGAGCTGTGTGTAAAGAGCTCTCAAGGCAAAGTGAATCACAGTCCAGAGTTTCCTTACTTTGAGGAAACAGTGCTCTGTAGCATGTCACACTGCCATCCCAGTCAGAACTGATTGGATCAGGAATTACTGGCAGAACCAAAGTGTTCAATGAGTTTTCTTGGTGAGGAAATGCTGTAGAACAGAGATGTCCTATTGTGGGATGAGACTGGCCCACCCAATCAGATCCTCTCCAGACGAGTCTGGGCGTGGCACAAAGACAGTTGAAGAGAGTCGGATACTCCTGTGAGGGACCCAGCAGAGGCCATGACGCAGCAGCAGTCATGATAAAGCAGAAACCAAGCAGTAGAAAGACACAAAGTTAAAAATAAACAGAAGAGAAGCAGAGACATCAGAAACCTGAAACGAGAAAATGCTGAGCTCCCAAGTTGCTGATGGTAGACAGGCTAGGGAAGAATGAACAGTTTCCATATACCCCAACTTCTGACAGATGGATCTATGTTTCCTCAATTCTTGGTGGTTTTGCCATAAAACCATGTTTCCTGACATAACAGAAATGAGTCTGTACCTCATAAACCAAAAAAGAAAAAAAAAGCAACAAAGTAACTATGTCTGCTTTTCTTAGTTTGATGCCTTTTTCATTATTACTTTGTCTTTATTTCAACCTGTAAAAACAAAAAACAAAAGATAGTTTTGGAGTATTTACAGTTTCAGAAGCTTCTGACATCAACTAAAACCACCTAGTTGCTTTTTCCATATTGGAAATATCTACGAGTTTTGGTCTTGTTATTGTTGTTATCCCCCCTCCCCTGCCCCACACACACTGCCAAGGGACTTCTGAGGTACTTACAACAAAGGGAAATTTTAGCATCTTTCAAACTGATTTTTCATGCTCTTATCTACTCCTGTGCCTGTACTGTAACTGAGATTGTAGATGTATAGGCTCTGTTTCCACTACACTATTAACAAATATATTTCCCGCCCTCTTTTACGTAATTACTGCCTTGAATCTCAATCCATTAGAGCAACTGCAGGAGGTTATTTTGCACCCTCACCTTGGACTGTTGTCACCATCACCTCTCTCTCTTTCTCCACTAAAACCTCAACAGGTTTTAATTGTAAGTTTTGCATTCTGTGAGACTAATGTATTTATAATATCTTGCAATATAAATTAGACTGGTGAGTGCATGACTATTGCCCTTTAAATAGCACATCACTTAAAGACAGGAGCAATTACCAGTAGGAGCCTCTGAAGGGATGCTTTACATTTGTACATTTAAATGGCTCCCTGTTCGGATGGGATAAATAAAATAAAGCATTATTTCTTTTCCTGCTTTGTTTTTCTACTAAATTTCTTCCTTTCATGTTACAATAGTCGAGGAATATGTGCCTCTTGTAAAATATGCTTAAGAGTGATGATTCAGGAGAAGCTGCACATTAGTCATCGAAGTAGATTTTTAGTAATTCCCATTTTTCCCCATGAAAATAACTGAGTAAAATTATGATAACAGAATGTAGTGTATACCACAATTATTTTGCTAAGCTCAGCCTGTGAAGGGCAAAAATGTCTGTGAAATGTTTGAAATCAGTGCTTAAGCAATTCTATATTGACTTTAGCATTTGATTGTTAACTTTTGCTGCCACTACCTTAGTCTAAATAGCATATGAAAAAACAAATGCACAGGATTTTTGGTAATGATAAAATGACTCCACTATTAAACCAACATCTTGAATTCTTCAGAGCATTTCCTCAAATCGGTATTTTTACATTTGTTGAATTTCAATTGTTTTAGAAAATGTCTTTGACATCATATTAACTCATTTGGAGAGCATTATTGTTTCAAAAGGGAGAAATTCTGTCAAAAGCAAAGCTAAGATCACAAGGATCCACACTCTATTTTCATGTAAATATATTTAATAAGGAGAATAGGCAGATGAAAAAGAAAAGGGGAGATAAGTGAGTCTAAATGGAAGCTGAGTGTTTCAGATTATTAGAGAGATTAATATATAATATATAAAGATATTTCGGCTAGGTGTATCAATTGATTAGATCCTATAATCAAGCATTGATGATTTGCTATTTGCATGGGTCACTAAGTTTAGCACAATGGTGAGAAAAGTTAAGCAGATATTTCTCTGTGGTCAATAAACCATTCTGAATGCATGAGGTCATGGGACAAAAAAATGTTGATGGCCCCACACTGCCAGTCCATCCTAACCACTGGACATCAACCCTAGGTGCTGGTCTTATTTACAGTGGTCGGTAGTCTTTTGTGCCTATGAAAACACATAGTTAATATTGTTGGAAAGTCCAGATCCCGCTGATTACTTCACACAGTAGGCACTTCATAACAATATGTTGAATGAAGGAATGTCTAATTTTATGGACTCACGCGAAGCAGTCATTATGCAATTGCACAGATACTTGTGACAGAGAATCAGGAAGGACAGAAACAGAGATGGGGGTAGAGGTAGAAGACTGAAAAAGCTTTCTACAGTTTTTCCTGATTTGCCTTTCATTTGCTCCAGCCAAAGCAATCTTGGTTAAGAGGGGAAATGAGCTGAAGGCCTTTTGGACAGAAGGGGAAATGCGAACAAAGGTTCAGAGTAAAAAGAGCTCTAAGATACATAGTCCTGCATCAAAAATGAAATAAACTTTTCTCTCTGTTGTACCTTTTATATTGTCTTAATGACTTCAAGTTATTTTCAAGGAACCAGGAAATACACAGAGATCCCTCACTCCCACCACAACCAATCTTACACCTTCAGTGCATATCTACATTTGTTTTTTTAAATTGCATTTTAGGTTTTGGGGTACATGTGAAGAACATGCAAGACTGCTGCATAGGTACACACATGGCAGTGTGATTTGCTGCCTTCCTCCCCATCACCTATATCTGGCATTTCTCCCCATGCTATCTCTCCCCAACTCCCTACCCCCACTGACCCTCCCCTATTTCCCCCCAACAGACCCCAGTGTGTGATACTCCCCTCCCTGTGTCCATGTGTTCTCATTGTTCAACACCCGCCTATGAGTGAGAACATGTGGTGTTTGATTTTCTGTTCTTGTGTCAGTTTGCTGAGAATGATGGTTTCCAGGTTCATTTGTTTTAACAGAATAAACTGTCACACATTTGTATACCTACACTTGTTGTGACAGAATAAACTATAGAGTCAATTATCTCCTGAATAGTTTGCCAACCCTTGTTGACACTATCAGATACTTAGGATGAGGATGTCTTTTTAGATTTAATAGAACTCATAAAATAATCACTCCACATAAGTGAATTCAAGGATTTAAAGAGAAATATCTCAGTGATTCGTCAAAATCTTATCAGTGCCTAGAAGGAATGGAACTTTTAAAA
This sequence comes from Cebus imitator, assembly GCF_001604975.1. Taxonomy (NCBI): domain Eukaryota; kingdom Metazoa; phylum Chordata; class Mammalia; order Primates; family Cebidae; genus Cebus; species Cebus imitator. Next base: position 2,414,835 of record NW_016107382.1, on the reverse strand, counting down.
ATTGTTTTATTGAAATAAGAATAGACACTCAACAAAGAAATAGTAAGAAATGAGAAATGCTGAATTGGAAAGGAGTTTGCTTGGTAGTTAGCAATGTAAATATACATATTTTTCAAAGTGGAGAAAATAGCTGGTTGAAAGGGGAGAATAAAATTTCATCTTTTATAATGTTGATACTTAGAATTCATATACTATCTCTGATCTTTATCACTATAAATGTAGTCCACAAAATTTCTGAAGATGTTAGGAGGTGGTCAATGTTATTTTCAATTTACAAAGTAATTATTTGGCAATAAAAATTATGTAAGGCCAGCACCAGCTGTTAAAAAAAATGGAAACTAGAAGTGCATATTCAAATTTACTGTGGATTTTCCCATATTTACTTCATTCCCACTCCTTTTTAATCCAGGACCCACATAACAAATTAGAATGGTATTTTATTAAGAATGACCACCTGCACGGCTGTTCTCCATTTTTCACTAATTGCTATGGTCTGAATGTCTATGTTCCCTTAAAATGTATATGTTGAAAACGAATCATCAATATGATAGTTTTAGCAGGAGGGGCTTTGAGAGGCCATTATATCATAAGGGCAGAGCCCTCATGCATGGAGTCAGTGCCCTTATAAAAAATGCCTTAGAGACACCCCCTTGTTCCCTCTACCAGGTGAGGATATAGTGAGAGGGCATCATCTGTGAACCATAAAGAGGACCCTCATCAGACGCTGAATCTGCCTTTGCCTCTATCTTAAACTTTCAAGTCTCCAGAACTGAGAGAAATACATTTCTGTTATTTATAAGCTACCCAGTTTATGGTATTTTATAGCAGCCAAATTGGGCTAAGATAGCAATTCTATAATTATTTATAGAGTTAGTGAAAATGTATGACATTCCGTTTTAATATAAAACTTTATACATGCCACCTGAGATCACCAATTTTCCTTTTAGGAGGGAAAAAGCTGGTTGAAGCAGAGGTTCTTCTTAGACTTGTAGCATTTGCAGTGTGGTAGAGTAAATGGGCAAATACATTCTTACAAAATCTTTGGACAAATGCCTGATATAGTCCTCTGTCAGGACAACTTCATTTTTTAAATATTTGATTTCTGAATATATCTACTTTTAAACATTATCATTTATATCACATAATGCATTTTAGAAGTTAAAAGGCATAGTCTCATCTTCAAAGTTGCCTTACAAATTTATTATATACATGCATGTGTGTGTGTGTGTGTGTGTGTGTGTGTGTATATATATATATATATACACACACACAAATATACACGTCATTGATTATGCACATTATCTTATTCAATTGTAATAACCCAGAGAATTAAGACCTTACATCAGATTTTCTTTTCTTTTTCAGATTGGAAGAGGGTTGGAAAATTTGTCCAAAGTCACTCCACAGATTCATGACAGATCCAGGACTCACAGCCAGCCTAACTTGGCAATAAGATCCAAGTCCTGTTCACATCACAACACATTTTTACCGAAAGAAAACTAGGATGTGTAGACGCTGGGAGGTGTCCTATCTTAATGAGGCTTTTGTTAGAAAGAGTTTTCTTAAAATTATAGCGTTAGAGAAATAAAAAATGTTTGTTGCTCAGATTAACAAAAAAAATAGTGTATGGAAAATAAAGCTAAGAACGGAAAGTGCAGACAACTAAGAGACAAGAATTTTCAATAAACGGCAAAATTGTGGTGTTCTATGGTTTCCTCTTGAAGATTTGGCCTGAATCTTGCAGCAACTGCTCCTTACCCTCAGTCCTCAAATTGCAATAGTGAAAAAGGTTTTTTATAGATGTGATATTTGAATGTGCTATATTTTGTTTATTACTTTCAAGCACCTGTAGGAGAGCAAAAGTTTTCCCACTAATTTCTTAGGTTTAGTAGCTGGAGCTTGTGAATTAAACCACCAAAATATAGATTAATAGGCAAAAGGCATACACATTTTATTTTAAATTTCATATTCAATGTAATTCCAGAGAAAAGAAGTGAAAGCCCAAATATGCAATTAGACTTGAGGAGTTATATATCTTCAACAAAGGGTGATGATTTTAGAGAAGTGACTGGATTTTTTTTTTTTTCAAGATAGTTTTAGGCTTCCAAGGGTGATAAATCGTGGGAAGGTAAATACATGAGGAAAACTAATGGTATATAGGAGTTACTTAGTAACGTTTGTTTACACAGACCAATCTCAGTGGTAAGAATGTTTTTTCTCCTTTTTCTGGTCAGGGGAAGGAGAAGGGACACCATCACAATGGGAATTTATGCTTTGCTTGTAGACAAATAGGAGAAGAGCAGAGAAATGCCTTCTCTCAATTGTCTTCAGCTTAAAATAATCCTTATTCCAAAGAGGCATAATTTGGAGTTATTCTCATGCTCTCCACATACAAGCTTCCACATAAAGTTCAAAAAGAGTATTCTTTGCTTATAATTCACTCTGTTCCCAAATACTAACTCAGATGACATTCATTTTCCAGATTTATTCTGCAACATTCACTTTCAGAAACTTTATGACATTGTTTAGTTTAGGAGTCTCTTTATCCTGGATTGAAGGAAAATATTTGAATGTGATAAAGGATATATATTCTAAAAATAAAAGAACTATAATAGAAGGCAAGATTCAGAAATTATAATCTATGACTTAGTGCAATTTAGTCCTTGAATTTCTTCTGTGCAATTATTTATTGAAGCTATCTTATTATATGCTAATTCTGTGTCTTCTTTGCTCTTTTTGTACAAATTTTCCTTTTCTGAATTTTGTTCCAGAGTCAATTATTGATCTTCTTGATCACATTTATTTCCCTTAGTGAACTAACTTTGACTCATTGCTTTAATCATTTTTCTCTAGGCTGTTTTTGAAGGGTCTGTGAGCTGAGAATGGTTTTTAATAGATAAATGTTCACAATCCATATGGTGATAAGAAATATTATTTTGAATCTCAGTTGCAAAAAATGTTATCCTTCATAAAAGAATTCATTTTTTTCTCAATAAAAATGTATTTCACAAAATGTTGTGCTCTTCTTATATTTTAAATTTTCCCAATAAAAATAATGAAAATTGACTTTCTCTAATTACATAAGTACCTAGACGATTTTTTAAATTGTGTCTCTTCACTTACAAAGCCTAAAATATTTATATCTGTCCCTTTATAGAAAAAGTTTGGCAACCTATTGTCTAAAGGTTGGATTCACTCAACAGGTATCTTCTATTTGAACTTCAAAATGTACTTCGGAATGTGTGAAAACAATCACTACAAAAACTTATGTTAATTTATTTCCTTCCTGAACTCAAAAAGCAGCTTGCAACAGCATGCTTTCTAGTGTTGGGAAATTCATGTGTTACATTGTATGTAGGGGGTTGGAGGGTGTGTGTTTGGGTCTGTGTCTATAGAATTGGACCTCATCTCTGCCCTTCATCGAAATTTAGGCTTAGAAAGGGAGTAATTTCATAAACTTATTTTGTGTCGCATGAATGACAACATTTTGACATTAACAAAAACGTTGCTTGGTGAACACCAAACCAATAAATGTTTAAATGAAATGGAGAATTTGAGCCTTAACATGGAATCTTAAGCAAAATACACAGTTTAAGGATTATGAATATTTTACTTCAAAATGAAAGTTGTCATTGTGAGCTTCCTGTACACTCAAGAATTCTCACTGAAGTGAACAGAATTAGAAATACAAGCGAAAAGGATTTGAACTGCAGTAAGAAGCCCCTGCTAGAGATATGACTCAATCTCTCAGCTCCTATGTGGCCATGGAAAATTGGTTTATCTGGCTGAGTCTCTTTTTCCAGGTACCTTGAAGTGGCTGACCTCTAAGATTTTTTGAATTATGACAATCTATGACTAGTATGGTGAGCAGTCTCACCAGCAAGCGACTTTGGTGGTGCCAGATGTTATTATTTAAAGGGATACAAGTCAGATAACTTCCCTGTATTCTCAATTCTCAACATGAGATAGCTAATATTGCTATCTCCACTTCTTTTCAGACAAAGAATTCAAAGGAGATTGAAGTCATTTGGTTATAAAACCTAGAAGTGTCAAAACTGAAATTTAAACACAATTTTATTTCAAAACTTAAATTGTTGATGCCCAAGCTAGATAGTTTCATGATTTCATGGTCCCCTCTTCAAAAAATCTTTTCATTTTCTAAATTGAAGAAATCTCCTTTAAAAGGCAAAACTCTTAAGCTTGCTTTGCCTGACACTTTATCCCTTTGACAAGAATCAGGGGAGGCGGGAAGGCAAAGGGAGAGTCAGAAGCAAGAAGCAGCTCTGGCAGAAGTAGATGGGAAACCAGCAGAGATGAACTTGCCCTTCAGCATTATGTTGCCTAAGACAGGTCTGACTTCCAGTTATAATTATACATGAACACCTTTACCAAGTGTTCATTTACTTTATAACTTTTAGGGAAGAACATTCTACCCTAATGATACAGAAAGCTTAGAGTTGAACTAAAAAATGACATTGGAAGTCCCGTTCAAGCATGTAGCATGCAGTAGTCCCGGACGATAACTCCTGAGAGACTAAACCCATGGTTAGTACTAAACCCTACATATACAATGTGTTTTCCTATCCATGCATGCCTATGATAAAGTTTCTTCATTCACAAGTTAGGCACAATTAGAGAGTAATGACAATGATCATAAAATAGAACAATTAATATACTGCAATAAAGGTGACGTGAATGTGGTTTCTCTCACTCTTTCTGAAAATATCAGAAGTACTCACCTACTTTTGAACCTGCAACTAACCATGGGTAACCGAAACTGTAGAAAGAGAAGCCACAGATAAGAGAGTACTTGTGTACTCTCTCTGCCCCGGTCCTATCCTCAAAATTGTCTTGATTACTGCAAAATGGTTTTTTCTTTTTTAACTTTTTAAGTGAAAACAAAACTATTATGTATTTGATGATCTCCTATTTTCTAGCTTCTTTCAAAATAAATCAAAGAATATATGTGTATGTATCTATACCTTTAAATTACATTAAAAGAAAAATTTTCCTACCACATTTATCTCAGCTAACTCATGAAACTGAATTCATTGTTTCAGTTCCCAATGAAGTGATGTTAACAAGTGTTTTTAGTTGGTGGGATGAAGAAGGAGGTTAGTATAGATCTGGGGGCGGTGGGAGATGGGAGGGAGGCTAGACCCGGGGAGATGAACATGATTAGTAACATCTTGCCATAGAAGTCCATGTACCACAAAAATGCACATACGGATTTATTTTTATATAAATATAGCTGTCAGCTTACATATTTTAGTGCACTTGGTAAAAAATAAGTTACTGAAAAAGTTCTCTTCTAAAATGTGTTTGTTAGATTGCCACAAAAACTATGGCTTCTATGACTTTTTTTTTTTTTTTTTTTTTTTTT
>NW_016107382.1:2363988-2409442 GCF_001604975.1 Cebus imitator | reverse complement strand
AGCCTTTGAGTTAATGAAACCTAATCAGTTACAGTTTCAGTTACAGTTGTTACTGTTTCTTCTCTCCTGAGCATGGATTACTTGATGTCTCATCGATGGCAGAGTTTGCCAAGTCAATTGAGTAAGTCTAATGTAGAGAGCTTTAATGTAGCTGGACCAAAGCCAGCATTAAACAAGAGTCTGTGTCATATTTTCTTTCTCAGGTGTCTTTTCCTTCTCTCTGGAGTCATTGGGTTTCTGATTCCTCGGGCTATCGGGAACTTTCAGAAGAGATGTGTTTTCTCTTGTTAGGTAACACGCCTTAGTGCTAATCCTGAAATCTTCTCGAATTCAAGTATGTCCTAAGGCAAGAATTTTCACTTGCTTGCCTTTTTCCACCTCTGAAATGTGTGGGTTTTCTTGTTTTGAGCCAGTTCACAAGTTGGCTGATGACTGGTGAGATCAATTATCTTTGTGAGAAAGGAGCTCTACAAATGTTAAATTGTACTCAATTGTTGAGCAATGTAAAGCTGCTGAGAGTTACAGAAAGCAATCAAAGCTGCCTAATGCATCTATTGCCTGTTTTTACAGCCTGAATCAACTCATGGAACCAGAGCTAGGTAACTCAAATCATAATAATAACTGAGAACTTATTATTTTTTAGTCATTATGCTAAAATGTTTCATATGAATTAATTTATCTACCTCATACCAACCTATGAGGTAGGAAATGCTATTATCTTCAGTTAGCAAAAAAGAGAATTAGCCCAAGGACACCAAATGATAAATGGTGACACTAGAAATTGAACCTGAGACTTTCTAGTTCAAAACAATTCCATTGTATTGCTTATAATGTAGTCATGCCCTTTGACCTCCAATAATAATAGAATTTCATGCCAAGACCATTTAGATGTTTAAAATGGACTCTAAAGTAAAAATGTCTGTGTGGCACTGTCAATTGTTAGCTGCCTACCCTTGCACAAAGTGATACAACCTCACCTGTAAAATGGGGTCATGTTTCTGCCCATTGGGTTGTTCTGAAATAATCCATGTGTAACATGTAGACTAGTGCTCAGTACTTAGTGAGCATTCAAACATTTTAGTACTATCAGCACTTACATAATGACACTATCATTTCTGATCACATTACCACATTCAGCTGGAAAGCATGCATATGAATAAACACCAATTCACAGGTCCTGTCTCACTGTCGATTCTCACTCGCTGATAGAATCAGAATAAAAATAGTAATAGGGCAGTAGAGCCTCTTACGCAGAGAGCTGTCTGGCTTGGTTATAAGACTTAAACATCAGTTTAAATCAGCTATTTCCATCGAAGCCATTTTGGATGAGCTAATAGTTTGTGTGTGTCTTAAGAGAAATTACAAAGTAGAGTGAAGTAATGCCTTCATTATGCACATTAAGGGTTTGAATTCTGCATGGTCAGTGGGTAGGAAGATTCTGGATGTATTTCAAACCACCCTTGTAATTGTATCTGTCTGCCTTTTGTATAAGCAGATAAGAACTACCAAAACCTCTAATTAACCAAAGAATAGACAGAAATAAACCATGTATATTCACATTTGTTTCCAAATAGCCTATGGAAGCCACAGGGAGTTATGCAAACTTACAGAGAGAATACTGGAATTTTTTTGGTATTGATGTATTCAATGATAACTCCCTTAAGTTCAACCCTCCTAGATTAGCTTTGAGTTTCAGTTCCAGCTCTGCTGCTTAACTGGATGTGTAACATTAAATATGCTTTCCAGCTTTCTTTTTCCCATTGGGAAGTATAAATGATACTAGTACCCACCTCATTCATAGTTGCAGCATTTAAGAGAATTTATGCAATTACTATAGTGACTAGAGTACTATGTTATCAATGTTTTATGAATTATGATTTTATGAGTATTCTTATTGCTTATTCAACTCAGAGTTGAATATGACTGTCATTTCAGCTTGTCTCTCAATTCTGCATAGTAGTAAAAGGTTACAAAAGACAAAATATGTCTCATGAAAGTTAAGCAATTAAAAATGGCAAGAAGACATAACTTTTACTTGCAAACTCTTACATTTCCTTAAATTCCAGGTAACAAAGGCCAACTTTTTGTGTGTTTTTTAATCATACAAAATCATCAAACCACCCAGTAATATTTTCAAAGCACCTGCATAAGCATAGCATCATGCTGGGTGCCATAATGCAATCACTAATAATGATATCATGCAAAAACAGTATTTTTCAGGGTTTTAAACATGGTTGTAAACTAATTAATTTTAACCGCAAATCTTTTTATAAGAATAATAAACTTATTCTTGCAAAGGATAGTTTTAATGAACTGGATTCAGATTGCAAGCCAGAAGGCAACTCAATTCTTCTGATACCCAAACCCAAATCCTATCCAACTTTAGTCAGTGTGTGAAAACATCAGTAATTTATGTGCCTTCTATTTAAGTTGAGGAGCTAAGATGTTAAGTAAGGGAACTCACATGGAAGAGGCCTTAAATTCCGTTTATCTTAAAGATTTTCATAAATGTGCTTTGCTTCTGTGAAGCCTGTTCCTGGCATCGTAGAAGATTCTTTCCCTTAACAACAATGAAGAAAATATACTGTGGAAATGTGAAACATATAACCTACAAATATAATAGTATTCACATTCTTCCCAAGCTTGTTACTCTTTCCATTTTTCTCTTGACTTTATTTCTTCTCTCTCTACAAAAATACTGTTATTTTGAAACAAGTTAGTATGCCAAGGAGCACCTGCCAGGGGCTGGGGCAAAACCTTATAGGAAACTCCGAAGGACTATACTTAAGCATCAGGGAGACTGGGTTTGAATCCCAAATCATCTTCTATTAGGTTGTTGCAAAAGCAATTGTGGTATTGCCATTACTTTCAATGGCAAAAACCACAATTACTTTTGCACCAAGCTACAGGTTTGTAACTCTGGAAATTAGGTAGGTTTTTTTTTTTTTTTTTTTTGTCTTATCTCGATCCTGTATATTTTAGTATCTCTAAAATAGAGGTACTACAAATGCTAACATCACAGGTTTATTTTTTTAAGGCTATTATATATTAGAAATTTAAAACAAAAACATCTATTTGTCAATTTCATTTTCAAACATGCTAGCCATTTTCATTCATGAAAACAAAATGTCTCTGTAGCCCTTCTATATCCAGGAATCTTTAGCAATACACTCAATACCATACAAAGTATGTTTGATATGTCTTACTGATAGTTCATAGTTAGTTGTAACTATCTCTAAAATAAATAATTCTCAAGCAAGACTACACACTAGAATCATCTGGGAACTTTAAAAAATACTGATTCTCAGGTCCCATCCTGAATTAATCACACCAATATTTTTGGAAATGGGACCCTTTGCAGTCATTGGATTTTTAAATCACTTAAATAACTCCACAGTGCAGCCAGTTTTAAGGTCCTTTCTTAGAAAGCTTACCCATCTTTCATGTTTCAACTTAATTCTATAATCTGACCTTATCTTATTGACCATACCATTTTGAGGCTGAACGTGTTGCATTTATTTACTGAATTCTTAATGATGTATCTTGTAAATACTGGGTATATTTGTACACATCATAAAGAATCGTAGATTTGACTACATTTGCAGATTTCAAGGAAAGTCAAACGTGGTATCTGACAGGAAGTCTCTAACAGAAGCACAAAGTTGTCTCCCCCACTGCTCAAACTTTCCACCTGAACATAGAAGCCTATTATTTTTTCTAAGCTTTTTTATAAAAAGTGATTTTATCCCATCCTCCCATTTGCAACCCAAATACGCTCCATCCCTAACCTTACTTTCCTTTTGGAAAGTGAAATAACTTTTAATATCTACAGAAGTGCCTAAATGCAGTTAGATACATCTGCATTAGTCTAACCAAATATGCATTAATTTTGTTTTGCATGGTGGTTTGTGAATACCTGAGATTTCCCAAAGGTGTTTTTCCAGAAAACTATTAGCTCTTATTTCTGGATTTGTCTACCATGGTTCATAGGTAGAAAACCCAGGCTATTGTTTTTGTACACCTAGTTCACAGATGTATCCACAGACACAAAGGATTGCAACAAAAAATAAAAACTGTGAACCTTCAGTTCAAGAGAGGCAGATGTACACTAGAGTCAAGACTCATAAAACAATATGAAGCTTCTTTTAGTCCTTTAGGATAAAAGGATAAAAGAAAAACAGGTGATTGAGTCTCTTTACATCCATCACACTCCCCGGCAAATGAATTCTTGTTTAATAGAGTTCACAATGACCAAATTTATTTTGCTTTGAATAGTTGCCTTTACTTATTAAAATTAATCAAAACCGACAGGGGTAAGAATGCTGGAGAATTGTGCTGCCACTCTGCTGTTTTTCACAAAAGGTAATATAGGAGAAATACATAAAGGAAGCAAATATGTGGATTTTAGGTAACTTTCCTTAATTACAATAAAGACACATCCTGATACAAGGGAAAATGTGGTTTGCTTTCCTATTAACATACCCAAGTTTCATGGCTTTGAGACCTCTGATCAGCTTGGATTACATTATAGCTATCATCTGCAATCTGTATCTCTGAATAATAGAATTTGCCACTTCCTTAAGTTAAATTGTTTTTGGGGAAGCATTTAAGAAGCAATGCCTTCACTTGGGAACCATAATGTTTACGCCACTCAAACTAAGGTAATTCTTTTACTAAGCTAATTAGGAATGTCTATGTATTTGATAAAATACAAACACAATTACAACACAAATAGATACAGCATGAGGCTTAAGGAACATGAACTGATGTCAAAGTGTAAGGGACAGCATTATTTAGATGTCTGTAAGGTAACTTAATCCCAATATGTACAAAACTGGACCCAGCATCTTCCTTCACCCTCATCCTTGTTTGGTTCCTTTTGAAAAACAAAATGAGGAACGCAGAGAATAAGACACCAGAGTCATCCTAAACACATCTTCTTCCCTTCCCATCTTTCTACATGTAATTCATCACCAATGTCTGTTCATAAAAATTTCAGACACATCTCTCTACTCTGTTCTCCTGTCTATACCTCTATCCTCACTACCACCTGAATCAGGCTACCAGCACCCCTAGACTGGACTGCTGTAAATGGCTCATAAGTGGTGTATCTACTGTCATCCATCCTTATCCCTGCTCACGCATTTGCCGCACTACATCTAGAGAAATTTTTGCAATCTTTTTCACACAGATCTGATTTTGTTACAGCTTTCTGATTCCCTAAACTCCCTCAGCTTTGAAATCTTTTAATTTTCCCCCAACCTCTCACAATCTCCTCCCCATTCCCAGACCTGCCTCGACCTTGTTTACCCATGTTTACCAAGCCCCAGCTCAGTGTGTTCCTTGGCTTCTTCCCTCAGCATTGCCCCCACCCAGCCAGGATATTCGAAGGACAGAACGCTCTTTCCTCCCCTTAGTCCCTGTTTACTTCTATTCATCCTACAGGCTTCAGATCACTTCCCTTTCTCAATCTTCCTGCATGCACTAATTTTCCTCTTATGCCACCTCAGAACACCATATACCTTAGCACTTACAACAATGGCAATTTTTGCAATTATTACTGCTTATTTAACTAGTGTCTCCCCCAGTAAACTGCATTTGCTAGCCATTATATCTTTAGTGCCTTCTACAAGTCTGGGTCTCTTAAGTATTTAATAAATAAATATTAACTGAATGAATTAGTGAATTAAATGGCTTGATTCCTATTGAATAGACATATTTTGAAAATCCCACGATGTAAATCTTGTATATTTCAGTAAATGCTATTGAAAAAAATATCATATTGACACGCAACTCCTACATGGGTTACAGTAACCTGTCACTTGTTGTCCAATAGGAAACTGTGGTTCTCGGGAGGAGAAAAAACACTTAATTATAAAACATGACATAATCCCAAAGGGGTTACAATCCGAAAGGCTCTGAGCATAATATAACATCTAAATTCCAGTGTCAGCCAAACTAACTGCCAAGCATACATCTTATAATTGAAACAAAATGCCTAACACTTGACCCTAAGTATGTGTGAAATCTGTGATGCTCAATATTATCAACTTGATTAGATTGAAGGAAGAAAAGTATTGCTCCTCGGTGTGTCGGTGAGGGTGTTGCCAAAGGGGATTAACATTCGAGTCAGAGGACTGGGAGAGGCAGACCCACCCTCAATATGACTGGACACCATCTAATCAGCCGCCAGTGCAGCCAGAACAAAGCAGACAGGAGAAGATGGAAGAAAAGACTTTCCCAGTCTCCTGGCCCTCATCTTCCTCCTGTGCTGGATGCCTCCTGCCCTCGAACATCAGACTCCAAGTCCTGTGGCTTTTGGACTCTTGGACTTACACTAGTTGTTTGCTGGGGGCTCTCAGGCCTTTGACCACAGAACCGAAGGCTGCGCTGCCGGCTTCCCAGTGAAGATTTTGAGATTTGGCTTCTTTTGAGATTTGAGTACTTGGACTGATCCACCACTGGCTTCCTTGCTCCTCAACTTGCAGATGGCCTGTTGTGGGAATTTACCTTGTGATTGTGTGGTCAATTCTCCTTAATAACCTCCATTTCATAGATACATATATTCTATTAGTTCTGTCCCTCTAGAGAATCCTAACACGAAATCCTTCGAGTTAAAAATGGCTCACAGAATCTCATATATTGAGGGTCAATGGCATACTTTCCTAATAAAATTTGTATTTTATAGATGCCAAACTGTTATTGGAACATAAATGTTGAGACTTTTTAAATAAATATTTTTAAATGTCAATTTTCTAGGAATTTGGGGGTTCTCCATTTCATCAGCCATTTTCAGACTCTTTAGCACTCAATGCTATGCCTAAGTTATTGGAGAAGTATTATAAAAATCATACATCCTGAATTTTTGTTTTTATTTTCCCTACTGGTGCATCTAGTTACATCACACGCATAATTTGGGGGAAGCTATTTTCATATCTCCACACTTCAGTTGCCTCGTCAATAACATGGAGATAAAAAGCCTATTTAATCCTTAATAGGAGAATCAAATTAAATGCTGTGTGCAAAATACCTATAATGTGGTCAGATACACACTGGGTTTCCAATTAATGTTAGCTCTTGCCCTCTTATTTTTCTTTCTCATTAGTTTCATCATTTTGACCACTAAAGTTCTTTAAAAATGTGAAGATCTATACATCAATTTGTATATTCAGTTTCAAACCACTTTTTATCTCATCTCTCCAAAAGATAGATATAAAAGATCTCTCCCTAGAGAAGTGAAATGACTCTTTTCTTCTGATAAGTGCACTTATTTATAGAAAGCTGCCGATGAAGGGCACACATGAAAACAGAAAGACAAGAAGACCTTTACAAAGAGAAGAGGAAGGAACACATGTAACTCATGTCATTTTCAGATTGAAGTCCTCTGACGCGGTTTGCCTGAAGGAAATAATAAGTGATACCGAAGAATTTAACGTAACCTCTTCTAAACATCTAAGACCTTCTCTCAAGGACCACCTTCGTGTGGAAATCTGAGTCACACACCCTGCTTTTCTGGAAAGAGTGATTTTGAAACCAACAGCTAACTTCCTCCTGTCAGTTAAGGGAGGTTCCCCTTTAACCATGCAATGCACAATAGCAAGAACAATTTTTTTTTTCTTTCCAGTAGCATAGACTTAAAAAAAAAAAGTTAAAATTATTTAAACCTCCTTGCTTAATAACTTTTGCAAATCACAGTGAGAATTGGAGGGTTCAGACCTATAATAAGGTGTATTTCTTTTGGAAGTTTTATCTCAGCCTTTCAAATCATATTTCTATGATCAGTCCTAAAACATTGAAGTATTCTCTCTGTTGTTCCCTTTAACCAATCAACCAGTCAACCAACCAAACAAACAAAAACGTAGCTTGCAAGTAGAAGTATGGCTTTGAAAACAAATCCAAAATAATGACTGAATAAAACCTCTTTTGGAATATGGATTGAATCACTGACATTTGGCAGAGGCATCTAGCTAAGTCTTAGCCTGAGGTGATAAATAATGTCTCTCAAAATGAAATTCTCTGGCTTAGATCCCGTTACAAATAAAGACACAACTTTCTGCTTATAATGACTTCATTTGACGGAAGTGATACTTGCACAAGGAGATAGTTTTATTATTGCCATATATTATACTATATCCCCCAAAACCATTGCTTAAGAGTTGAGAATATAGATTCAGGCAATGCATGGTGACTCACACCTATAATCCCAGCACTTTGGGAGGCAGAGGAGGGCGGATCATCTGAGGTCAGGAGTTCAAGACCAGCCTGGCCAACATGGCGAAACCTCATCTCTACTAAAAATACAACAATTAGTTGAGTGTGGTGTCAAACACCTGTAATCTCAGCTACTCGGGAGGCTCAAGCAGGAGAATCACTTGAACCCAGGAGGTGGAGGTTGCAGTGAGCTGAGATCATGCCATTGCACTCCAGCCTGGATAACAGAGCAAGACTCCATTCTCAAAAAAAAAAAAAAAAACCAATATAGATTTGAAATTCAGTTTTCCTCAGTTGAAATTGGCTCCATCACTTACTAACTGTGAGATCCTGGATAAGTTATATCTCCGCCTTGGTTTCTCTCATTTACAAATGTTGATGACAAGGATATCTTATAAGATGTTATACACTTAAGTGACAAAGCATACATTTGTATATTAATTATAAATGTTGGCTCTGATTTCATTATAAAGTCTAGAAACATAAATATTTGCCATATAAAGCCAACATATTAAGTGATCAATTTAATGCTTGTACTTGACAAGCTAGAAGGTGGTCACCTGGGAATGCCCACAGGATGGGAACCACCCCGTTATGCTAGAGTGCTAGGGGACTAGTTGGACAATGATTTCCCAAACTGATTGGCTTTTAGGGCTGTGTGGAATGGACTACACACTTAACAGATTTCAACCCTTTCTATCACTTCTCTTAGGATATGCTGAAGGTACAAGTTGCTTCAGAATAAGTCTGAGACACATTCATCCTAGGCAATGCATCACAGATGCATGAGCAGGAACTAGCGGAAACAAAAGCACTGCCTTTGCTGCAGTTTTGCACACCTTGTCCATCTATGCATTGTTAATGAGGGGCAATCTGTGGAACATACCATGTAGATCATTGAGCAAATTATAATGAAAACCAAAGTTATTATGTAAACGCCTAAGTTTCAGATCTCTGGATGCCCAGCATGATGTTAGTATGTTAGTTAGTTATGTTAGTATGTTAGTATGTTATGTATGTTAGTACTAAAGGTAGTTTATTGTGCTCTTGCCCATCCTGCATCAGTACTCCAGGGGATTTTCCCTTGCCGACACATTTAGAAAAAGGCAGGTGCTGTGAAGTGGGTTCTTCTCCTAGGCTTATTCCAAAAGTGTAATAGGTGGAGTAGATAATAAGCTCCTAAAAGGTGAGACTGAGAAAGTACTTCATTTCTGTGAGTTTATACGGAGGGATCTTAAAGTCTTCAATTATCATGTAAACGTCTTAATTTCCAAGGCAAGAACCAGTTGAAAGTAGAGTAATCTTCATGGTGAAGAGAAAAGAGAACTTCAGATTGTGTGATACAGCCGTCAGACTAAGCTCTTTTTAAAATCTTTTACGAAATAAAATTCTGGTAAAAGCAGAATTTGCATCCATATTAATTTGCAAAAGTCTTTGCTGTTTCTGCTACCCCTTCTGCTTCTGGAGCTATTAGGCATCTCCTATGATGTGCCAGGGATCATGGTAGGTGAACAGTTGCCAGATTTACCAAATAAAAATATGGGATGCCTAGCTAAATTTGAACTTCTCATAAACAATAAGTCATTGTTAGTATAAGTATGCCCTATGCAATACTGGGAGCATATTTATAGGAAATTTTTATTGTTTATTATTAAATTCATATTTACATGAATTTATTTAGTTTTTCATCATTAATCTACAATTTAAATAGAGTTGCCAGATGAATTACAGTGCACCCAGTTAAGTTAGAACTTCAAATAAACAATGAATAATTGCTTAGTATAAGGATGTTCCATGCAATAGCTGGGACAAACTTACATGAAATAAATTATTTGTTGGGTTCTTTTTGTCATTATTCTGAAACGCAAATTTAATTAGCTCCACCATAGTTCATCTAACAACTCCATGCTAAATTCAAGCTAAGCAGCTACTAAGAAATCACCTTTGAATTCTAATACTGTTTCTTTTGTGTCACAGTCTGTGCTAGTAGAATTGTAGGTTTAGACATGGGTACTAAAATGGAAGGAGAATGAGTCCCAGGACAAAGTCCTTCTACTTCACTATTTTAATTAGAGCTCTGGTCCTGCCCTCCAAGTTTTCTCCATCTTTAAACTTAACATGACTTTTTTGCTTTAATTAATCCACAAGTTTGCTTAAAGAGTAAATAAAGGGCAAATGCTTCTACTCTTATAAACCCACAAAAATCAAGCCAATTTTCCTCAATCAAAATGTAAAGTACGGCTGGATGTGGTGGCTCACACCTGTAATCCCAGCACTTTGGGAGGCTGATGTGGGTAGATCACGACATCAATAGTTCGAGACCAGCCCGGCCAACATGGTGAAATCCTGTCTCTACTAAAAATACAAAAATTAGCTGGGCACAGTGGCATGCACCTGTAGTCCCAGCTACTAGGGAGGCTGAGGCAGGGGAATCGCTTGAACCCGGAAGGCAAAGGTTGCAGTGAGCAGAGGTCACACCACTGCACTCCAGCCTGGGTGACAGTGAGACTCCATATCAAAAAAAAAGAAAGAAAGAAAGAAAGAAAAGAACAAACAAAATAGAGTGTACACTCTGAAAATAATCAGATAAATGGACAAAATATTTAAATTATAATGGTAAGGAAAATCAGTGATAAAGGATCATTTGATCCATAGCTCCAATTCCTTTATAAGCACACAATAAAGTATGTTATTTCACATGGCTATGTAGTATTATTTTTCTTATGTTAATATCACTCACTGGGATTACGTAGTTTCTCACTTATGTTTAGTGGTTTGTGTCTTCCACTTATCAGTATCAGAATCCCTAGATTAGATTAAAATATTTTCTATAGAGAAAGTTTTGCAAACTACCTGAAAATCCTCCTAACAACAAAACCTCTTCCATTTTAATTCATTTCAAAGATATTTTAATTAGCTACCATAAACTGATTCAGATAACAGAGCACTGGAGTTAAGCGAACTCTCAGCCAGAGCCTCGTGTAATGACCCCTCTTTTTGCATAATAAACCCAAAGTACGCATTCGGAGGTTTTTGCTTGTTTGTTTTTCCCTGAATGGAGGTAGTTTTGTGTACATATCCTTCTTTGTTACTTGACATATTTTTAAACTACTACAACTTCGAATATGCAGCAAAAGGACTCTTGTAACAAATGACCTATGTTGGTGAGGATGTTAAATCTGAGCTGCTGAAAGAAATACTATCATACTAACTGACACACTCTATCTTTAAAAAAAAAATGTATATCTAATTATGTACATTAAATAGAACAGATATCAAAGTAACACCTGAAATAGACACTGAATACATAGTTTTTATAAAAATAGTATTCATTTCTTATACCATTGTTTTTAGCACTAATATATAAAAGGAACTACTAAGAAAAAGGTTTTTGCTATTTTTTTTCTTTTTTGCAAGTGAAGATTGACTTATTAGTAGGCTGAGAAAACCATTTAAAATGGAAAATATCAGTATGCATCGCACATACAATGGTTAAATATTATTTTATACTCTTTAAACCTGTGGGTCGTAGTCCCCATATTTAACAGCCATTGTACTATAGAGCTCGGCAAAAAAAACCCAGAGTACTCTTGCATAAATATCCTCTTACAATGTTATTTACAGGGAAAGCATAGCCCTATGTCTTAGTCAGCTTGGGCTGCAATAAGAAAGTGCCACAGACTAGGTGGCTTATAAGCAACAGAAAGCATCTCAAGGTCTTTAAGGAGGGTCTCTAAAAGGTCTTATAATAATGCCTGTCTAAATCTCAAAGACCTTGAGATCCTTTTAAAGATGAAATGCATTCCCCTAATACTAATATCATATCCATTTCTAGAAGTAGAGAATTGTTGGACTTTGTTACTATTCACTATCTGCCTCTAGGTTATATTCCAACCCAAGCCTCTCTGTAGTCTTTAAATTTAATCTCCTATAAGATGCATTTCTTTCTCAATGTCTCTCACTCAGTATCTCTCACACATGCTCTTTCCCTCTCTCTTTCTCTCCCTGTTCGCCTCTCATATTTATGGTATACGAATGCTTAAAGTATAGTGCTTATGTCATTTGATTGTTTCAAAGGATCTCCAAGAATTCAATTCTTCCCATTGAATGCCTACCAAATGTTAAGCACATTTACAGATGTTATCAAGTATAATCCTCAGGGTACATTTGTGAAGAAAGATACAATTGCCTGCCTATCATGAATTATCACACTTAGGTCCAGAGTGGCAAACTAGGTTGGGGAGATAGCGTCCTCACCGCTTTATAGGAAGACCAACTGAAATTTATCAACTTGTACAAATCCCAAAAAAGAACAGTGGAAGCAGGACCTGACTTCTAGTTTAGTGCTTGCTGTTTCCCCCTGTTCCCTCACTGACCAAAAGGAAGACTTGTTCATGTACTGTTTGCACTTCTTTGGAGAAATGGCATGAAGGTTAGGCAGACTGAATGTATTATGAATATTTTCATCTGATGCAGTGGCTTCCAAGGCTGTTTTTGCTGCATATTTGAAGTTGCAGCAGCTTCAAAAAAATGAGAGTGATATGTATTGTTTTTCTTCTCTAACACCACCAATAGTAACAATGATAGACTTCTTGTTTGTGCGTGTGTGTGTGTGTGTGCCTGCACACGTGCAGTTTTTTCTCATTTTGACTAATGCAGGAAGCTGGATATAAAGCTCTGAGTATTTTAGCTGCTCCTGTAACAACAAAAAAAATGATTTATCCCATTATTATTCCTAAAGTGCTAAGTTTTGAGATGATAAATTATTCCATTCTCAACAACATTCAACTTCTAATCACGTCTGAAGTGGATGAGACTGCCGTATTCTAAGATTTGAGTAAAGGATGCTACATGCTGCTGTGATGAGGAGAGTAAAAAGCACTTAAAATCAATGATCTGCCTCAGGGATTCACATTTCTGATTGATTATTGATCTCTGGAAGGGCTTGCTACAAGTAGGAAATTTTCTGCATTAAATCTTATATTCCAGAACATGATCCAAGCATCCTTATAACCTGAGCATTGTAACATTAAAGAGACTTTAACTCTTCATTTTATGCAACTCCACTTCTGCATTTGACACTGTTGACAATCTGTTCTCAAAACTGTCTCTTTTCCAGGTTTCTGACACTTTATTTTTATAGTACATCTACTTGCCTTTTTTGACAAGTTCTCCTTAATTGAATCTTCTTCCTTCAATCTTCTCACTGTGGGTGTATTGAAGGCCTCATCCTTGCCCCTCTGCTTGCTTTATTTTCACAGTCTTTCTATGGCAGTTTTCTCACAGTTTTTATCTGAATTACTTTTGGCAGCAATAGTGAATTAATGCAGATTTACCCCATCCTGTGTTTAATCTTGAAAATGTTTGTAGACTTCATATTTCATAATACTTCATTGTATGAGGGCATGAAAGTTTTTCTTAATTGCAAAACTTTTTAAACATTTTTTTTCCATATCTTGCAATATGCTCCCAAAAGCTATATCATTATATCTTGTGGCTTTATGCACTGCCTGGCCTCCTGCCTTGGAGCAGAAGTATAATCTGAGAAGCACTGCCTTAAATTATATTTCTTTCCAACCCAGACATACATCCTAAATCTGGGCAAAATGCAGTCTAGTTAGAGTTTTACTTAGCAGTTCTGACAATCTGAAAATCAACCTGTTTAACGTCTGACGTATAGCCTTCCTTTCCAGAATGACCATCTCCTCTCTGGAAGTGATATGAAGATATAATTGGCAAAATGATTAAAATTTCCAGTATCATTTTCAACTTCTTTTTTACTGGGGGTATACAACTGTTCCATCTTGTTACTGTACCCCACTTCTCTTCTGTAGTCCTTCATAGTGTAGTATTTTCTATAATACACACAGGAACTTTCACCTTTTTGGAAGTCACAGACTCATTCTATAATCAAAAGCTTATGTATCCATCCCCAGAAGAACTTTATTAAGCATACATTGTTTTATGGGGATTCAAGCTATCTACCCTATAAAATGATGTATAGCTAGCTTCCTTTCCTTCAACACCTCCTGCAAATTGCTGATCAGATTTATCTTCCCCAAACACTGTCTTTATTAAGTCATTAGCCCACCCAAAAGTTTTTGTAGCGCTCAGCTACATGGAGAAGAAAATGGAAGAGTGGTATGATATTTACCATACGTCAGGGTTTACATGGCTCAGCTACTTTATACATATTATTATACTTAATATTCATAATAAACCTATATGATAGTATTACCTTCTGTTTATAAAGAAGAAACAGAGAATTGGGATTCAAATCCAAGTTTTTCTTTCTTCAAAACTTCTGCTTTTTCTTACTCCAACTTGCCTTCGTTATGCAATTTTGTCCAAACAACTCTCTTAACTTTGCGCAAAGGATTTTCCCCCAAAACTTCTTCCAAATTTGTCTTCCATGCTTCTCTTTTTATAGACCCTATTTCAGCTGGAATTATCTTGTTATTCTCCCCAAAAGCTTGCCATTCACACCTATGCTCGTTTGTATGTTGTGTCTTCGCCTTAAGGCCTTTGCTTCTCCTTGTTATCTTCTAGGGCCCAATTAAATGATTTCCTCTGTCATATCCAGTTGATACTTTTAATCATATGCTCCATTGTCATTTTTCAGTATTTTTTTCTACAATCATTTTGTATTATTATATAAAATAACGCTTATTTGTATTCTCCCATTCCATTAAAATGTAGGCAGTTGAGGGAGCTACATAATTTAATATACAAATAGCTGGGGGTCTATATTTTTTGAATGAATGACTGTGTATGTATTCATAAGTGATCCATTTTCCAAGCATTAACCCCAGCCACAATTATTTAATTTTTATTTTCTCTAAGTTGATCCCTTTGTGAATTCTTTATGAAGTGGTATAGCAAAGATTCTTGATTTTTCCTTTAAAATGGTATTAAAGTACTCACTTTAACAACACTGGAAATATATATTGAACCCTAAAGAGAGCCCTTCATTTAAAAGAGTGGAAAGGGAAATTTCACTCAACTCTGTGGTTCTCAAATAGGCCATTAGGCTTTCCTTCTGTCAATATCAATGTTCCTCAATCAGAATAAGAGACTGTTCAGGCTTGCCTTTAATAAACAATAGAAGTAGATCCTGTTCACACTTGAAAATCTGTTAAGTCATGTGCTTGGCGTTAACTGGTTAGGACATTGACATGAAATGTTGAGAGGTTTGTGAAACATGCCCACAGGTTCACCATTTGCTTAATCCTAAATGAAGTATTCCCACTGGGGAGAGCTTTATGTAGCTGTAAGCAGGAAATATGTATAGTACGCCTGTCAGAGCAAAGGGGAAGAAATGTTTTTTTTCCCCCAGTAATCATATAATAAATCAAAGGCAGGGCCTAATATGCAAAGAATGCTTCTTTGCTTCTAATTTAAATGCCATAGAATTTGCTCTGTCCTTATATGTAAAAGAATTGGGTCCTCTAAAGAGAAACGAAAAGCAGTAAATGTTTGATTCTCTTCTTTTTTATTATTTTTATTTTTCAACTTTTATTTTTGATTCAGGAGGTTTGTGTGCAGGTTTGTTACAAGGATATACAAGGGGATATTTTGTGATGCTGAGGTTTGGGCATAAATGAACCTGTCACCCAGGTAGTAAGCATAGTACCCAATAGGTAGTTTTCCAGCCCTGGCTTCCCCCTCCCTCCCCCTTTTAGTAGTCCCCAGTGTGTACTGTTCCCATCTTTATGTCCATGTATATCCAGTGTTTATCTCCCACTTATAAGTGAGAACATGAGGTATTTGGTTTTCTGTTTCTGTGTTAATTCGCTTAGGATAAGTGACCTCCAGCTGCAACCATGTTGCTGCAAAGGACATAAATTTGTTTGTTTTTTATAGTTTCATAGTATAAAAAACAACAGTGGCCGGGAGCGGTGGCTCAAGCCTGTAATCCCAGCACTTTGGGAGGCCGAGGCGGGTGGATCACGAGGTCAAGAGATCAAGACCATCCTGGTCAACATGGTGAAACCCCGTCTCTACCAAAAATACAAAAAATTAGCTGGGCATGGTGGCGCGTGCCTGTAATCCCAGTGACTCAGGAGGCTGAGGCAGGACAATTGCTGAACCCAGGAGGCGGAGGTTGCAGTGAGCCGAGATCGCGCCATTGCACTCCAGCCTGGGTAACAAGAGCGAAACTCCGTCTCAAAAAAAACAAAAAACAAAAACAAACAAAAAAACAACAGTGGCTTGACTAAGGAAAATGTGGTACATAGTGTATATGTACCACATTTTCCTTAGTCAAGCCACTGTTGCTGGGCACCTATGTTGATTCTATGTCTTTGCTATTGTGAATAGTACTGTGACAAACATGAGTGTTAGCGGGATTTTTTTGGCAGATCAATTTATTTTCTTCTGGGGATATAGCTAGTAAAGAGATTACTGGGTTAAATGGTAGTTCTAACTGTAGTTTTTAAAGAAATCTTCAAGCGGCTTTCCACAGTGACGGAACTAATTTACATTCCCAGCAACAGGGTAAGGGTTCCCTTTTCTTCACAGCTTCACTAGCATCTGCATCTGTTATTTTTTGTTTGTTTTTGTTGTTGCTTTTTGCAAAAGTACTCGGTCACTTTTATTCTGGAACAAAGTAGAGTGCATGGAAATTAAAGGAATTTCACCATGCCAGGATAAGCCCATTACATGAGAAGAGCTATGAAACATCTAATTTATCTTCGCAGTTTTCCCAGCATTCATTATTTAAAAGGTATCTAGAGCTTATTTCTCCTATTCAACTTAATAGCATATTTTCTACTGTCATTGTCCAGTTAAAAATCATATTCTGCTTGAGAATTTACATAGATGAGTGAGGTTTTACAGGTTTTATACGTTATATGTGAAGGAATAAATCCATTCTTTTTAAAAAAATAATTAATTTTTATTTCAATAAGTTTTTGGGAAACAGGCAGTGTTTCATTATATGAGTAAGTTGTTAGTGGTGATTTCTGAGATTTTGGCACACCCATAAACCAAGCAGTGTACACTGTACTAAATATGTAGTCATTTTTTTTTAAGCTGCATAAAACAAGTTTAATTTCCAACCAGGGTCACAGTCATCACGTTATCCCACATTTTGAGCAAGGATAGAGGAGTTATTAAACATATACAGTCTACATTCCAGATAAGGAAAAAAGAAGAGAAAACCCAGTTCAGAACTACAGTTACCACTATAACACCACAGACAAACTTTGTGGTGGGGGATCAATATGCAGTCTTTTAACCCTCATCACCGCCTACCTTTCCCCTGAACCCCCAAAATCCAATGTATTATTCTTATACCATTGCATTCTCATCACTTATCTCCCACATATGACTGAGAACTGTTTGTTTTCTATTCCTTAGTTACTTCACTTAGATTAACAGTCTCCAATTCCATCCAGGTTGCTGTGAATACCGTTATTTCATTCCTTTTTATGGCTGAATAGTATTCCACATTTTCCTTATCCACTCGTTGATTGATGGGCATTTGGCTGGTTCCAGATTTTTGCAATTGCAAATTGTGCTGCTATAAATACACATGTGCAAGTGTCTTTACATATAATGACTTCTTTTCCTTTGGGTAGATACCTAGTAATGGGATAGATGAATCAAATGATAAATCTACTTTTAGTTCTTTAAGGAATCTCCACACTATTTTCCATAGTGGTTGTACTAGCTTACATTTTCACNCCTTGAGTTCCATAAAATACTGTTGCCTCCTTTACTTACATCCTTTTAATAAATTTATATTCTTTTTTGTTCTTTTATTCTATTTTTTTTTTTTTCCATAGTGGCTGTACTAGTTTACATTCCCACCAGCAGTGTAGACGTGTTCCCTGATCCACGGTAACATCTATTTTTTTTTTTTTTTTTGCTTATGGCCATTTTTGCAGGAGTTGAGGTAGCATCACATTGTGGCTGTGATTTGCATTTGCCTGATCATTAATGATGTTGAGCATTTTTCCATACGTGTGTTAGCCATTTGCATGTCTTCTTTTGAGAACTGTCTATTCATGGATGACTTTAGTCCATTTTTTGATGTGTTGCTTGTTTTCTTCCTGCTGTTTGAGATCTTTGTAGATTTTGTATATTAGTCCTTTGTCAGATGCATAGATTGTGAAGATTTTCTCCCACTCTATGTGAGTTGTCTGTTAACTCTGCTGATTATTATTATTATTATTTTGCTGTGCAGAAGCGTTTTAGTTTAATTAAGTCCCATCTATTTATCTTTGTTTTCATTGCATTTGCTTTTGGGTTTTGGTCATGAAGTCTTTGCCTAAGCCAACATCTACAAGGGATTTTTCCAATGTTATCTTTCAGAATCTTTATGGTTTCAGGTCTTAGATTTAAGTCCTTGATCCATCTTGCATTGATTTTTGTATAGGGTGAGAGATGAAGATCCAATTTCATTCTTCTACATGCAACTTGCCAATTATCCCAGCACCATTTGTTGAATAGGATGTCTTTTACCCACTTTTGGTTTTGGATTGCTTTGTTGAAAATCAGTTGTTTGTATTTGGCTTTATTTCTGGGTTCTCTATTCTGTTCTATTGGTCTATGTGCCTATTTTTATACAAGTATCATGCTGTTTTGGTGACTATGGCCTTATAGTACAGTTTGAAGTTGGGTAATGTGGTATCTCCAGATTTGTTCTTTTTGCTTAGTCTTGTTTTAGCTCTGCAGACTCTTTTTTGGTTCCGTATAAATTTTAGGATTGTTTTTTTCTAGTTCAGTGAAAAATGATGGTGGTATTTTTTGGGGAATTACATTGAATTTGTATATTGCTTTTGGCAGTATGGTCATTTTTACCACATTGATTCTATGCATTTAAGCATGGGATGTTTTTCCATTTGTTTGTGTTGCCTAAGATTTCTCTCAGCAGTGTTTTGTAGTTTTCCTTGTAGAGATTGTTCCTATCCTTGGTTAGGTATATTCCTAAGTATTTTATATATTCTTTTGCAGCTATTGGAAATAGGTTGGGTTCTTGATTTGATTCTCAGCTTGGTCGCTGTTAGTGTATAACAGAGTTCCTGATTTGTGTACATTAATTTTGTATCCTGAAACTTTGCAAAACTCATTTACCAGTTCTAAGAGCTTTTTGGATGAGTCTTTATGGTTTCCTAGGTATATAATCATATCATCAGCAAACAGTCACAGTATGACTTCCTCTTTACCAATTTGGATGCCTTTTCTTTCTCTTTTCTGATTTATCTGGCTAGAACTTGCAATACTGTGTTGAGTAGAAGTGGTAAAATTTGGAATCCTTGTCTTCTTCCAGTTCTCAGGGGGAATGCTTTCAACTTTTCCCTATTTAGTATGATGTTGGCTGTGGCTTTGTTGTAGATGGCTTTCATTACCTTAAGGTATATCTTTTCTGTGCTGATTTTGCTGAGAGTTTTAATCATAAAGGGATACAGGATTTTGTCAAATGCTTTTTCTGTATCTATTGAGTTGTATCATATGATTTTTGTTTTCAATTTTGTTTATGTGGTATATCACTATTATTGACTTATATATGTTAAACTATCCCTGCATCCCTGGTATGAAACCCACTTCATCACGGTCAATTATCTTTTTAATATGTTGTTTCATTTGGTTAGCTAGCATTTTGTTAAGGATTTTTACATCTGCATTCATCAGGTATATTGATCTGTGGTTTTCTTTTTTTGTTACATCCTTGCCTGGTTTTGGTATTTGGGTGATACTGGATTCACAGAATGCTTTAGGGAGAATTTCCTCTTTCTCTATCTTATGGAATAATGTCAATAGGATTGGTACCAAATCTTCTTTGAGTATTTGATAGAATTCAGCTGTCAATCCATCTGGTCCTGGACTTTTTTGTTGGATTTTTTTTTTTAATTACCATTTCAATCTCACTGCTTGTTATTGGTCTATTTAGAGATTCTACATCTTCCTGTTTAATCTGAGAGGATTGCATATTTTCAGGAATTTATCATCTCCTCTAGGTTTTCTAGTTTATGTATGTATAGATACTCATAGTAGCCTTGAATACTCTTGTATTTCTTCAGTATCTGTTGTAATATCTCCCATTTTGTTGCTAATTGAGCTTATTTGAATCTTCTCTCTTCTTTTCTTGCTTACTTTTGCTAATGGTTTATCAATTTTGTTTACCTTTTCAAAGAACCAGCTTTCTGTTTCATTTGTCTTTTGTATTGTTTTTGTTTGTTTCAATTTCATTTAGTTCTGCTCTGATCTTAGTTATTTCTTTTCTTCTGCTGGGTTTGGGTTTGACTTATTTTTGTTTCTCCAGTTCCATGAAGTATGACCTTAGGTTGTCTTTTGTGCTTTTTCAAACCTTTTGATGTAGGCATATAATGCTATGAGCTTTCCTCTTAGCACTGCTTTTGCTATATCCCAGAAGTTTTCATAGGTTGTGTTACTATTATCTTTCAGTTCAAAGAATTTTTAAGTTTCCATCTTGATTTCATTGTTGACCCAATGATCATTCATGATCAGGTTATTTAATTTCCACATATTTGCATGGTTTAAGAGTTCCTTTTGTAGTTGATTTCCAGTTTTATTTCACTGTGGTCTGAGAGAGTACTTGATATAATTTTTTCTCAAATTTACTGAGACTTGTTTTGTGACCTATAATTTGGTCTATCTTAGAGAATATCCCATGTGCTGATGAATAGAATGTATATTCTGCAGTTGTTGGGCAGAATGTTCTGTAAACATCTCTTAAGTCCATTTGTTCTTGGGTAGAGTTTAAGTCCATTGTTTCTTTGCTGACTTTCTGTCTTGATGACCTTTCTAGTGCTGTCAGTGGAGTATTAAAGTCCTGCACTATTATTGTGTGGCTGTCTACTTCATTTCTTAGGTCTATTAGTAATTGTTTTATAAATTTGGTAGCTCTAATGCTAGGTGCATATATATTTAGAATTGTGAAATTTTCCTATTGGACTAGTCCTTTTACTATTACACAATGTCCCTCTTTGACTTTCTAAACTTCTGCTGCTTTAAAGTTTGTTTTGTCTAATATAAGAAGAGCTACTCCTGTTCTCTTTTGGTGTCCATTTGCATGGAATACTGTTTTCCACGCCTTTATTTAAGTTTCTGTGAGTCCTTATGCGTTAGGTGAGTCTCCTGAATACAGCAGAAACTTGGTTGGTGAATTTTTATCTATTCTGCCAGTGTATATCTTTTAAGTGGAGCATTTAGGCCATTTACATTCAATGTTAGTATTGCATGTGAGGTACGATTTTGGTGTATTTTAAGAATTTGTTTCAAGATTTAGAGCTCCTTTAAGCAGTTTTTGTAGTGTTGGCCTGGTAGTGGTGAATTCTCTCACCATTCATTTGTCTGGAAAAAGACTATATCTTTCCTTCATTTATGAAGCTTAGTTTTGCTGGATAAAAAATTCTTGGCTGATAATTGGAAGAGATATTTGCACTTCTCTGTTCATTGCAGTGTTATTGACATTAGTCAAGATATGGAATCAAACTAAATGGATACTAACTGATGAAAAGATTTTATAAACTGATATATATGTGTGTGTGTATATATATATGTATGTATGTATGTGTGTGTATGTGTATGTCTCTGTCTCTCTATATATACATATATATGTATATCTATGTATATATATATGTATGTATGTGTATATATATATATATATATATGTATATATATATGTATATATACTGAAGTATTATTCAGCCTCCATAAAGAAGGAATGCTTCCATGCCTTCCACGTGTGACAACATGAATAAATCTAGAGGGCATTATGCTAAGTGAAATGAACCAGAACCAGGAAGACAAATCCTTCATGATATCACTTACATGTGGAATCTAAAAAAGTTGAACTGTTAGGTACCAATATTTTTAAAGTACAGTAGGATAATTTCTCCTGATAATATAAATTTCTAGTTTCTCCAGAAAGATAGCAAGAATTACAATGCTGGGTCAAAATGATACAATAGTCTGAGGCTAAGGCCCACTTCAGATGGAGTACACATTCTTCTGTTTACCTCAGTCTCTGCTCAGGACACTTTATTCACTGCTGGTACCCTCTTGTTTCCCTGCAGGTACTTATGCGTGTGACACGCATGTGTGTTTTTCAAAAAGCAAAAGTCTTTATAACTATAGGAGCATATTGAAATAAAGAAAAATACAGCTTTTTAAAGATGATAAGAGTGTCTTCAAAGGCTATTTCATTTTGTGTTGTTGACCTGGTTGACTTAGTAAAGCAGATATGAATACATAAAGAAATACAAAAAGAAAATAAATTTAAAGAAGGGTGAAATAAGAAATCTCCTTTCATTTTGTGCTCCAAATTCTCCATTCTTTTATTACCTCATTGAAACTATTACTAACAGTTTTATATACATCCTTCCATATGTGTTTCTAAGTACGTGTAAAGGTACACATACATGTATGCATCCACTGTTTACATAAATGGTATCAGAATATATGTCTTATTCCATGACTTTTTTTTACATTAGAGCCCTTTCCCTTTCCCTATAAGTACATATAAATCTGCTCCAAATTTTGGTGGCAACATAATATTTAAAATGCTAATTGTTAGTTTATTGAACCATTCCATCACCGATACACATTTAGGCTGTTTCTAGTTTTTTACCGTTTGAACAATAATAACATGACTGTATTTATACATATTTCTTTATGCACATTTGTCAATGTGTATGCATGATGAACTCATTCTAAGTCGTACTATGAGGTCAAAATAAGTGCATGTTTTAAAGTGATTAATATGGCTAGACAAAAAATGTTGATCATTAATCCTTGCCAAATGTTAAAGGCTTTCTTCTGATAGTTAGGTGAAGTATGGATCTGGTTAGATTTCGGTAAGGGCTCCCTAAATATAATATGACATTTTCATTTGATAAGAATATTTGTCTTGGTTATGTTCTCCCAACGTGCAAATTTAAACTGTTTAGTGCCAAAAACAAAAAGAATAGCATCCCCTGCTAGCTTCTCTCCCCTTCCCCTGCCCCACACGTTCTGGTATAGCTGTCTCTGAAAGGCAGACTAGACATCTTTTACTTACGATGAAGATGACAATAGAGACAGAATTGATCCTCATTGCAACAAATCAGATGCCTAGAAGAGAAGCCACATGGTAGAGAAGCAGGCTTTGGGCCAAAAATCCTAAGAGGCAGGAAGTACCCTGGGATATGCTCCAGCTGCAGCGGAAATGTGAGAAGCCTCAAATGGTTAAAAGGAAACAGCCTGCTGAAGGAGACACAAGTGTGTGGCAGGATGTGTTGCCGCTACAAAGAATGTCTCTAACTCTTTGTTGTTGTCATTTAATACTGTGCATATCCATTTGCTTTTGGCTGAATTTTACTGCATAAGGAAAAGGTTATGGGATATAGACATTTATTTCACCTCTTCTGATGCCACACCTTTGCATCTTACCTGTAACTTCCTGTGAAAACACCACTGAAGAGGCAATGAGTTATCAAGTGGCTATTTTTTTCCTCCAAAATAATATTTCACTAATACCTGTGTTTGGAAATTTATAGAGAATTCTAATTACACATTTATTCTAGGAGAAGGTATATCCTATTATTCAATAATAGTTTCATCCAAAGGGCAAATATTAACAGAGATTAATGGATTCACCCTTCTAACATCTACGCAATGTGGGAAAGGGCAAATAATGTTAGTCTCATTAAAGATTACTATATTTGATAGAACAAGTATCAGTACATTTTAAGCTTAACTGATCATAATTTATGAGTGGAGAAATCTAGACTATTCATAACAATAGCTTTTATTTGTGGAGTATCGGCAATTCTCAAAACACTTTCACATAACCTAACTGGAACAACTTCAGCAACCTTGTGAGTTTTGCAGAATAGGTGCTAAGTTTGATCTGTCAATGTTACCTCAAGTTCATTTGTAAAAGGTCAGTGTATAAATGAATTCAATAAGCAATCTTGAGATTAGAAATCTGAGAGGGTAAGTGTATTACCCAAGAGCATACCTGCTAGTAACAGACCAATGGCAACATTTCCACAGAGTTCAAGGACAGAACTACTTACCTCCTACTTGCTTTAATCTTCTTTCTTCAGAGAGAATAGGTGTTCTGTCCTGTGAGGTTTCTCTCTTGCCCTCCCTGTCAGTAATGGGCATTAAGACTTCCAAACCACTCTCCGCAATGAGAAACTTTTCCTCATACTGAATTACTTGCTCTGCTTACTGTCACTTGGCATTAGCTATACTGTTAGTGTTTTGTTTTGTTTGAGACAGAGTCTGGCTTTGTTGCCCAGGCTGGAGTGCAATGGAGTGATCGTGGCTCACTGCAACCTCTGCCTCCTGGGTTCAAGCGATTCTCTTACCTCAGCCTCCCAAGTAACTGGGACTGTCAGCACTCCACCACCACATCCAGCTAATTTTTGTATTTTCAGTAGAGACGATGTTTCGCCATTTTTGCCAGGCTGGTTTCAAACTACTGACCTCAGGTCATCCGCCCTCCTCAACCTCCCAAAGTGCTGGGATTACTGGTGTGAGCCACTGCACCCGGCCAGTTTTGGATCCATCAGAGAAATAGTATTTCCAAGTTGAAAAGAATGAAATATACATGAAAAGGTACAATAGAACCAAAACGAAAAGTGAAGAGAAAGAATAAAATAGTAGCTATCAGTTTTTAATGAATTCACACAGGAAAACTTGGTGTGGTGAACAGAGCTGTATCCAACTTTGGGTGCAATTCTGAGTTTTGCATTTCTAGCTGTGTGAAATATGAGCAAAATATTTTTTAGCTACTTTGAACCTTGGCATCTTCAATGACAAAATAGGAACGATGATAGCTATGTCATAAGGTATTTTTGAAGACTTAATATAATGTATGTAAAATGGTTGTACCTCATAAGTTCTTAACAAATTGTGACACTAATTAATAAAGTATAAATTCAGCTTGCTGAATTGACTGACATACCATGTAATATCTAGAATACATTGTTAATTAGTAACTGATTTACCAGAACTTCTAGGGGCAGGGAAACAGTGAGTACTAAGACTGAGGAAGTATTCACTGAAATCAAACGATGCTATACAAATCTCACTTTCTTTACAGTGCAATGTTAGATCAGGGACCAGCAAACCAAAGCACACAGGCCGAATCTGGCACGGAGTCCGTTTTCGTATTTCTGAGAACTAAACCTTCTTTTTCTATTTTTAAACAAGCAAACCAAAAGCACAGAAGAATATTTCTTCACATGAAAATTATACAAAGATCAAATTTGAGTGTTCATAATCAAGTTTACTGGAACATAGCCACGCTGATGCATTAGTTATATAAGGCAGCGTCTGCATTAAAATCACACCCCTTGGAACAGAGACCATATGATCTGAAAAGCCTAAAATCTTTACTTTCTGGGCTTTTATGGAAAAAGTTTGCAGATTCTGTACTAGAATATTAGGTCACAGAAATTTCCCAGGCACATTATTTCTGTATTTAAGAAAGAGTTTATCAAAGCCGACATGCCATCTGTCTAACAAACATAATGCTTCCTCTCCATATGCTGGGTTAAACTCTGAAAGATGGCAGCCCACTGTAGATTATATTTCCTAGACTTCTTTTGTCTAGATGGGCCATATGACAAGTTTTGCCAATGGAATGTGTGTGAAAATGATGAGCATCCTTTCTAGAGAGGGGCTTTAAGAAGCAGATGTTCCTTCCAGCTAACTGAAATGGAAGACTCAAAGACCCTAAGAATGACAGAACCATAAAATATAAGGAGCCTGGGTGCCTGGATCACATGTGGAAGAGAACTATGCACCTACTAAAAACATCTGGCTTGTACTGTTGAGTGGCAAATGAAGTTGTACTGTTTAATCATTGAAACGTGGGAGTTTGTTCATTATAGCAATTAGTATTTTCCTAACTAGTTGACTTCTCAAGATACCGTCCTCAAAAAAATACGGGAATATGTCTGAATAACAATAGTGGAATGAATTCAGAGATGAGTAACTGTGCCTAAACATGGTTGAGTAATCAATTAATGCTGACATGGGCACAGTAGGTATACCACAGGGTTTTTCTATCCTTGACGGTATTCTGATAACCAATTCTATGAACCTCAATGAGCATTTAGAAATGTTTTGAAGACTACCTGCCCTTGGAAGAGTTATGTTTTAGTTTTTTAAGTCAGTGGATAGGATCATTGGGACACATTTTATAAAGACATAGTCAGCTCACTGTAAAGAATAATTAAAAATAAAAAGAGAGACAGTTGCCTGAAAGGAACTCCCTGGCAATATATTGTGCCTTCCACAAAGTGGTCAAGGAGTACATGAAGAGCTTTCATTATTTTGTCAAAAAAAGGGTTCATAATTATTCAGGAAGTTGAATTAACGATTCCTTCAATTCCTCTTAACTTTTGATGATTGAATTTCATCACTAAATGTTTTGTTATTTTAATCACAGACTTACTATTTAGTATCAGGAAATAGACAAATCAATGAGATGAAAAGACAGTGCTGCCACTGATTTTCCATAAATTGGCTACATTCACAGATCATAAATACATAATCCAGGAACTCTTGATTAAGTTATTCATTCTGTCATACAGTAAATAAGGTACAATGGAGAAAAGAAAGATAACTCAAAGGACTGGTATATTTGTTATGATGTATTCGTCTGCAAGTAAGATAACAGCAACATTATTATTTACATTGCTTAAATGCCAAAGATACTTAATAATTTCACATCAAAAAGTTCAAACCTAGTTGAGACCACATCATGAGAAAAAGTTGACATCATATGTATAACTTGTATTAATAATTATGTAACAATTAATAAATGTGTAAGACAACTGATATCATTTATACTCTGATATAATACACTGGGAGGAGATCATCATTTCTTTGTTTTTCTGGTCCAAAATGCATAGTCTATCATAAGAAAACATTGGATAAGCTCAAATTATGGGACATTCTAGTAAATAATTAACTAGCACTCTTCCAAAGTGTGAAGATCATAAAAGACAGTAATGATTAACAAATTGTCAGCCGAGACAGTGTCTCATGTCTGTAATACCAGCACTTTGGAAGGCTTAGATGGGCAGATCACTTGAGGTCAGGAGCTTGGTATCAGCCTGGCCAAAATGGTGAAACCCTGTCTCTATTAAAAATGCGAAAAATT
Source organism: Cebus imitator (assembly GCF_001604975.1). Classification (NCBI taxonomy): domain Eukaryota; kingdom Metazoa; phylum Chordata; class Mammalia; order Primates; family Cebidae; genus Cebus; species Cebus imitator. Next base: position 2,382,099 of record NW_016107382.1, on the reverse strand, counting down.
GCTAGGCATGTTGGCAGGCACCTGTAATCCCAGCTACCCTGGAGTCTGAGGCAGGAGAATCACTTGAACTCGGGAGGCGGAGGTTACAGTGAGCCGAGATTGCACCATTGCACTCCAGCCTGGGCAACAAGAGTAAAACTCCATCTCAAAGAAAAAAAAAAAAAAAAAAAGAGACAGAAATAAGGGACTAAGGAGACACAACAATTAAATTCTATTTGGGATCCTGCATTGGATCTTGGAACAAGGGGAAAAAAGATATTAGCAGAAAAACCTGTAGAATCTTGGTTAACATTATTATACCAATGTTAATTCTTATTTATGATAATTGTACTATAGTTATACAAGATCTTAACACTGAGGGAAGCTGGCTGAAGGCTGTCCAGAAACCCTCTACTAATTGTGCAACTTTTCTGTAAGTTTAAAATTATTTCAAAATAAAAAAAGGAAAAAAAAATTGGTCATTCCAGATACAGTGTAATAACATAGAAACATCATCAGGGACCCAAGATTTTTTTTCTGCCTCTTCATTCTGCTACGCTTCCATGTTGCTTTTTGTCTCTAGGCTCATTTGCATACTGGATACTTTCCACTGTACTTCAGATCCACATAGCTCCATCCTGTTCTGTTCCCAGGAAAATAGCCTTCCATGAATTAAATCAACTGGACATCCCTGTTCTATGGCTCATGTTAAGGCAATGCTAGCAGATGAAATTGTCAGAAGAGTGAGAATTTAGGTAGATTATTCCCCTGGCTCTTTCCATTTAAGGCTAAGGTATGTAAGAGCCTGAGGTCCTCTACCTAAAGCCCTGATGTCAGCTCTTCTAGGATACCCCCTGCAAAGCTGTACTCACAGTTCTGATAATCACTGTCTCCTCTTTCATCTTCAACTGTAGGGTGCTATCTATTCCTGCAGTTCCCTTTACCCTGCTCACTCTTTACAAAATTCATAATTACCGTATCTGTATGTGCCAGCTCATTCTTGCCTAAACTCTAATACATCTCCTCACAGTAACAAAATAGTCCATGTAGTTCCAAGCATCATGTTGTCTTTCATATAATTAGAGAGGCAAGAACAGATAACGCCTCTGAGGTATGAAAAAGGTGTCTGCTGTATAAGGCTTCAATTCTAGCTGCGTCACTCACTGGCTTCATAGTATGTCTGGCACACAGTAGGTATTCATATTCGCTATCTTGTTAATAGAAAGTGAATCCTGTTGCTCAGGATAAATACTCTCCAGTCATTCTTTACTCACTCTCTTTCTGACCCCAAAGCCATTATCAGCCCTGCCTCTAAATATGTCTACATCCATCCATCCGTTGTCATGCTTTGCACACCACAGTCCTAGTTCACCGTCTGTCCTTTCGATATTTGCATTTGGCTCCTTACTTTAGCACTCCCTTACACTCCTCCCGCACACGCACACACGTGCACATGCGTGCACACACACACACACATTTTCATAGTAACCAGAGAAATCTTTTAAAATGTAATTCAGATCATGTGACTCCTCTGCTCAGAACTCTCCCAGTTCACCGAGAGGAAAAGCCAGCCAGTGTCTTGACAATGGCCATGGAATCCTACAAGACCTGCCTCCTTCCACTCCTTACCATCCTTCCCTAGCGGCTATTGCTTTCTTCTCTGTATGCTGTTCAGCCACACTGGGTTCCTAGCTGTTGCTGAAAATGCCAAGTGTGCTCCCGCCTCCATTTCTTTGCTATTTCCTCTGCCTGGAACTTTCTTCTACCAGACACCTTACCAATCTCCTCCCTCACTTTCTTCTGGTCTTTGCTCAAATATCAGCCTTTCCTGATCACCCTAAATAAAACAAAACTCCATCCTTATATACCACCACCAGCACTTCTTATTTCAATTATTTGCTTTTTTCCATAGAACTGAACCATTATATATATACTGTATGTGTGTGTGTGTATGTGTCTGTGTGTGTGTGTGTGCGCTATGTGCATGTGTGTGCATATACACATATACATGAATATATACACACACACATCTTGGGTCTCTCTTTAGAATACAGTATTCTTACTGTCAAAGATTTTGTGGCCAGACATGGTGGCTCATGTCTGTAATCCCAGCACTTTGGGAGGCCGAAGTGGGCAGATCACAAGGTCAAGAGAGCAAGACCATCCAGGCCAACATAGTGAAACCCCATCTCTACTAAAAATACAAAAATTAGCTGGGTGTGGTGGCACATGCCTTTCGCACCAGCTCTTGGAGAGGCTGAGGCAGGAGAATCCACTGGGAGGCAGAGGTTGCAGTAAGCCAAGATCACATCATTGCACTTCAGCCTGGTGACAGAGCGAGACTCCGTCTCAAAAAAAAAAAAAAAAGATTTTGTTCAGTGTTATATGCACAGTCCTTAGGATGGTGCTTGGTACATAGAAGATACTCAATAAATATTTGTGAAATAAAGGAATGTATAAATATTAACTGAATGCAAATCTGTATAAGTACTTTTTAAAGGTATTTCCCTGCTGGGATTTGGGAATCTTTCTGCATGTGAAATAAGCAGAGGAAATTTGAACTAAATGACTCCATTGTCTACTAAAGAAGCTGCCCCCCACTCAAAAAAAAAAAAAGCAGCTGCCCAGAAAAGAGAAAGGCACTGCTTATCACATATTCTTTCAATGTTCCTCTCACAGAGCCAACTTAAATGGAGACTTCCTTAGACAACCAGAGAAAAGTTTTATGGCTACAGTAAATAAATGTGTATTGCTAAGTAAGCCAAAATGTAAGCAGGAATGCTTAATGATGGATAGGGAGGGAACTTTTGTCACACTTCATACATTGCTGACATGTCAGCTACAACACTTCACACCTGACTGAGGCGCTATTAAAACAATTACCAAGTCATTAACAAGAGCTTTTAAGGCCAGGTTTGAAATCACACTAGCAAGAAAATGTGCTTTGATAGTCATATTAGGTCACAGTGCGGCCCGGACTTGGACAGTTTTCAACTTCAAGATTCTGTCTCCTGGCTTGTTATCTATTTATTCCTTTGATTCCTGAGAATACTCCCAAAGGCAGGTATGAACTATATTTCCAATGTTATTAAAACTTCCTCCATCTAGGCCTGAACTAGTGAAAAACTACTTTGAGAATGTCTTTGGTTTTGAATATCCACATTCTGATGCTTCGGACAACTAAAAGGGAAATGAAAAATTGGAAAAACCAAAACACATTCCCTCTATTATACTCTCAGGGACTCAAGAATAAGATTCAACAAAAATTTCCAGCCGGGCATGGTGGCTCACTCTTGTAATCACAGCACTTTGGGAGGCTGAGGTGGGTGGATCACCTGGGGTCAGGAGTTCGAGACCAGCCTGGCCTACATGGTGAAACTCCATCTCTACAAAAAAAACAAAAATTAGCCGGGCATGGTGGCTGTTGCTTGTAATCCCAACTACTTGGGAGGCTGAAGCAGGAGAATCACTTCACTTAGGAGGCAGAGGTTGCAGTAAGCAGAGATCATGCCACTGCACTCCAGCCTGGGTTACAGAGTGAGACTCCATCTCAAAAATAAATAAATAAGTAATTCTGCCCCATCTTCTAAAATCTGTTATAGCAATTACTACCACCTGAACCTCAGACACAGTTTCCAAGTTGGTAGAGCCGACCTTTCTGTACTTGGTTAACTTTACTCTGCTTATTCCTCTCAAACTTGGGGACTTCTCTCATCTCATTTCTAACACCCTAATGTTCACCATCCTTCATGAAGACTATGGTTATCCTGAAATTTCTGGGAGGCAGCTCACTCACCTTCCTTACCCACAATGCCACACTTAGTCCAAATTACCTTCTAAGCCCCCGAGGCAAAAGTTCTATACCTTCTCTCTTAACTATGTATGCACAGAAAAGAACATATACTTGTATCCTATTCAAAGTAATTTAGGCAGATAGTAAGTTCCTATTAGGGCTAATCAATAAAATACATATTTGCATTTTAAAGAGGATGCCAACAAAAATGAATGAACTGATGCATAACCTCCTAGCTCTGAGGAAATCAGTACTGTTTTATGTTTTCTTTTACTCTGACAGAAATAGAAGATACACAATGACACAGAAACTAGTTAGGAGGATTTTAATTCTCTCTTTATGAACAAAAAGCTAAGCAATAACCATTATTATCAAATCTGTTTATCCCCGCCTTTCCTCCCCTGCCCACCAAAGGTGAGATTCTTTACAAAACAGTTGCCATGTAGAGTTACAGAGGTGAATATGCATGCCAAACGGATTGACTACCATGGTGCCCAACACCTGACAGGAAGTGGGAAAGAAAGGACATTCTAACCCCTCTAATGCTTTCCATAGAACGTTCTGTTACAACTTTTTAATTCATTTGGGACACTTGAGGAGGAGTCTCTTCTTATTTATGAAAATGTGAAAAAAATAGGCCAATGTTATTTCTAAACAGTTTTTTTAAACAGAAAATATATATACTTTATTCTCCCTTATTGCAGAGACGCAGCCTATTTCAGTAGGGAGACAAATTTTGCAGAATCTCACTTCATTAATAAGCAACAGTTAAAGTCTATTGTAAATATGAAGACTCAGGCCCCGTTTCGGTATTTTCTATAGACCTTTGTGGAATAGGTAACAAGTACATGCTTGAATAGGAAAGTCTTTTTTTTTTTTTTTCCCACATCAACTTCACTACCAGTACCTTTCTTCCCATAGAAAATAGCTGAGTAGAGCCGGGCTTATACCTGTAATCCCAGCACTTTGGGAGGCCGAGGCAGGTGGATCACCTGAGGTTAGGAGGCAGAGAGCAGACTGGCCAGCATGGTGAAACCCTGTCTCTACTAAAAAGTTCCTGCCTGCTGACTCTGAAGAGAGCTAAGGAACCGACTGCCTCTTCAAGTGGGTCCCTGACCCCTATGTCGCCTGACTGAGCAACATCTCCCAGCAGGGGTCAACAGACACTTCATATAGGGGAGCTTCACCTAGCATCTGGTGGGTGCCCTTCTGGGACGAAGTTTCCAGAGGAAGAACGGGAAGCAATCTTTGCTGTTCTGCAGCCTCCGCTGGTGATACCCAGGCAAAGAGGGTCTGGAGTGGACCTCCAGGAAACTCCAGCAAACCTACAGCAGAGGGGCCTGTTAGAAGGAAAGCTAATAGACAGAAAGAATAGCACCAACATCAACAAAATGATGTCCACACAGAAACCCACCTGAAGGTCACCAACATCAAAGACCAAAGGTAGATAAATCCACAAAAATGAGGAAAAAGTGCGAAAAGGCTGACAATTCCAAAATCCAGAACGATTCTTCTCATCCAAAGGATCATAACTCCTTGCCAGCAAGGAAACAGAACTGGACAGAGTGAGTTTCACAAATTGACAGAAGTAGGCTTCAGAAGGTGGGTTGTAATAAACACCTCTGAGCTAAAGAAGCATGTTCTAACTGAATGCTAGGAAGCTAAGAACCTTGAAAAAAGGTTAGAGATATTGCTAACTAGAATAACCAGTTAAGAGAAGATCATAAATGACCTGATGGAGCTGAAAAACACAGCACGAGAACTTCATGAAGCATACATAAGTATCAATAGCTAAATCTATCAAGCAGAAGAAAGAATATCAGAGATTGAAGTTCAATTTAATGAAATAAAGTGTGAAGACAAAATTAGAGAAAAAAGAATTAAAAGGAACAACAACAACAAAAAAACCCTCCAAGACATAAGAGACTATGTGAAAAGACCAAACCTACGTTTGACTGGTATACCTGAAAGTGATGGGGAGAATGGATGAGTAGAATCAAATCAAGTTGGAAAACACTCTTCAGGAGAACTTCCCCAACCTAGCAAGACATGCCAAATACAGAGAATATCGCAAGACAGTCCTGGAGAAGAGCAACGCCAAGATACATAATCATCAGATTCATCAAGGTTGAAATGAAGAAAAAAAAGGGCAGCCAGAGAGAAAGACTGGGTTATCTACAAAGCAAAGTCCATCAGACTAACAGTGAATCTCTCTGTAGAGACCCTATAGGCCAGAAGAGAGTGTGGGTCAATATTCAACATTCTTAAAGAAAAGAATTTTCAACCCAGAATTTTATATCCAGTTAAGCTAAGCTTCATAAGTGAAGGAGAAATAAAATCCTTTAAGGACAAGCAAATGCTGAGAGATTTTGCAACACCAGGCCTGCCCTGTTGGTGAGAGTGTAAATTAGTTCAACCACTGTGGAAGACAGTTTGGCGATTCCTCAAGGATCTACAACCAGAAATACCATTTGACCCAGCAATCCCATTACTGGGAATACACCCAAAGGATTATAAATCATTCTACTATAAAGACACATGCACTCGTATGTTTACTGCAGCACTGTTCACAACAGCAAAGACTTGGGACCAACCCAAATGCCCGTCAATGAAAGACTGGATAAAAAAATGTGGCACATATACATCATGGAATACTATGCAGCCATAAAAAAGGATGAGTTCATGTCCTTTGCAGGAACATGGATGAAGCTGGAAACTATCATTCTCAGCAAACTAACACAGGGACAGAAAACCAAACACTGTTCTCACTCATAAGTGGGAGTTGAAGAATGAGAACACATGGACACAGGGAGGGGAACATCACACACCGGGGCATGTTGGAGTGTGGGGGATAGGGAAGGGATAGCATTAGGAGAAATGCCTATATAGATGATGGGTTGATGGGTGCAGCAAACCCAAACCACCGTGGCACATGTATACTTATGTAATAAACCTGCATGTTCTGCACATGTATCCCAGAACTTAAAGTATAATAACAAAAAAATTGTCTACAAATTGTTTTCTATATTATTTTGTTACTTTTTCATAGGGGTTACAGTGAAAATATTGTGCATATAATTGGCAATCCTATTTCAATCCAGCATACATGCATCTTCCTAGTTTCATCTTTTTAAAATAGAGAAATAATAAAAATGTTATTTAAAATCTTTAAAATCTTAACTGTAATCAAACCTTTAAGATCAAAGAAACATCTTCCTCCACTTCACCACTTCCTTCCAAAAAGATCAATGAGTTTCTCTGCTAGAAGAAGAGAAATGATTTTTTTAAACCAACTATCTGCTTCATCTCGTCTTTTTATTCTTCGAAATGGTTGAAAGGTAAAAGTTCTCATTGGAACTCATTGGTCCAAATAAAACTTTGGCTTGAAATCTTTGAAGTTTTTCAGAAAAATAAAGTTTTCCAGATACTGAGAGCCAAGCTTATTCCTTTGGGAATCAAGCATGATTATTCTACTTAGAGGGTTCACAAGATTCATTTCCAGCAAAATTGTCTTGCTGTTAAACCTAGTTTATTTTTTTATTCTTCTTTATTTGACACTTACAGGAGTGTTTCTTTATTTTGTGAAGCACCCTGTAAGGAGTGGAAATGCTTTGCTAATTAAACACTATGTAAAAATATTCAACATGGAAATGAAGGCCTTTATACCAGATGCTATATTTAGTTATTTTCCTGTGTCAGTGGTAATGGTCAATTTCAGTATGGATATTTACATTTACTATAAATTAGACTCCAAGAAATCTCTAATATCAAGGGTTTTGTGAGAACACTTGTATACATGGATTACTAGTGTTCTACTGCTCTGTTTCATGTTACAGGGGGTATTTTTTTTCTGTTCTCTGTTTGGACAGCATTCTGAGATAGTTATCTAGTAACTAGACTCCGCTCTGCTGTATTGGGTTGTTTTGGCCTCTCGCCATAAATCACTATCTCCAGACCCTAGAAGACTCTTGTTTTTCTTCTGAACTCATTGCAGATTTGCTTTTTTTCTTTTAAATTTTTTTAAAAATTTTAAATAATGAAGTGAATAGTCTTAAATGTTGTATTTCAGAGCTTCATTGAAAAGGAATCTTGTATGTTTTTGGCTGCTTGCCTGATTTTATACAAGTACACCCATACAAAGATTTAGTAGTATATAATAGAGTGAAAAGGGCACAGGACTACAAATTAAAAACCTGGTTCCAGACCTAGCTGTTATACTGGTTTGCTATGTTGAGAAAATCACCTAATCATTCTGGTCTCCCTGTCTTCATTTGTTCACTCACTCATTCATTAAAAAAGCACATATAATGTGCCGGGGGATGCAGTCAAATATAAGACAGGCTAGGTCTCTGCCCCATTTTAACTTACGTTCTAGTGAGTGTTGACAAATCATAAACTAGTAAGAAAAACATTTAGAACCTTGAGGTTTGATATTTGCTTTTAATGAATGTCTTAGTTCGTTTTGTGTTGCTATCAAGAAATACCTGAGGCTGGACAATTTATAAAGAGAAGTGATTTATTTAGCTCACAGTTCTGCAGGCTGTACAAGAAGCATGGCACTGGTATCGCTCAGCTTAATGTGAGGGCCTTTGTGCCTCCACGTAAGGTAGAGAAGGTAAAAGGGGAGGTGAGCACATGTGAAGAGAAACCAAACCAAGGGGCATCCTGGTTTTACAACAACCCACTCAGAGGAAGACTACTCCCTCTCCCTCAAGAACTCATCCACTCCCATGAGAAGGGCACCCAGCCATTTACAAGAGATCTGCCCCTATGATGCAAACATCTCCCACTAGGCCCCACCTCCCCATACCACCACACTGGAGATCATTATTTCAACATGAGATTTGGTGGGGACGAGCAAACTGCATCTAAACCATAGCAGCGAGCAGACACAGTAATTTGTTAGAAGATGACAGGACTAAGAAAGGGGACTGTGTTTAAACAGATCAACACAAAAGCCATCTCTAAGAAAGCATTATCTGTCCTGAAATCCAATGAGTAAGAAGGATCCAGATCAGGAAAGTCAGAGAAAGAGCAGGAAGAACAGCCAAACAATTATACATTTAGTTGCTTTTATGATTCCACAACATAATTTGTATTACGACTACATCTCTGCCAATGCCATAGTTTAGAAAAAGTTTGTAAGCAAACTTGATTACGCCTTACCTGTACATCTCTGTGGGAAAGGCACAGACATTATCCATATATTTAGACTTCAGGAAATGAACTACAAATAGACTAATGTTCACATTTTAACAAAGGGAACTACTTCACCATCATTTGCTAAGAAATGTTAGATTCTCCAAAGCCATCATTGTGCTTTCTTTGAGATATATATGTGCTTTCACTTTTCAGCTATTTTTTCCTCTACTTATTATTTCATACCTTTCCAAGTTATGGGAAAACCTAGTTAATTTTGACTTGTTTAGGGACAAATGTTTACAGTTGAGTAAAAGGGGTGAAGTAATTATTAGAAATTAGAGATCTGGATCCAATTGACCACTAAATAGGATGAGAACTTGGACAAGTTATAATTATCTGTGCCCCAGTGTCTCTATAAAATGATAATATTCAACTAGATCAACTAATTATAAAGCATTTAATTCAATTGTCAAATTAAATTTTTCATGGAATCTCAATACCTTAGTCAGTTATGATATTTTTTGTAAACCATAGAAACTGTAACTTAAGAGAAGAGGATTTATTATAAGGATGTGAGGTGGTAGAGTGTTAGAAATATGGCTGGTGCTCACAGAGATGAGAAGTAAGTAAAATATAAGTCTCTCTTTAACACTCACACAAATACTATGCTCTCACTCTGAATTTTCTCTCATCTTGTTTCTTTCTGCTCTTTTCTCCTACTTCTCTCAGCAACTAACATTGTTTATTTATTTATTAGCTTGTAAATGTCTAAAATTAGCTAACATAAGTCTCTGATATCTACCAGCATTTGGAACAGATATGTGTCACTTCCAAGTTCCTGGAATAGAGAACCTAATAACCTAGTTTGGGTACGTATCCACCTATGGACCTGTCCTCTCTGTGGGCAGAGAAATTTCTCAAAGATATGTTAGGAGTAGAGACACAATTATGGGCATCTCTAGTGGTCCCGAATTTGAATTCCCCAGTTGAAATCCTCAACGGCCCATGAGAAGACTATATGGAACTTGAAGGCTACCAGGAACAAAGTGATATTCACTGCATTAAATAATCTCTAAGGCTTCCTTTTACTTTGAACAACTGATTCTGCGAATAGGTGAGAAATTTGAAACCTAGAATATACAAGCAGGAACAGAATTTAATGGGTTCTCAAATGATATCAGATATAATCTGAAATATAATTTAAATATTGAATTATAGCTTAATCATGAACTATCTTCGTGGTTTTGGACAAATCATTTCATCTGACAATGTTGAACTTTATGTGAACCCTGTGGTCCCAGAAAGCAGAGACAGTTAAGAAATCCCCCTACCCTTTTTGTGTTCTGCAACATGATAAAGGACTACACCTCACCCTCATCTTTCTTCACAAAGCCCATAAGATTGGTACTCATGAATGACACTCTTTTCTACCTGCCTCTAAAATTTCAGGCTCCTTTCCTCATTAATAAATGTGATCTTTATTTCAATAACCTGAATAAAATCCTATCTCAAGTTGTCCCATGCATTTTGTCTTTCACGGTTTGATGCCAAGACTCCGAGAAGATTGTGTCTCATCTTCAGACCATTTACCCCACCCAGTTCCTTTGTGCGCCATTCCTCACTGGCAGTCCAGGGACCTCATGGTGCATCCTACATCTTGTCTGGTCTTGCGCTGTATAGCCTCATCCGTTGGTAGTGTGGTAAGGATTTGATTTCATTTTTATTCAGCACTCATTTGTGCTGGCTTCTTTAAAAAAAAAAAATCGTCCATTTATTTGGTGATCTCCAATTAATAGTTTGTAGAGATTTTGTCTCTGCTGGGTGAAAGATGCCAGAAAATCTGGTTTTTAAATCTCAGTGTATCTATTATGAGCTCAAATCAATTAAGAATTCCAATCCATTAGAAAGAGAACAGCTTTTTGATATAAATTTTGTATTTCTGTGTTTATGATTACTCATAAGTAAAATTTTAGAATTGAACTTATATCTATGTGTATAAAGTATGTTTACATGTCTATAATTTATAAATCCTTTCCCTATCACTGCGTGGAATATTTTCCTAATTCCACATCATATTCATACATTAGATTATAAAATCTCTTATATTAAAAGAGTCCTATTCTAATTGGCTTTGAGGGAAATAAGCATTTACATAAATTAAATAATCCTAAAATTCTCAGAAATTAAGAAAAGTGAACATCTTATAGTTTCAATGCAAAAAAAAAGATATTCTTATAGAAAATAACCTTGAAACATTTTAACAATTCAAGTTAATATAATTTGAGTAAATTTTTGGCAAATGAAATTAGTTTGAAATTTTTGGTTTACCGAAAAACTTTCTCTGATTTTTCAGTGCAAGTATAGTATACCAGATGATTTAATTCTACTTGAGTACATTCTTCCTAAAGTTACATACATTTACTGAACAAATAAGGTAGTGTTAGTGATCCTCCCACCTCGGCCTCCCAAAGTGCTGGGAATACAGGCTTGAGCCACTAATGCACCTGGCCTAGTTCTCCTGAATGTTTAAAATCATGAAAGGTACAAATTTGTGTTTTACCTAATTAAATCATTATTCTGAGAAATCTTTTTTCACCATAAATTATGTTTTATAATAGAAAATTTTTAATACAATCTCCAAGATCTTTGGGTAACTTGAAATCTTGACTGGATACAACCTTTCAAACTAATGTTTTCAACTTATCTCCCTTTTCCCCTACGTGGCCTCACTTAGAACTAAAATCTGAGTACACAGACTCTCACTGCCTTATATCCTGCTCATTTCCCCATAATCTACAGAAGCCCTGAAATATTTAGCTCAAAATACTATCGTCACAGTAGACCATGCATGGGCTGGATTTCTCTCTGGACAAATCTCTATCTAGAACACAAGAAAAGTCAAGCAAAACGGTTGGGTTACCTGTGCTCTGCAAGAGATATGGACAACATCATCGATAATATTGACAGCCTAGCTCAAGACCTACGAGAAACTCAAAGAACACTGCTTTGTAACCAAAAGAACTAAAAGATTTTTGTCCTTTTACTTCTTGGAATCCATGAGATTTGTTACCCTAAGTGGTTCAATTCCTGGCTCACTAATACAATCTTTTATATTAATATTTCTTTCTCATTTTAGATAGCTCTTTTTTAGCTGTTTAATCCTCAGGTACCTAAAACAACTCACCTTTGCCACCATCTCTTAATGGGTTGTTTAACTGGTTTTAGAGGACACCGTCACAAGAATCCCTGAAAGACTGTATCTTAGACCTTGCTTCATTTATCCTACTAAATTTATGATGACTTCTTAGCTTTTCAGTAATTAATGATGTTTATCTTTGAAAAAGGGAGAATGAAAATGTTGAATGCCACCTGACTCTTGCACTCTTTGAAAGTGGTGATGGCTAAGACATTGCCTCACATTTTCATGTTCTGGGAAATCATAAAGGACCATTCTGCCCTTAAATATAAGACCCATCTCCATACATTCTCTGGATTCCTATAAGAACCATATTAACCTCCTTTGTTTACTTGCCTCTATAAAACTCCAGGCCTTCTCCCTTTTCTTTTAGGTGTTCCTCATTAATGCACTTTTCCATGCTGCAGTACCTCAAATAAAACCATATCTTTAATTGTTCAGTGCATTTTGCCTTTCAAAAAATTCTGTGACTTCCATTTTTTCACCTGTGCCTCTTAAATATTGGAAGATTCACAAACATACTGCAAACATTTGTGTTTATTTAAGTTGGCAGTGGAGTTCATTTTTAATACAATTTTTCAAACAAAAAATGATTATTTTCTCCTTTATAATGAACAGACATTTAGGACCTCAGAATGCACTTTGATTATGCACAACAGTGAGTAGGAATCTGCTTAACATGCTGCTGTTCTCTCTCTCATGCTTGCGTGCTCGCTCGATCTCTCCCTCTCTCTCTACCCTTCAGCTGAACACTGCTAGAACAATGTATGGCCTAATGCACTATAGTTAAAAAACCATCATCACAAGGAACACTTAATGTTGAACAATAAATGATAATTTTGCAAATCCACCTCAGGGATCTTTATTATATCTATAAATTATATCCTTCAGATAAAGACCATCACATGCCATATTATAATTTCTGTAGTAATTTAAAAATGTATCTTAAAAAGATAAAAGATGGTACTGATCATAGCCTATCTGAAAATAAAGACTATCCATAACCACATTATATTTCATTTGGAAAAGTGAAAATAAATAAAAGGCTGAAATCCCCTCTTTCATCTCATAAGTTATCAAGAGCACAGAATTTTTAACGTTGAAGTTCTTTTAAGTGTAAACTAAAAGAATTACAAATAGCAGCTCACAATGTCAGCTTTGTTCATTTTTAATGCCGAAAATCTTTATTAAATATACTCTTTAATGTATATTTGGTCCTAAAGTTAGAGTTGATATAATGTCATTTTAAAGTTTATCAGTAAGTTTAGCTTTTTCTCATGTAATTACTTTGAAGTTAAATAGTTTGCTAACTATTAAAGTTTATGCTAAACCTTAAACACTATCTTTAATAATTCTAACCTAATATAAAATGTTTTTTCTAAAAATCATATTTTATATCACTCAGCAATGAGAAAATAGTATAAAAATCCATGACACAAAGCCTTTCAGAGTATATACTACAGTAAAAATGTTTGAGGCAAACACATATAAACAGACTCAGATGATAAACACTGTAGCTACAATTCTATGAAAATGCCATATAAACATATATAGCAAGTAATTTATTTAATTGTAACCTTTTTAAATAAACATAGAAATGAGTTGTGATAGCACACATTATTCCATCTGGTTTTGCTGCTGCAATTACATTAAAAAGGAAAAAATATGAAAGCTTAATATAGGATGTTTTCTTAAGTAAATATTCCCTTAGCTTTTACATTCTTATTTTGCTGCCTTAGTACTTTCATTAATGTAGCAAGATTAACTTCACCTGAATCATAGCACTTTGATTGCAAATTCCGATTTAGGTAATTGTGAAAGTATGAGATTTTATGTTTTTTCTATTTTGAGACCAAGAGATATAGTTCCTTTGCTTGCTTTAATTTTGGGGATGTTACTATTAAATTTTTGGCACTCGTTCTTTTTTAGCTTTATTTCTAATAATTCAAACTGGCAATCTTATTTCCAAATCCCTCCTGTACCCAAGCTCTGTACTGAAGTCTTAATGTAGACCCTCTTTATTTCTTCTTCCCAATCTCCTTCTCTTTATTAGGTTTATCTTTGGGCATTGCATAGCTTGCAGTATTTGGCTAGTTTCCTACACCTCCATGGGTTTTATGACTTATTTATAAAAATTGGCCTCTCTAGAGTTTTTCACAGCATTTATTCCAATATCCTCTTTATATAACCTCAGAAATCAGTACTTTGGTGAATCGCTAGACATAATTAATTCTTTGTGTTTTCTGTAATTTCTACACACTGATATGATTAAGGTTTTGTTTCTCCAAAGGTTTAGAGATCCACATACACTGATGCTCATTCAGTACTAGAAAGAGGCTCTATGAGAAAGATTTGGAAATACCACAACCCTGTTTCTTGTAAGTCATCTTGCACTGGGAGATAAAGACCTCAGCCCTGAGGTTTTTTTATATTCTAGTTGTTGGTCTAATGCATGTCTTCTTTTGAAAAGTGTCTTTTTATGTCTTCAGTCCACTTTTTAATGAGATTTTTTTTATTGTAAATTTGTTCCTTATAAATGCTACATATTAGATTTTTGTCAGATGTGGAATTTGCAATTTTTTCCATTCTGTAGGTTATCTGTTCACTCTATTGATAGATTATTTTGCTGTGCAGAATTTCTTAAGTTTAATTAGACCCCATTTGTCAATGTTTGCTTTTGCTTCAATTGCTTTTGGAGTCCTTGTCATGAAATCTTTGCCCAATCGTAGATCCAGAATGATATTGCCTAGGTTGTGCTCCAGGGTTTTTATAGTTTTGGGTTTTCCATGTAAGTCTTTAATTCATCTTGAGTTAATTTTTTGTACATAGTATAAGGATGGGGTCCAGTTTCAGTCTTCTGCATATGGCTAGCCAGTTATCCCAGCACCATTTATTGAATAGGGAGTTCTTTTTCCATTGCTTGTTTTTGTCAGCTTTGTAGAAAATCAGATAGTTGTAGGTGGGTGGCCTTATTTCCAGGTTTTTTGTTCTGTTCCTTTGGTGTATGTGCTGTTTTTGTGTAAGTACCATGCTGTTTTGGTTACTGTAGCTCTGTAGTATAGTGTGAGGTTGGTTAATGTGATGTCTCCAGCTTAGATTTTTATTTTGCTTAGGATTGCCTTGGCTATTTGGGCCCCTTGTTGGTTTCATATGAATTTTAAAATAGTTTTCTCTAGTTCTGTGATAAATATCATTGGTAGTTTAATAGGAATAACATTGAATCTGTAAATTGTTTTGGGCAGTATAGCCATTTAACAATTCTTCCTATCCATGAGCATGGAATGTTTTTCCTCCAGAGTGACTGGGGGCCAGAACAAGTTCTGGTGCACAGTAACCCCACGTAGAGTTCCCAGCTTTCTCCTTCTTCAGCCCAGCTTCTGTGTCTTCCATTCATTCTTGGTGCCTTCTTCTAAAGATCTGTTAGGAGTGCACCAGTCATCTTGGATCTTGACCCCTTGGTGGCAGCTGTCCCATCTGGCTACATCTATTCAGCCAACTTGCCCTCCCCACAGTTTTTTGAATTGTGTGTGTGTTTGTGTGTGTGTGTGTGTGTGTGTGTGTGTGTGTGTATCCATCCATATATATTATATATATCACATATATAATAGGAACTCAAGGTTGAAGATTTTCATTTATTTCAGGCAAAGTTGTAAGTTAGCAGGAGTATAATTTTATACATTATGACTTGAGAAAAAGATTTCATAATAAATTGCCTGTTTAAGAAAATAATATATGTAAAAGCCTGAGGGTTAATTTTCTTGCTGCTCTTTTCCCTTTCTGAATAATAACTAGGTAATTCTATTATTGGCCAAGAGCAATGCCTACATGCTCTACCTGTCTAACTCTTATCCAAATCATAAAATGGCATTGTTCTTCCCTCAGCTACCACTTCACAATAAAGTTAATAAAATATGTCAAGATTTCAGTGAATTATCATTTACTGAGTAGCTACTAAGTGCTAAGCAAGGCATATATGTAGAGATTATCTGCAGGGTTGTAGATGACTGAATCCTTGTTCGTAAGGAGACCTATTAAAGACATGACTATAGTAAACCAATTAAGAAAAGAAGTGGTTCCAACATTTCACTAATCTGATTAGACAATATTTTCCTAGAACACTCCTAGAAACATAATAAATTTATTTTTCTTCATGGTTAAATATTTTTCAAACTACTTTTACATTTTTAGTCTCCACTGAAATACTTTGTGTTCTATTAGTGAGTCCAGAAGAAATATTCAAAATGCAATTTTCTCACTGGGGCCACTCACTTCCAAATTTATTGTTACATCTTATAATGACCTCCAAAATAGAACCTGCTTACTACCGGACATCATCAAAGAAATTCACCATTTCCTGCCAATAATCATGAAATTTCTTTGCACATACGATTTCTACAAAGTAATATCTTTTTGGCTGTAGTGTTCAAGTCTCTTTGAAAATGTCTTTTTCAAGTTTTAACATCTTGATGTTATGTCTAAACAAGGTGACAAAAGTTAATTGATTTGTCCAGGGCCACACAGTGAGTCTAGGTAGGAACTAAGATTAGAAACCTAGTTTCTTAACTTCCAGTTTAAGGTAGTTGTATACAAAAAAAAAAAAGAAGAAGAAGATATCACACATAAACACAGTTTAGGAGTGGTGCATGGCTTGCAGAGCTATCTCAATCACTGACGAAACTCTAGGAAAGCTCACCAGTGTAATTGCTTTTCATTTTTCACTTTAGCACCTCAGAGTAGAAATTCTCACAGCTACTTCTTATCTGTAAAGTCTCAGACTTTGTTCTTTCCAAGAAAGTAGTTCCATATTGAAAAAAATCTAAAAGAGAAATGTACCTTTTGTACATACGGAAAATTTTGGAATAAAACCCTTCTGCTATAAACTCACAATAATTATTTCAATAGTGCCTTTTTAAAGAAAAGTCCAAATGTGGATGGAATATTTGAATAATAGAACCTCAAGATTATTTTGGGTTTCAGTTGAGTCTGGATCCAATCAGATCCTCCAAACAGATCCAATCAATGCCTCACGGGAGCAATAAGATTAATATACTTTCTTTGGGTCTTTCAGGTAAGGATACCCCATGGCATAATCCAGTTCCTCAGATTTATGCTTTCTGTTCTCTGCCTTTCCATAATCTTAAATCGCAAACCCAGAGATAAATGTGAACAGTGTATGTAGGTAAGAGAGTAGCTGACTTCTATCATTTCTTCCTTTTAGAAAAACTCCTGGAAATGTAGGGAATCCATTCTGGTTAATTTGGCTGCAATGTGTTTCGAAATACTAGGTTTAAGGATTCAACTTTTAGGAATTTGATAAAATTGGTTCTTAATTTTAATATTTTTAAAATGAGGATACTGAGTTAATAAATTCTAAAGTATTTTTGAACTCTAAATTTCAAATTTTTACATACCTCTGGAAGAGCATCAATAAACAGAATATTTGAGGTGGTAGGGGGTTTGGAGAATATCTGGCCCAGTAGTTTTCAAACTGTGATCTAAAACAATCCCTCAGAGGGCAGAGTAATTTTTGGAAGAAGTGAAGTGTTAAGTAAACTGGTTTCTATATCTTGCAACCTACAGAATCTTTCCATTATGGAACTCTTGATTTTGTCAGTTTTATAGAATATGTTTCCTTACCTTAAAACATAAAGGCTTGAAAAGAGTAATCTAATCAACATTTTACTTACAGATGAGAAACTTAAATCCAAGAAAATCCAGGTAGCTTGCCTAAGATCCCACAGTTACAAGATGGCAGGACATGAACATTAGATCAAAATTGACAACTTGTTTTTCTGAGAATTTTGTTTAAAGCAATTTTAGTCTCATTGGGTCAGCTTAGTGAAATCACAGCAAGCGTTTCTTCCCACTGTGTCATTGTCTAGTGCTGGAAAATCCTGGAAAGCAAAGGACTAGAAAGAAGCCTGTACCTTTACGAGTGTGAGCTCATAACTCAGACAGATGGAATGAAAGATTTATTATCCTAAATTTTTTTTTTTTTTTT
>NW_016107382.1:2324270-2363723 GCF_001604975.1 Cebus imitator | reverse complement strand
AAAAAAAAAAAAAAAAAAAACCAAAAAAACTTAAGACTTTAATTCAACAAAATATTTCAACAACTCATTTCAATTAATGATATGATTAATAAACAATTAACAAATACCACCAGAGTGGTTGAGAGCTCATTTATTTCCTACTACAAATGTGTACTCTAAAGGAAAAATATTAAGAAACTAAAAACCAAACAAGCTACATTGAGTCGGTTATTCTTTTCCCTCCATCATAGGAGGTCTTGTGAAGATTGTACCTAACTTTGAGAATGACAAATATTGTACCCAAAACATTCTATCACGTGTCTAAGGGTCAAGAAAAAAAGTAAAACTCAAGTTTGGTGTTTTGTTTGTAAGCAGAAAATACATATAATGGATTTCCTCACCAAAAAAAAAAGTCCCCCATAATTTAACATTTTAAAAAAGACTTAATCATTATTTCTACTTAATTTAGGAAGATTCTTAAATTTTGTTTCCAAATATTCACATATACATGCACATAGCAGTCTTCAAAATTTCTTAAAGCCTTGGGCAGATGAAACTAATATTTTACAGAAATATCAATTGCCTCTACTGCTCTTTTTTATATAATTTTTTTTACCATTAAAAAAGTTTTAAACAAATAGTAAGACATCTGGAGCACTTGTGTTTTTACTAGAGTTCTCAGTGTACCAGAAAATGTCTGAAGACTCATAAAATGTATTTAGAAAATATGTCAATATTTTAAGAACAGATTTTTTCTTTACCATGGTGAAACGTATTTTTTTTACATTGGAAAGTCATTATAAAATCATTTGAATTCACAATAATTGGTTTCTCACAGAAAATATTTTAAAACTAAAAAAATATATCTTTATGATATGCAATGTTGCCAAATAGGCTTTTATTCTGGGGCTTAGCTTTGGCAAATTCTCTTGATAGGACTCTTGTTCCCTAGACAACTCGCTAATGAAAAAAAAAAAAAAGAGAGAGAGAGAGATTGAGAAAGAAAGAGAGGTTCATATGACAGAAGAAGACAGCTTGGGAAATAAACTTCCTTTTTTCCGCTTGTTCAGCAGTTATTCCTCGGGGATGGAAGCATCTGGCCTAACTGATTAACGCTGCTTCTACCTGCCCAGAGGCAGTTTATAATCCAATTTCTAATCTAAATTCAAGAATTTCACCACTGTGGATAAGCATACACTATCTCAGTGTGAAGAATCAGTTTCCTTGAGAAAAGAGTTAGCTCTGAAGTTTTATAACATCCCAGTGTTTGCCTTAGGAGTTTAAAGGAGGTCTTTGTGCACTCAGGGGCCTGTGAGCTAGCATGGAATTGTTATGCCTTGCAGTCTCTGCACTGTGCTGAGTCGGTTAAACCAGCAGTCTAAGAAAATATGTTGCTATAAATCCAATGGACGTGTTCCTTAAAAGTCATACACACTATGCAGCTGCACCCTTACATACACTAAATACGTACAAAGTGATGCCCCTTGGCTTGATATCAAGTGTTGGGTTGAAAGTGGATAAACTTGTTGAGACAAACTGCCAAAAATATCTTTGTGAGATGGTAACCCAGTGCAGCAGTCTCAGCGCAGGAGAAAATGTGCCTGAAGAAGGCAGATCTGGCTGTAGGAGGCACTTCCTGAGAATTCCTGGCTCTATCTGATGAGAATGGGAGGGGGCGGGGAAGCTTTCCAAGAAGCTATGAGTAATTTTCTTAACATTTTAAGCAGATGAATATTTAAAGAAGAAAAAAAAAGTCTAACCTGGGTCAGACTGACAAATGAGAAAGACGATGAACTGACATTTCCTGGAAATCTAGTCAATTAAAAAAATAAAAGTAGTTATCAGTCTCTCACTTATATGAAAATTGCCACCATAATAGAAATTTTTAAGCAATAAGTTTTATTTCAAGTATTTGTTTAAAAGTATCCTTAAGGAAAGTAATTGCTCTGTTTATATCTGAATGTTAAATATGACCTTTAAATTTTTTTTTCCCCGTATACAATTCTTCCTGAGGCATCAGAATCTAGGAAATAATTGAAAGATATTTCTCTTTCTAGAATTTTTTTATTCCCTTCTTCTGGTTCTTGTGTAACTTTAAAGGTTTGGATTAAAATTTCAAAACTAGTTTCAATTCTCTTGTTAATGAAGAATGTATCTCTGATTTGGGAGGAAAAAATTATCTGCTTAAGATAAAACAAAAATGTCCTGGGCAATTGAATCACATGTGTTCTTATTATGTCAGTCCTAATCCCTTCCACTATAGGGCCTCATCATATTCTCAACTTTTCCAGAAAATATCTTGTAAAGTATTGCTATTAAGAAAAAAAGAGAAAGTAAAATAAATATGCTCAAAATTCCACAGAAAATCTTTCACCAAATTTGCCATTCTTACTTCTTCTAAAAATCACTTCCTGTTTGACTTTTTTTTCTCCACGTTTCTCATTATTCAGGGGGCACAAACACTTTTTTGCCTGTTTCTCTTCATTCTTCCATTAGAATAATTACCATATTCTAAGGCAATCCACTCTAGTATCACTGAATTGTTTTAGATGATGCATGTTAGAATCAAGAAAAACAAATATAACTTCCCTGTCATGTGGCTTATGAAATTGCGAGAACTTAAAACCAAAGACAGATAATAGAGACCTGCCAGGTAAAAAGGTAAATAGATTTAAAAATAAATTCAGTCATAGAAATAAAATAGTATTACAGTTGGGCAAATAGAGTGAAATAATCTTCCTTAACCTCTTCACCAACTTAACCAATTAACTATAATACTTTGTGTGAATATATTTATGCATTTTTCACATGCATATTGTCTAAAGCTGTAATCGTCGTGTGTGCATATTTGAAGTGTTTAATTTATTCCATTAAAAATGTATTGCAATCTACTTAACCAGTTTTCTATTTTCAGAATCTGGGTTGTTTCCAAATTTAAATTTTCTAGAATAAAATTTTGCTGTGATCTTCAGGCTTATAAGGATACTTACAAGCAGGATTACTGTGCCAGGGAGTATATTTATTTGCACATTTCTTAATATCCATTGCCAAATTACTTTCCAAAGGGTTATGTTTGTCTGTTGCTAAAGATGTAAGGGAGTGCAATTTAGTTGGTACCAAATACCTTGTTTTGACCTTAAAGGTGATCAAACAACAATACAATGAACGTAATTCTATAACATTAGTTATTCATACTTATAACAAGCACAAGGCTTTTGTGTTTTGAAACTCTTAGATCATCTTTTTTTAAGTATCATGGTGATTTTTTACTCATTCATTCATTCATCCATCCTTACAACCATTTATTTATTAGAAAGCTGTATATTGAGACCTGTGAAAAGGCATGATGCTAAATGTAGTGAAAATCCAGTATTGTAAAGTCAGTGGAAATACAGGGATAGAGTAGTGAACAAGAAAGATCCAGAACATACTCTTTGTTCAGATTTTAGTGAGGGACACAAAAATTAAACACATTATTACACAATTAATTATTTCAGTATAATTGTTATATAAATGATGAAGCTATGTATTATGTATATTGAAAAATAAAACACAGTAGGCTTAAATTGGTATGGATGGACAGTACCATTTCTCTGAGGAAGTTATACCTAAAATTAATGCAAAAGAATGATGAAGAATGCACCAAGTTAAGGGCAAAACGATGGAAGCAAAAGGGCTTGAAACTGAGTCATTATCCCAGTGCAAGAAGAACTCAGACAGTTAAACAACTGGAATTTATTCCTAAAGAATGAAGTATTCATGAGAAAGTGGAAGACTTTTAGGATATGCAGCATAAGAGATAAACAAGGAAAAGATGTATATTGGAAGATTCTTAGGACGCTTAGGTGATTTAGCAGATATTAAGAAGAAAGAGGTCACAAAGCTAGGGCCCAGGTTTCTTACATGAAAAAGTGGGCAAATACTGGTGCTGTTTATTGAAAAGAGAATCCAAAGTGAAAATCCTGAGAGAATCTTTATACCATTTAATTGGAGTAGGTTTATTAAGTTAATAGTTGCGTACACTTTTTAGAAACTCGAAGAGGAGTCTTGGCTGAAGATGTAAATCTATCATCATGGTGAAGCCACGGATGTGGCTGAGACCATCTGGGAGGGAAACATAGAAAGACGTGAGGAAAGTAGTAATACAAACTCCTGAAGAATTCAAATACTTGCTCATTAGGTTTAAGAGGAAGGTCTTTCAAAAGAGATTGGAAGAAGAAAGCATAGGAGGTAGAGGGAAAACAGAGAGTGCTTCTTAGAATTTCTCAGAATTTAAAAGGTTGAGGCCTTTTAAATCAAAATTGTGGCAAATACTGACAAGTTGACAAGTTAAAACAAGGAATGAAAATGTGAAGCCCAGATGACCTTCCAGGGGCAGCTGTGATGGCGTGAAATAGCTGAGCAGAGTAGGATGGAGTGTGAGAAGGTGTAGACGGCAAATATGGGAAACTGATTGACTATCTGAACAGACATTTTTAATGTCCAAATCATGATGATATTCAAAATGAAAGAGTTCACAGAAAATGTATTTTAGAGTCTGTTTCAGGCTATGCCACATTACAGAGTAGCTTCATATTTCCTAAGGACTCCATTAAAATATACAACTTTCTCCATGGCCTTGGGGGCACTGACCTACTCCAAATAATATTTTTAAATGTCTTGTTTATGATATTGCAAGCACAAGGAAATGTGACACCGGTAAATTTTGACCGAAGGAGAAGGTGGAATGGCTTTGAATATCAGACAATGCTAAGAGTTATAAATCTGATAAATAAGATTTCCTCAGGGACAGGGTACTGTACCCTATTACAAGACAAAGACTATATTCTCTCCAAAGCCACTTTGGAGTATTTATATATGCAATATATATTACATGTAATGCAGTTACCCATTTCTAGATAGGTAAAATGTAAGGTCTAACTTGGGCAGGTCTACCACACAAGGGTTGAATATTCTTACTTATTTTCCTGGCATGTTATCCTGTATATTCCTTTACTAAAAATAACATTTCTAGAGCAACTACTGAATGTTAACATCTCAGGTTCAAATTACGTTGAAGTATTCCATTGTCTAATATATTAATCATTTATTTAGATTGATTTCCAATTTATCACTTGAGATATGCTTTGACCCAGGTAAAAGAGTCTCATTTAACTTTCTGGTCTCACCAAGGAGGCCAAGCACTTGATTATTTTTCCTGTGCACATCCTCCCTTCTTGAGGATGATTTTAAGTAGCAAGCCTATGCTCTCACCTCCAGAAATCCTTCTTAACCCTTATTTTTCTTTCCTGGACTCCTTCTCTTCGCCTGAACAAATGCCTTTTAGTAGCCCATTTGCAAGGATTTTCTGGCTCAGCTGCTTTTGAGCCACCAGTGTTTGTCTTTCAAGATACCCCAGCAGCCCTTCCATCTTTATCAATTCCGTTTGTTTTCTATTCCACTTCCTCTAAGCTCCCTTTTATTTGTCAACCCTAATTGCTCCCTACTGCTTCCACTCCCTAACCTTAGTTTATCCAGGCTCCCAAGAGAAAACTGCCCTGTAGGTCATTTGGCATGGTAGTTCCCTTCTCTGTGAAATGGCTGTAGTCAGAACAGTATTTCTAAGCCTATTTTACAATGGATGGCTTTTACTTTTCATATAAAATGATAAAAAGGTGACAACACAATCTAAAATGTGTATATAAGTAAAGTGCTTTTCACTGTGGAAAGCAATGGAATTTTCCAAGATTATAGCCAACACAAACCATAGATATTTGTACTTTGACATTTTACTTTCTAATTCCAGATTATGAGAGTAAAGGAATCATTTTTAAATCTCACCAGTCTCAGAGAAAATAAGAGACGCAGGGTATACTCAGAATTAAAACGTAAATGTTAAGATATTATGTCACATTTAAAATTATTTATGAGGTAAATAGAAAATAATACATTTTTATGTGGTGAACCACTTCACTAGAACTATGTAATTCTACATTATTTGCTTTTTCTTTCTTTTTTAAAGGAAGCCAATCTTCTCTAGAAAAAAAAAAAACTTTTCTTGTGTCAGTTGGATTTAGAATGCCAACGAAGTTTTGTTTCTTTTCTTTAAAGCATATTTATTTTTAGATCTTTCAATCCGCTATTGCAAACAGATGTGCCTTTTTTTCCCTCTCCATGGAAGCAAATAAATAACCAAGATTGCCATTCCCTTTAAAAACTTTTATAATAAGAAAGAGAAAAACAATAGGAGTTTTATTTCAGAATGCTGCTCTGTGCCAAGCATCCAATCTGTAAAACATTTTGGCCTGTTGGGGAAGGTATCTCATGTATGGGACATCAATCTGTTCTTCTGAAATGCAATCCAGTTCACAGAGCTTTGATCTGAGTGATAAACACAATTCTCTGAAGCTGCTTATTAAAAGGCAGAAATATTGACAGCGTAAATCCTAACACCTTAAGACAAAGTTTTGTGCAAACAACAAAAAAAAATAACTAATATTTATAGAGCCTCACAATGTGCCAGATTCTGAGTAAACTATCACATGCACATTATCTCAGTTACTATTTATTTTTGGAGATCAATGCCAATATTACCTGCATTTTACAGATGATAAAATGAAGCACATGGTTGTACATTTTGTACAAATGATTTGGCTAATTAGAGTCACAACTTAATACAGGATTAAGGTTTTGCCACTCAGGAGACATCTCTCCTCTAACATGAGCTACCTCCCTCCACTAAAGCACACACTGAGTAAGAGAGATGAGACTTAACTGCGAGTCAAATTAGACTCCAGCAATACATTTTCTTTTTTTTTTTTCTTTTTTTTTTTTTTAGATGGAGTTTCACTCTTGTTACCCAGGCTGGAGTGCAATGGCACGACCTCAGCTCACTGCAAGCTCCGCCTCCTGGGTTCAGGCAATTCTCCTGCCTCAACCTCCTCAGTAGCTGGGATTGCAGGCACACGCCACTATGCCCAGCTAATGTTTTGTATTTTTAGTAGAGACGGGGTTTCACCATGTTGACCAAGATGGTCTCGATCTCTTGACCTCGTGATCCACCCGCCTCGGCCTCCCAAAGTGCTGGGATTACAGGCTTGAGCCACCGCGCCTGGCCCCAGCAATACATTTTCTTTTAGGATCAGCTGTGGAATCAGACAGAGGCAGAGAAAAATTGGAACCCATCTACTGCATATGCAGGTGCTCAGGTAGTACATTATATACTTACCTACAGAAAGTTTTTCTATTGAACAGAAACAGACATCTATTTGGCATCCATTCAACAGTCATTGATGACATATAAAGAGAAGTCATGTCACCTCGGTTAAACAGCATTAGAGGATCTGTATTCCAACAACTCCTTTAGGTTGGCTTAAGTCTATGAAAGGTCATTCTTTAATTTTCAGGCAATACGTATTACCTCACATTTAAATCAGGCCTCTCTAAGAGCACTGGGCACTTTTACGCACGTTGCATTTGTCTTCTCAACATCTGTATAGAACAAGGAAATAAACTTCACATTTACAGGCCTTACTTAATGCTAATAGGTTTGCATTTTCAAATTTCTTCTTAATTTCCCACACAGCTTCCTAGAAACTAAAATAAGAATTCCTAGATCCTGGTTCTGGCTTTTTCACTAACCAGCTTGGTCACCTGGGGGCAGTCCCTTAGCTTCCGAGAGCTAGAGTTCCATTTGGTATATCATGCAGGTATCAGGCTAGGAAAGCTCCAATTTTCCTTCCAGCTCTGCCACTCTAGGATTCTATGCTAATTATCTTCAAGTCTGAGGAAACTTGGGCCTGTATTAGTTTCTTGAGTTATTACAATAGTCACTTGCATTGCTTTAGCAGCCAGACTTTATCACACCTCAAGGTTTCCAGAGGGCATTGACAGGACTGCAGCTTAGGCGGTAAAAACTGGAGAAGAGGGAAGGAAAAATGAATGAATCTAGAAAAAGAAAGGGAGAAGTGTTAGGGGGAGAAGGAGAGGAAAGGGAGAATGAGAAATGGTAAAAGCCAGAGTAGGAGATGGGAGAGAGGATTAGGGGAAGCAAGGCAGGAGAAAGAGAAGGAGAAATGGAGGAAGGCAGAAACATCAGGTGATTGCAAGGATAATGCAGTAGACGCTATTTGTGCTTTTTGTCTATCATTATCATTGTAATAATGTCATTGTTACATTGAAGAGAAGGTGGAATAGGTTTAATAGACAGCATGGACTTTGGAGTTAACCTAGACGTAGTTTCAAATTTTGATTCTTTTCCTAACAAGCATTATGTCCTGTCTTAGTCCAATGGACTGCTGTAACAAAATACTACAGACTGGGCAACTTATTAACAACCGAAATTTATTTCCCACAGTTCTGGAAGCTGGGAAGTCCAAGATCAAGTCACCATTCATTGTCTGGCGAGGGCCAGCTTTCTCACTTGCAGGCAGTGCCTTTTTACTGTATCTTCACATAGGGGAATAAGCAAGGAGTATCTTCCCTGTCTCTTTGATAAAGCCACTAATTCCTCTTATGACCTAATCACCTCCCCAAAGTCCCATCTTGTGATGCTATCACCTTGGGAGTGAAGATTTCAACATACAAATCTGGGGGGAAGCATAAACACTCAGATCATAGCCTATCTCTAGGCAAGGCACTTAATCTAACTTTGAGGAAGAGGTTATTTTTAATTATAAAGAAGAGATAACATCTTCCTCCCAGATATCTTTTAAAATCATGTAATATAAATGGCCTATCACCAGGTAAGTTCATGTTAGTATTTTTAATGTAAATGCTATGTGTTAATCATCCTTCATCTACAGCATCAATGTTGATTACACCTAACAAAGAACACTCCAAGTATGCTTTACATATCTTAGAACACTGCTGCTTTTTTTTTACCTGTCTCTCATATGCCAGCCATTAATTTCTGCTGCAACATGTGTGAATGCTAATGGCCATGGATCTTACATTTTGGGAACATCTCTCCCTGTTCACTGTTAGAATTTCCTACAAGCAGATAAAGCAAGATATGAAGACAGCACAAGGGCATCACGGAGACCCTGCTTCTTTGTCTTCTCTGTTAGAACATTCTATGTCTCTGCACACAAAAACATATCGAATGACTGTATAAGATGACAATCCTAAGAAAAACATTTTTTTGGCTAAAGAATCTGTTAACTTGCTTATCTCTGCACAAGTGATTCTCACTTTAACCCCCATTACTATCCTGTGTGCTCTAAAAGGAGTGAATATGCGTGAGCTAAAGAAGCATTTCCAGTGTAGATTTCTAAAGAAACAGAAAGATCTATGGGAAGATAAATTGCACCATAAGGCTGCTGTCTGAAATAAAGAATACAAATGACTGCTAAGAGAAGTAATATAATATGCAGGCATCCTGTTTGGAATTAATATGTACAATTTCCTCATATTCCAAAACACCACACTTGTAGGTTTTCTTTTTCCTGGAGTTTCTTATTATTCATTCAACTCACAAAAATTATTAAGCTAAGTGAAAGCTAATCTTGTCTCTAGGGAGAAGGAAAGGTCATGACAATCTATTAATATAATGACCTTTGCCCTAAAGAAACTGCCGTCTATTTGAAAGTCTTCAAGTGATTTAATTCTTTCATCAGTTGTTTAACAGTTGACATGATTCAGTTATAACTATTGGATCAGCCCTAGGATTTCTTATAGCCCCACTCCATTTCTATCACTAAGGTAGATGACAAGGAATAGTCCAGCACAGCAATGTCCAATAGAAATAGAATTTTTAAAAACCACATATATAATTTTTAAGTTTTCTAGTAGCCATGAAAAAAAAAAAAAAGGTAAAAAAGAAACAAAAAGGCTAGGTGCAGTGGCTCACACCTGTAATCCCAGTACTTTGGGAGGCCAAGGTGGGCGGATCACGAGGTCAGGAGTTCAAGATCAGACTGGCCAATATGGTGAAACCCCATCTCTACTAAAAATACAAAAAGTAGCTGGGCATAGTGGCTCATGCCTGTAATCCCAGCTACTTGGGAGGCTGAAGTAGGAGAAGTGCTTGAACCGGACCCGGGAGGTAAAGGTTGCAGTGAGCTGAGATAGCGCCCCTGCACTCCAGCCTGGGCTACAGAGCAACACTCCATCTCAAAAAAAAAAAAAAGAAACAAACAAACAAAAATCATTTTAATACTGTATTTTATTTAACCCAACATATCTAAAAGATTATCATTTCAACACAAAATCTATATAAAAATATATTAATGAGTATTTACATTTTTGTTTGGTAATCAGACCTCAAAATTCAGTGTGTTTTTACACTTAGGACAATTTGGAGTAGCCACATTTCAAGTCCTCAGTAGCCATACATGACTAGTGGCTGGCATATTGACAGCATAGTTCAAGCCTTTCCTCTCAGTTGTCAAGTAACTTATTCATTTCAATTATATATCTATATCCAACTGTTTCTGTGCATTTATCCTTACATTCAAATCTCCATTATCTTATGAAACAGAGAATTTCCCCATCTTCTAATACCAGGAAACACAAAGCAGGGCTTGGTATTCTTGAGCTTACATTTTAACCTATAAATAAATATTTTTTTGATATATCTTACTAACTGTATTTAGAAGAGCTTTTACATTTATGATGAAAGAGCCAGGATGGCAAGTTAAAATTATGGCTCTGGACAGGAAATATCAATGCGTGATGGAAGCCACTGAAAGAACACCCAGAGTTTTGAAAAGCAGAGAATAGAGCTGTTGTGCCCATGGCAGCATTTATATGGGTAATGTCTCTCTAATTTCCTTCCAAGACCACCAACCGTGTCACTCCCACATTTATCTATGGCTTTGATGAAAATGTAAAATATAGGATAGTGTCTTAAGTTGAAGCATTACTGTAGTTGACCAGGAGGTAGAATACCTTCACCATTTTTAATCCTGTTTCTTTGTCTAGCTGTGGTCTTATTTGTGGCTCCTTATAGGCCCTCTCAGTTTAGATTGCTAAGGTAGGTCTCATGGGTAAGATGTGGAAATGTAGCATTTGAATGTTAATAATATCACCTGTGATCAAGAACTATGAAAAGTCGGAGGTTTTAACATGCTCCAAGCCAGTATTGTTAGCTTCATAGATAACTAGCAGATGGCATGAGAGCCTTCAGTCGGAGACAAAGGATATTACTATGTGTTCCCATTAGTTCCCCTTGCCTCCAAAGTCCCAGGGGTAATGTAGAATGGCCCAAGGAGATACGGTATGCATGGTGAATACGAGTTACACCTTAGGAATCTTAGGTTTAGAAAATCTCAATCTTCTGAAAGACCTGCTAGTCAACCTGCCCAACGTTTATCCTGGAGGGAAACATTATCTTTATTATCTTGGAGAGCAAACAAATCTTCCTTCTGCCCTAGACAGAGACACACACACTCTCTCTTCCAAGGCTATTTGCCATACAAACGTCCTTGAAAAGACAATAAAGAACAAAGTTGTCAATACCTCTGTTCGGAAAATGGACAGATGCAAGAGTGACCCGTGGATAAATGTCCCCGGACAAACTTATATTAAAGCCTCTCACTGGCCCTCTCTTATCTACCAGATAAACTCCTCCTTTCCTCACTTATTCACCAATATTTGTTTATTGCTTTTTTTGTGTACTATTAGATTTGAAAGATTGTTGGGTATTTGCAAAAACCAACGTCTAATAGATGTAAAAGGTTCAAAAAGTACTCAGGGTAAAAATTTAAGAGAATTCTGATCATTTCCACAGTAAGGACTTTGAGGAACTAATGGGTCTGCTTAAGAGATCTTAGTTTCCCCAAGCCTCTGACAATCATGAGATCTGGATCTTTTGGGAGTCCAGGTTGCACATATTATACTTACTTACGAGGAGCTGTGATTTGAGGATTAAGTAAAATATAGTTATAAAAAACATTTAATCTCTTGATTCCATATGGCATTTTTACATCCTTTTTTTCTAATGGCAAATAATAACACAAACACTTATATAAAGTGGCGTTTAACATCCAATACATTTCATAAAACATATCTAGATTGTATAAACTCAGAAACACATATTGAACCCTTCGTATGCATGTAGGTTATATTTAAACATATAAAAAGCCATTCAATATACAGCTAGTGCTCTGATAACTCTTCATAACATCTACAACTTTTTAAACAGCTGTTCAGAAGAGTTTCATAATTTTGGATAGCAAAAGAAAATGGAAACTGCATACAATTGTAGCTTTCAGGAGAATATAGGTCAGTTAGGGGTCATTCTCCAAAACTGAATCAGAAAGGAATTCCAAGCTATTGCCCAACAAGGGCCACTATGGAAAAGTAAATTTGTGCTGTGCTCCATGATTTGTAGAGACCTCAGAGGGATCCAGGTTTGGCTCACTTTCCAGCTGACCATAAAGACAACTTGGGAATAGACTGTCACCAGGAAAAGAGTGCTACCCACTAAATGAATCACGGCCCATTTCCTGCAGCTCCTTCGTGTTTCTGAATGCCTTAGTCATCACACTTTTGACTCATGGGAATCAGTTCCCAACGCTCCCATAGATTCCACTTCTATGGTAGTTTGATAATTTTCTCTCTACTCTAGAATAATCAGCCAGCATTTTAAAAGTCATTATTTGTGACCCTGTGGTGTCTATGAAAGAACAAGGGCTTAACACTAGGGACATAAGTCTTAGTTTTGCCACTATTTGCCACTGGGCACGTCACTGACGCTACCTGGTCTGCTCACCTGTAGAATGGCAGGAGAGGTAAAGAGGTTATGATTCAATGACCACTAAAATCCCTTCCAGTCTTACTTTTGTATTATTCTATCTCATTTAAGACCTAGCCTTGTAAATTGTGTACTGGGAAGAGCATATCTGGTCACTTTGCAGCTTCTCCTGCTATTACTGCTCTATCAAGTAAGTTGCTTGGTGCTACATTCAAAAAGCATTATGGATAGAGCTAAAGAAATGTGTGTAGCCCTTTGTCAGCAAGCGTTAACTCCTCAGTGACACTTGGATCTCATGACTGACTTCTTTTTTCTTGGGTGACTCAAACTCTCAGGGTCATCCTCCTGGGAGACATGTCATATGATAATGTAAAGCATGAGGCAGATATCATCAGTTTAACCCAAAGGTAAAGGAAAAATACAATCATCTTCCAGTCCACTCATTCTGAATCTTCTCACAGCATTAAAGGAAAGATCAGAGATGGATTTCTTGTAATTTTCCCCCTTGACAGTGTGGGCTACCTCAGTCAGATGAATATACATGCAGTTGCAAGGAACACCATTTTAAAAGAATCTGGCATTTACAAAGCAGCTTTACTTCTGGAAAGTGTAAAGCCTTTGAGTATTCTGTCAGTTTGAAAAGAGGTTCTGTGTCACCCTATCAGGTCACACAAACCATCTGATCAACTGCCATTTGATGAAAGCATTTATTAAAGTCAGAGTAAGACAAATCAGTTTGAGGGATGGAACAAGCCTAGAGGATTTATTTTTAAACCTTTGGGAATGAAAAGGAGTGGGGAGATTTCTGTTTCTAGAGTGAAATACAATATAAATTTGGTTTTGACTGAATAGGGAACATGAGTCCTAAAACAGTGAAGAATTGTTTCCATTTTTTGTTTGCTTTTGTCTTTTAAGTCTTGAGACGGCTTCCAGGAAGGGGAAATAGATGAACTTTTCCCAACTCCTCCCACTAAGTAGTAATAAAAACCTTGGGGCAGACATGCAATATGGACAATTTTTAAGACAACACCTGCTCTATCCTAGTCAAACAACACAGAAAGAAAAAACTGGCACTATTCTCCACGTCAGCAAAGACTAAACAGGTAACACCCACTCCATCCCTTCCTGCCTGTAAAAAGGTGTGCCCACAGCCCCAAGAATGGTGTCAGAGAAGACCAGGCAGGGAGCTGAGATCTTCAGGCCCCCATCAGTGTTAGTGAGCCCAGCCCCCATCCCAGCGTCAATGGCGAACACATGGTGACCCTGGACTTCCACTCCAATACAGCAGAGTGCCCCTCCCACTCCTCCCTTAGGTGTTAGTAGAGGAGGCCCAGGGAATAGTAAGGACTTTCACCATCACCTGTTAGTAACAAGGAAACCTGTATATGATGCATGGTGTCACTGGAAAATATACAAGGTGGGGGCTGAAACTCCCATATCCACCTAGCAGTAAAGACAGTCCCCCACCTCAGGTGGCAGGAGCCTGGACTTCTACTTCCACCCGGTAGTGAAGAGGCAGACTCTGGAGCATTGTTGGAGAAATCCAGCTACACCAGAAGGTTGAAATGAGATCCTGAGTCTTAACATTTTAAAAGTGCACATTTCAATAAAAACTAACTCATATTAAGAGCCAGAAAGAACATGCTAGCCTCAAGATAACAAAAATATTAAGATTATTTGCTAAAGATTTTGAAGCAGCCACAATACATTTGTTTCAAAAGCAATGATGAACATGCTTGAAATAAACTGAAAACTAGAAAATATCAGCAAAGAAACTGAAAGCCTCAACAAAGACAAACAAAAAATAAAGAAGGACAAAATGGAAATTTTAGAACTGAAAAATACAACACACAAAACAAAATACTTAGTGGATAGGCTCAATAGCAGGATAGAGGGGCAGAAAAATACAATCTGTGAAATGGAATATAGAAGAATAGAGCGAAAACAGACTGAAAGAAAACAAACCAAACCAAACCAACAAATAAAAAAAATGACTCAATGAGTTATGGGATTATAATACATAAGTATTAATGTAAATTAACGTGTGTATCATCTGAAAAATTGAAAAGTGGGGAGAAAAGGTGGGGCTGAAAAAAAGTATTTAATGGGCCAGGCATGGTGGCTTATGCCTGTAATACCAGAGCATTGAGAGGCTAAGGTGAGAAGGCTGCTTGAGCCCAGGAGTCTGAGACCAGCCTGAGAAATATAGTGAGACCCCATCTCTACAAAAACAGAAACAAAAAATTAGTTGGACGCGGTGGCATGCACCTGCAGTCCCAGCTACTCCAGAGGCTGAGGCCAGAGAACTACTTGAGCTCAGGAGCTTAAGTTGCTTGAGTTATGATTAAGCCACGGCACTACAGTCTGGGATACAGAGTAGACCATACCTCAAAAAAACAAAATAAAACAAAAAAAGAATATTGAAAACTTCCCAAATGTGTTAAGACATACATCTACAGATTCAAGAAGCTAAGCAAACACCAATTATGATAACCCCACAGATACCAATGCCAAGACACATCATTATCAACCTTTTGAAAACAAATAAAACACTGTAGAAGCAGGGCTGGGCACGGTGGCTTATGCCTACAAACCCAGTGATACGGTATGGGAGCAGGGAAGTGCTGAGAAGGGTGTGGTCCCTGGTGAGGGCCCCATCCTAGGCCCTGCGCCCAAAAATCTAGATGAGGACAGGCACTCTTGTTTCCATGCCCAAATGCTGTATTTTCCAAGACCACTCTGGCCTGCCACGCCTCTCATCCTGTGGCTATAAAATCCCTGAGACCCTAGAGGCATGTACATAATTGGCTGGACATCAAGAGGAACACACCAGCAGAAGAGCACACAGGCAGCTGACACCAAGAGGAGCAGAGGAGCCAGACTCCAGGGGAAGTCCACTTTTTCCACTCCATCCCCTTCTGGCTACCCATCAATGTGCTGAAAGCGACCTCCACACAATAAAACCTTGCACTCATTCTCCAAGCCCATGTGTAACCTGATTTTTCTGGTACACCAAGGCAAGAACCAGGATACAGAAAGCCCTTCGCCATGTGGTAAGGCAGAGGGTCTAATTAAGCTGATTAACACAAGCCGCCTGTGGACGGCTAAGCTGAAAGAGCACACTGTCACACACACACTCGGGCTTCAGGAACTGTAAACACTCAACAATAAACACTGCTGTGGGGTTAGAGACCCACAATCTGCCCATCTGCAAGCGCCCCCTAGGGGTTTGAGCAGTGGGGCACCAAAGAAGTGAGCCACACCTCCATCGCGCCTTGTGAGGGGAATAAGGGAACTTCTCCGTTTTCACCAGCACCTTGGAAGGCCAACATGGGCTGATGACTTGAGGTCAGGAGTTCAACACCAGAGTGACCAACATGTGAAACGCTATCTCTACTAAAAATACACAAATTAATCCCAATACTTCTGGAGGTCAATGGGCAGATCACAAGGTCAGGAGATCAAAACCATCCTGGCCAACATGGTGAAACCCCATCTCTACTAAAAATACAAAAACTAGCTGGGTGTGGTGGCACATGCCTGTAATCCCAGCTGCTCAGGAGGCTGAGGCACAAGAATCACTGCCAGGAGGTGAAGGTTGCAGTCAGCCAAGATCACGTCACTGCACTCCAAACTGGGTGACAGAGCAAGACTCCGTCTCAAAAATAAATAAATACATGCATACATACATACATACATACATACATAAATTAGCTGAGCCTGGTGGTACATGCCTGTAATCTCAGTTACTTGGGAGGGTGAGGCAGGAGAATAACTTGAAGCCAGGAGGCAGAGTTTGCAGTGAGAAGAGATCATGCTAGTGCACTCCAGCCTGGATGACAGAGCAAGACTCAGTCAAAAGAAAAAAACCTATAAAAGCATACAGAAAACACCATCCCCATATCTAAAAGGGAAAGGGAAAACTAATTTGAGTATCATATTTCTCATCAGAAACCTTGGAAGTCACAGGAAAGTGTCACAATATTTTTCAAGTGTTGAAAGAAAAAAAAAGTCATCACAGAATTCATCCAGTGAAAATATCCTTCATGAATAAAGAGGAAATTTCTCAGATGAGGGAAAAGTGAGGAAGTTGTGGCCAACAGACGTAAAAGAATGGCTGAAGGAAATTTCCTAAACAGAATAGAAACAATAAAGGAAAGAAATCTAGAACATGAGGAAGAAAGGAAGAACATGGTAGACAAAAATATGAGTAAATACGATATGACTTTTGATAGTTAAGTGCTGTTACTTGGCTTCTGTTAGTCTAGGATTCTATCATTCTCATTGCTAAGAATCTTAGATCTGTGATAAAAATCCCAGCTTACAAAGGAGAGCCACTACTGATCAGAACTGACAATAATGGCCCCTACACACACAGACACAGGCACACACACACACACACACACACCACTGTACTAAGTGGTTAAATACAGTATCCCTTTGGCTGACATAATGAACATAATCAGGGGAAATCTGTGAGGAACTAAAGAAATCAGGATCATCCTGGAGAGTAAACCGAACAATATGTGATTTTCAATCTTGATCTCATTAGGAGGTCTGGAGCACAAATGGCACCACAAGGTTGTTCCATCTTCATGCACAAGATTCTTTACCCGTGATTCAGTTAGCTCTAGCTATAAGCCTCCTCTGGGCAGTGCCGTAACTTCCCAGACATTTCAGGGTAAGAGATTTCCCACTGGCCAAGAGAAGAATGCAGCTGTTAATCACTGCAACACTTACAGTAGCTGCAATATGGACATACCAACCCAGTAAGTAGTTCTAGGCAAGGCACCAAGTGTGTTTACTGTAATTCGGAGAAAGCATAAAAATCCAAGTGGGCTATACTGGTTAAAAAAAAAAAAGCTATATAGTGAGATTGAAGCTAAGAAATGTTTATTTAGCAGGTAGAACAGACAAGTGATATATTCAGCAAAGGGATAGAGGCAGGATTGATTATAAAATCAATTATAGATTGACTATAAAATCAATCTAAAACTATTAGAGAGTGCAGAACTCTCAAATCCAAATATGATCTGATCAAATGTTATATCTTTTTTTGGTAATTAAAATTTTGTTTTTTCTTTTAAATATGTGACATAAATTCATATACATTCATTCCAAAGGTACAAAAGGGTACACAATAAAAAAAAAAACGCTTTCAAAGGGTGTTTATTGGTCATTCATTTCTCTTATGCAGAGTCAAGTTCCTATCTCATTTCAAAGAAAGTCTATAAATACATAAATACTTTATATTTGCCTTCTTATTTATACAACTGTAAATACATGTTTGACAATCCATATTAATACATAAAAGCTTCCTTATCCTTTTTTGTAATTGCGTCATATTTTTATATGACTGCAACAAATTTTATTTGGCCAGTTCCCTACTGATGAGCATTTAGGGTGGTTGTAATAGTTTATTATTACATATAATACAGTAACAGATATCCACGTATATATGCTATTTTATATAGTCCTGAGTATAGTTATAGGATAAATTTAAAGACATAAAACCACTGAGTTAAAGGCTACAGTTTCCATCAATCAGATTACACTAAACTCTTCCATAATAACAAATGATGTCAAACTCTTGGTAACTTACAACAACAAAGATTTCTCCCTCACTCATGTTACATCTCTATTCCAGGCTACTTTGGCATGGGTTAAAGGAGCAATCCCTCTCCAGGACAGGCTAGGGTTTTGGTAGAAGGAAAAGAGGACATGACTAACCATGCGATGGCCTTTAAAGATTCTGCATGAAAAAAATAATACATGTCACTTCTACTCACAAAGAAAGTCATGTGGTCAAGGCTGACATCAATGGGGTATGGATGTATCATTATCTCCCCATAAGGATGGAAGCAAACATTGAAAAGATTTTCCAGCACAGCTGACCACAATGAACAGACATATTCACAAATCTGATAAATGCCACACTGTCCTCCCCCAAACTGTTAGAAATGTAAACAACTATCAAAAATATATATTTCACCTATTTCCTGACTGAAACATTATGACATCAGACTCTTAAATATTGGTCATTTCAAAAAAGAATATATTTTGATATAACCCTAATTTTAATTTCTCTTATCATGAATGAAATTCAGACTATATTCATGTTCATATTTAAATATGCCTTGGCAGAGAAATATTTGAGAGTCTTCTTTCATTAACAGTCTTTTAACTTCTTTTATTTGGATACCACAATTCTATTAATTCAGTCTATGATTATTAATATTCTGTTGTTTTAAAGTCAACTCATGTCTATAAAATCTAGATTTTTCCCACATACTGATAGGTGTTCAGCTCTGTCCCTTCCAGCTGACAAGCCATGTCTGCACCATTTTGCATTTTTAGCAATTTTAAAAAACAAAACACAAACGTGTATTTTTGTATTATTCTTCTGGATAGAATCTTTTTGTATTTAGTCCAATATTTCAACCTATACTGAAAAAAATTTGCATTTTAAAAAATAAATTTTCTTATTAGAAATAATGTAAGTAGGTATGTTGAAAAAACAGGCAAGGAACTAAAATAACCTGTATATTGTTACTCAAGGACGAATATTTATTTTGTCACCTTCCTTGTCAGTCAGACAAGGAATTGAGTCATCTGAGAGCCTGATCAATATGCTTTCTAAGACTTTATTCATACCCTCAACATAATTAATAGTAACAAGCAGGTTTCTGGCTTTCCTCTAGCTTCTTCTCAGTTGACAATTTTCAAGCAAATGTATAGTAACTAAAATCTAACACATCATTCACGTAGACTTCTCTTTCCATAATGGGGTGTCTCTTTCCCTAGGGTTTTGGAGAGTGACTAAGAATTATACGACTGGGCACAAAGTGGCAAAGAAAGGTGGAGAAGACTGAGTTATTGGGGCTGGCATTTTTTTTTCCAGAGGTAAAGGGAAAAAGTCAAACAACAATCAACTATATAAAGCCAAGGTCTATGAATAGAAAGGATCACCTATGAATACAAATCCTAGAAGGTCCAAAATGAGAATCGAAGTTGATAGAGAACATTTGAGTTCAGATTCAAGAAAAGGCAAGACAAAGCCAATGTTGTTTAGGGGCAGAGAAAACTCAAAATGTGGTCAATTGCTTTGAGTAGTTAACTTGCCCTTATGAGCCAGGGAGGATGTTTCGGGCACAGAGTTTTCTGTCCTGTTCTAAGGGAGCCATCTGATAGCCTCCTGTGTCTCCTCTTTTTTAGATCTAATAGGTGTTTCATAAGAATGTTTACATTTATATCTGCAAACAGAAAACTGAAAAGTATAGTGTAGAGTTCTGGAATGGGACATGAAAGACATTGCAGGTTGCCCATTAATTCACATCTAACAATACTTTCTAACTTTGATAAAGTTCAAGAAATTTCAGTAGAAGAAATTTCAAAAGTAATACCATTGTTTTAGTTTTAGCTGCTAAAACAAAATACTGGCTGGGCAGGTGGCTCACGCCTGTAATCCCAGCACTTTGGGAGGCTCAGGTGGGTAGATCATGAGGTCAGGAGATCAAGACCATCCTGGCCAATATGGTGAAACCCCGTCTCTACTAAAAATACAAAAATCACCCAGGCGTAGCAACATGTGCCTGTAGTCCCAGCTACTTGGGAGGCTGAGGCAGGAAAATTGCTTGAACCATGGAAGCAAAGGCTGAAGTGAGCCGAGATTATGCCACCGCACCCCAGCCTGGGCTACAGAGTGAGACTCCATTGCAATAAATAAATAAATAAATAAATAAATACTATGGGTAGCTCAACAACGTTTATTTTTCACAGTTCCAGAAGCTGTGAAGTCAAAGATAAAGTTGCCCTCAGATCTGGCATCTCCTGAGATCACTCCTCTGGTTTTCTCACTTGGGTGGAGAGGTGGGAAAGAGAGGGAGGGAAGGAAAGAGGGGAGGGAGGAAGGGAAGGAAGGAGGGAGGGAGGGAAGGAAAGGAAGGAAAACGGAGGGAGGGAAAGGAAGGAATAGGGAGGGTGGGGAAAGAGGGAGGGAGGGAGGGAGCGAAGGAAGGAAGAAGGAAGGAAGGAAGGAAGGAAGGAAGGAAGGAAGGAAGGAAGGATCTACTGTCTCTTCTGATATGGCCACTAATCTCCTTGTGAGGGCTGCACCTTCATGGCCTAAGTACCTCCCAAAAGCTATCTCCAAATTCCATCACATTAGGTATCAGAGTTCCAATATATGAATTTGGAGTGGAGGAGGGGAGGAAGGACAGAAACATTCAGTCCATAGAAATCCTGGTGCTTGAATACCAATGCCAAATTTTCAGAATACAAATGGAAGATTTTTACGTAGAGAAATTCATGCAGTTAAGTCTAAAAGCAGGAAGAGATACCATCAAAGGGTTCTTGCTGATCCCTGAAGCCTGATGTCTTGATCTTTCTCCTTTCAATTTCTTATTTGCAAATTCTGTGAATAAGTGATCAGGGTTAAATGCAGTCTAGACATGTAATTTGTTTTCTGTCATAACCTATGACATTGAAAACAATTTTCTTTGTATTTATTTCCAAGATAGTTGTCCTATAATTTTGACAAATACCTTATTCCTGTCCTTGTAAGAAAAGAGTGTACATGGCAGTTTTCCTAATGAGTCCCTCCTTATATCATTTTCCCACTTCAGAGGATTATAGCGACAGGTGATTGACAGAAGAGAAATAGACTATATACAATGTTTATTTCACAAAATATCACCACGAATAAGGTCCTGAACTGGGCTGTGAGTAGGGATAGAAAAGAAGACATTTAGGACTTGAAGAAACAGGAAACTGACAAAATTCAAAAATTAATTGTCTTTAGGGGTTAGTGGGAGAGATGCCGGGAGAGTGAGTATCAAAGATGATTAAGGTTTTGAGTAAGTTGAAATAAAATAATAATACTTGGTTTATTTGAATCCAATGAAAATTTCAAAAGACGAACAAAATGTTTTGATAAACATCATTGTCATAACATTGATATCATAAAACTTGAAAAAACTGGATCTCAAATTGACCATGAAAATATTACTGAAAATAGTTCAAAAAGAAATGCTATGTAATTTGTAATATGAATATATTTGCTATATGGCTGTGCTGGAAACTGGAATAAATTATTCATTGTATTTTTCTCTATATGGTTTTAAACAAGGAACTAAACCTTAACAAAGCAACTGGCAAACCATAGGCTATTTATTCATCTCTCCCACTTTCTGCATCTAAGAAGCCTGTAAGTAAAAACAATGATTTTTGCATTTTTAAACTGCTGAAAAATATCAAAAGAGCAACATTTTGTGACCCGTGATAACAGTATAAACTTTAAACCTTAGTGTTTGTAATGAAAGTTTTACTAGAACACAGCCATGTGCATTTGTATACATGATACCTTTGGCTGCTTTCATGCCACAGTGGCAGACTTTACTAGCTGGAAGAGAAGGTATGGCCACAATGGTCTACAATTTTACACCAGATGTCTAAAGTATTTATTATCTGACCCTTTACAGGAATATTTGCTGACCTCTGCCCTAATATAAGCTATGGATTTAAAGATAAGTTAGGACACATAACACTAGTTGAAAGCCTAACTAGAAAAATCTGTGGTTTAACTTGATCACATTTTCATTCACCTGTTCACTCAATAATTATTTATGGTGAGTCTGTCTCTCCATCACTATGTGAGGTGCCAGGATAAATGCAAAACAAATTCAAACAGTAGTCTATTTCCTACTAGGGAAACACTCTGGAAATGAATTCTTTTTGCTATGTCTGGCAAGAGAATATCAAGGAAATAGACTGCAGTTAGAATAGAGGGCTTCTTCTTAGGGCTCAATGTAACTTACCAGAATTAAAGTTTGGGCAAAGTAAAAGGGAGAATGTGTAGTGAGTCCAATTCATCCCAAATTCATAGATTGAATTTATATTCCTTTAACAACAGGTAGCCGTTTTGGAGAATCTGTTATAAAATGTTATATTATTAAGAATCTACCTTCCTAGTATTGATTTGGTTTTTATTTCTAACCCTTTAAACAAATCAGTGAGGTAGGTATCCCACATCATGAAAAAACTGAAACAGGGAATAAATTGCCAAGCTTTTCAAAATAGCGGACTCTTAATAGATTTGGTGCATTCTAACCCTGAATATAATATTTCTCATTGCTTTAGCATAAAATTTAACCCGTTAAGTACTTATAAATAATGTCAAATTTTTTGGAAGATAAAGAAATCATGTAACATGATAGACAGTCACAATTTTTTAAATATTCCTTTTCAACAACTCTTTTCCCTAAAAATCTTCACAAGTCCTCACTTAAAAAATTACATAGAAAACCACCGATGGGCTTTTTTTTTTTTTTTTTTTTATGATGGCAAAGTCTCACTCTGTCGACCAGGCTACAGTGCAGTGGCATGATCTCAGCTCACTGTAACCTCTGCCTCCGGGGTTCAAGTAATTCCCCTGCCTCAACCTCCAGAGCATCTGGGACTACAGGTGGGCACTACCACACCTGGTTAATTTTAGTAGAGATGGGGTTTTGCCTTGTTGGCCAGGCTGGTCTCAAACTCCTGACTCAGGTGATCTGTCTGCCTCTGCATCCCAAAGCTCTGGGATTACAGGCATGAGCTGTAATCCCCCATGATGGGCTTTTATTTTTAAGTCAGTTTCTTATAGAATGACTTATATAGTAATGACATACATGTGCATATATGTGTTTCTTATGTATAAATGCTACAACATTTCTAGCTAGTTAGATTTCAGTTTTGCTATATTCAGGTCACAGTATTTTTAAAAAAAACTTGGGCAAATTATTTTAGAGACTGAGTTTCCCTATATTTAAAATGGAGACAACACTTACGTTGCTGAATGATCATAAGAATTAGAAATAAACAAGCAAGTATCAATTTATTTTATTAATTCTGGTAATTTGTTATTCTAGTTCAGCAAAAAAAAAAAAGGCTCTATTTTGAAGGCAGAAAAAAGGTAATGAAAGAAATTACAAATGGCTACACAATTAACTCTTATTTTTAAACAGGGCAGGAGTGAAATGCAGGTGTGTGAGTCCAAAGCACACTTCCTTTTAATGAGGGCAACAGTTTTTAGATTCTGTTTTATGGAACCCGAAGATTCAAAAGCACACTTCAAAAGATCATTTTGAACCTGGGGGTTCAAAAAGTCATTTAATTAGGCTCATAAATATTTTACATTTTATTTATACATATATAATATGTATACATGCATATAGTTATATTGGAATAAAAATATACTACTCAAACTGTCATTTAAAGAGGACAATCTGTCCATATATATTTATTTCTGTTCCCTCACACAACTTCTAAAAATAAAAGTAAATTGATTTTAAGATGTAACTCACAAAAATAAATAGTATAAATCAAAGCATATTAGGCACAATTTTTTTTGGAATATGTAATGTGCAAGAACAAGTGATCATGGACTTAGAAGGCCCACAGATGCTGAACCCTTATGCAGCAGTGGGAAAGCCAGGAAGCAACCTAGTAGGGCCTCAGAATTACTGAAAGGTAAGAAATGAGTCTGGATGCAGTAATCCCAAAGTGTAAACTCAGCACTTTGGGAGGCTGAGGCAGGAGGATCAGTTGAGGTCAGGGGTTTGATACCAGCCTGGCCAACATTGTGAGATCTCATCTCTACCAAAAAAAAAAAAAAGAATTAGTTGAGTGTGGTTGTGCACGCTTGTAGCCCTGGCTACCAAGGGGCCTGAGGGTGGATTACTTGAGCCCAGG
Source organism: Cebus imitator (assembly GCF_001604975.1). Taxonomy (NCBI): domain Eukaryota; kingdom Metazoa; phylum Chordata; class Mammalia; order Primates; family Cebidae; genus Cebus; species Cebus imitator. The sequence goes on along the minus strand of NW_016107382.1, from coordinate 2,339,338 downwards.
AGTTCAAAGTTGCTGTGTGCTAAGAACACACCACTGCACTCCGGCCTGGGTGAAGAGCACCCTGTCTTCAGGGGAAAGAAAAGGTAAGAAATGATAACAGCATAAATATCTAAGGAGAGGGCAAATGTGGTTGTTAACAAAAATTGGAATTTGATGAAAGCCTACTTGAGAAGTTGGTGAAAATCCAGATATCACTCAACATCTCAGCAGAAGACCCTTGGAGGCTTATTTCTAGCAAGAATGAAATGGAAAGTCCCTGAATGTCTCAGGAGGAAAAGCAGTGGAAAGGCTGCTACACCCAAATAGGAGCAGCCAGTAAGTAAGTTCATACCCTGCATAAAACTGTCCACATTTCTCTCACCATTCAGTTTCCAGAAAGCCAGACTTGTAACTTTAGAAAAACTACTCTTCCCTAGACAAAATTACTCTTTGGGCAAAACTATTCCTCTTTTCAAAAGAAAAGATACCATCATTTGAGGTTTTCCAACCAAGATCACAACCAATTTATTCTACAGTGAATTGGTTGTGATCTTTCAACCAAATAAATTCAACACACTTGTGGCTTTTAAACAGTTTTTGGTGCCCTACTTCACAGAGCAGATTAAAAGAGGATTAGCGGACACTTCATGACAGCCTGTAACATAAATGATAGAGCCAAAACCTACAAATACACGAATAGAGAAAAGGCACTAGGAGGAAAAGACTATATAAAGAGATGAAAACCTCAAATACATACGTGTTAATAATTCCAGAAAAATTTAAAAAAGAAATTGCATTCATGACACAGAGATAGAATTATACACATATATGTGTGTGCTTTAAGAATAAGAAACCTATTAAAAATATAAAATATGGCATCAAAAAAGAAAATCTCAGTGCAACAGTTGAAAGATAAGATGAAAAATAGGGCAAGGCCAAGATGGCGAACTAGAAGCAGTGGCGATCAGAGGACACCATCGGAAAAAAAACTTAGTAAGCATGTGAATCCTTCACCACCAAGCAAAGTATCCAAGTACTCTCAACAAATTGACTGCTAGGCTGGCGTGACCTATGGATAGAAGAAAGAGCAGCTTGGCTTGGCGGCCCACTGGAGAGCCACACAGGGAAGGGGAACCCCCTTCCCCCAGGCAAGGGAGGCGGTGAGCGAGTGAACTACCCAGCCAGGGAAACTGCTTTTTCTATGGAGCTGTCCAACCCATGGACCAGAAGATCCCACTTGTGAACCCAACCACTAGGGCCTAGTGTCCCAACCCCAGAATGTGCAGATTCTTACAGCCTCTTGGCTAAAATCTGTTTAACTCTAGCAAGCTCCTGGGGGCAGGGCTGACCAGCAGCTGCGGCTTCCTGCTGTCTAAGCCATTTGAGTTCTTTGGGGGAGGGGCAGCAGTCAGTACTGGGACTCACAACTGCCTAACATATTGAGCTTCCTGGGTGGGTAAAGGGTGGCACTCACTTCTATAGGTCCAGACTGCGATTTTCCCCTGCTGGAGCCAGGGAGATTGTAAAACTTGGCCCTAAGACTTGTCCCCGCAGCCCAAAATACCAGCTGTGGCAGTCTGCAGCCAGAGTGCCTGTTCAGGCGTAACCCTGACCCCATCCTTCCTCACTGGGCAGATCTTCCCTTAGGATCTCCAATAACTCTAGCCAGAAGCTCAGGGACAGAATCCAGATCTCTCTGGGTGGGCCTGAGCCCCTAGGAGGAGGGGTGGCTGTAGTCTCTGTGAACCAGCAGACTTAGCCTCTGATCCTGGTAGTACTGAGGAATCCAGGCAGCCCAGATGAATAGGTTTCTCACCAGTGAAACACACCATCAACAGCAAGGAACAAGTACTTTGTTAAATGGGTCCTGCTCCCCATGCCACATAACTGGGTAAGACCCACCAACAGGTGGTGTCAGACAACCTATACAGGAGTGATCCTACTGGCATCAGGTTGGTGCCCCTTGAGGTCAGAGGTCCCAGAAGGAGAGGGCACCCATCTTTGCTGCTCTCCAGCCTCCTTAAGTGACATATCCAGGTATGGGAGCAAATCATGAATAGGGCCTCAAGTGAATCCACAGCAAACTGCAGCAGCCCTACAGAAGAGGGACCTGACTATTGAAAGAAAAACAAACAAGCAGAAAGTAACACAACAGCATCAACAAAAACACAAAAAGTTCCTCACAAAAGCCCCATTTAAGGGTTAGCAGCCTCGAAGACCAAGACTAGACAAACTGACAAAGATGAGAAAGAATCAACAGAAAAATGCTGAAAACCCAAAGGCTAGAGTACCTCTCCTCCTCCAAATGATTGCAACATCTCTCTATCAAGGACACAAAACTGGACGGAGGATCAGATGTACAAACTGACAGAAGTAGGCTTTGGAAGATGGGCAATAAAGAACTATGATGAGCTAAAGGAGCATGTTGGAACCCAATGCAAAGAAGTTAAGAACATTGATAAAAGTTTAGAGAAACTGCTAACTAGAATAGCCAATGTAAAGAGGAACATAAATGACCTGATGGAACAGCACAAGAACTTTGTGAAGCATACACAAGCAACAACAGCAGAGTCAAACAAGCAGAATAAAGGATATCAGAATTTGAAGGCCACCCTACTGAAATAAGACATGCAGACAAGAATAGAGAAGGAGGAATGAAAAGGAATTAACAAAGCCTACAAGAAATATGGGACTTCATAAAAAGACTGAACCTATGATTGATTGGAGTACCAGAAGTAGCTGGGGAGAATGGAAACAAGCTGGAAAACACACTTTAGGATATTATCCAGGAGAACTTCCCCAACCTAGCAAGACAGGCCAACATGCAAATTTAGAAAACACAGAGAACAACACTAAGATACTTTATGAGAAGATCAATCCCAAGAGACATTATCATCAGATTCTCTAAGATCTAAAGGAAGGAAAAACTGTTAAGGGCAGCCAGAGAAAGGCAAGATCACCTATGAAGGGAAGCCCATCAGACTAACAGCGGACCTCTCAGCAGAAACACTACAGCCAGAAGAGATTGGGGGCCAATATTCAACATTCTTAAAGAAAAAATTTTGAATCCAGAATTTTATATCCAGGCATTCTCAGCATCATAGCCAAGGAGAAATAAAATCCTTCCCAGACAAACAAATGCTGAGGGATTTCATTATCAACAGGCCTTCCCTGCAAGAGCTCCTGAAAGCAGCACTAAATATGGAAAGGAAAAATCAGTACCAGCCACTGCAAAAACACACCAAAATATAAAAACCAATGACACTATTAAGAAAATGTGTGCAAAACGATTGTGCAAAATAACCAAATAGCAGCATGATGACAGGATCAAATTCATACATAACAATACTAACCTTAAATGTAAATGGGCTAAATATCCCAATTAAAAGACATAGAATGGTAAATTGAATAATATCAAGACCCATCTGTGTGCTGAATTCAGAAGACTCATCTTATGTGCAAAGACACACACAGGCTCAAAATAAAGGAATGCAGGAAAATTTACCAAACAAATGTAAGACAAAAAAAAAGCAGCAAGCAGGGGTTGCAATCCTAGTCTCTGACAAAACACACTTTAAACCAACAAAATCAAAAAAAGACAAAGAAGGGCATTACATAATAATAAAGGGACCAATTCAAAAAGAAGCGCTAACTATTCTAAATATATATGCACCCAATACAGTTCTTAGACACCTACAAAGAGACTTAGACTCCCATATAACAATAGTGGGAGACTTTAACACCCACTGTCAGATTAGACACATCAATGAGGCAGAAAATTAACAAGGATATTCAGCACTTGAACTCAGCCCTGGATCAAGTGGACCTAGTATATGTCTACAAAATTCTGTACATGAAATCAACAGAATATACATTCTTCTCAGTGCCACATGTCACTTACTCTAAAATCGACCACATAATTGGAAGTAAAACACTCCTCAGGAAATGCAAAAGAATGGAAATCAAAATGAACAGCCTCTCAAAACACAGTGCAATCAAGTTAGAATTCAGGATTAAGAAACTCACTCAAAACCACACAATTTCAGGGAAATTGAACAATCTGCTCCTAAATGACTTCTGGGTAAATAATGAAATTAATGCTGAAATCAAGAAGTTCTTTGAAACCAATGAGAACAGAGACAATGTACCTGAATCTCTGGGACACAGCTAAAGCAGTGTTAAGAGGGACACTTATAGCACTAAATGCCCACATCAGAAAGCTGAGACGATCTCAAATCAACACCCTAGCATCACAATTAAAAGAGCTAAAGAGGCAAGAGCAAACTAATCCAAAAGCTAGCAGAAGACAAGAAATAACTAAGATCAGAGAAGAATTGAAGGAGATAGAGACATGAAAATGCCTCCAAAAAACTCAACAAATTCAGGAACTATTTTTTGAAAAAATTAACAAAATAGATAGACCACTAGCTAGACTAATAAAGAAGAGAGAGAAGAATCAAATAGACACAATAAAAAAAATGATAAAGGGGATATCACCACTGACCCCACAGAAACACACACTACCATCAGAGAATACTATAAACACCTCTATGCAAATAAACCAGAAACCTAGAAAAAATGGAGGAATTTCTGGACACATACATCTTACCAAGACTAAACGAGGAAGAAGCTGAATCACTGAATAGACCAATAAGAAGCTCTGAAATTGAGGCAGTAATTAATAACCTACCAACCAAAAAAAAATCCAGGTCTAGATGGATTCACAGCTGAATTCTCCAGAAACACAAAAAGGGGCTGGTACCATTCCTTCTGAAACTACCCCAAACAATTGTAAAGGAGGGATTCCTCCCTAACTCATTTTATGAAGCCAGCATCATCCTGATACCAAAACTGGGAAGAGACACACACAAAAAAGAAAACTTCAGGCCAATATCCCTGATGAAGATACATGTGACAATCCTTAAGAAAATACTGGCAAACTGAAATCCAGCAGTACATCAAAAAAACGTATCCACCAAGGTCAGCTCAGTTTCATCACTGGGATGCAAGGCTGATTCAACATACTGAAATCAATAAAAGTAATACATCACATAAACAGAACCAAAAGCAAACACTACATGATTATCTCAATAGATGCAGAAAAGGCCTTATACAATTCAACATCCCTTTATGTTAAAAACCGTAGGTGTTGATGGAATATAGCTCAAAATAATAAGAGCTATTTATGACAAACCCAAAGCCAACATCATATTGCATAGGAAGCTGGAATGATTCTCTTTGAAAACAAGTACAAAAGGATGCCCTCTCTCATCACTCCTGTTCAACATAGTATTGGAAGTTTTTGCCAGGGCAATCAGGCAAGAGAAAGGAATAAAGCGTAGTCAAATAAGAATAGGGAAAGTCAAGTTGTTTCTGTTTGTAGAAGAGATGAATTTATATTTAGAAAACCCCATCATTTCAGTCCGAAAACTGACAAGCAACTTTAACAAAGTCTCAGGATACAAAATCTATATACAAAAATCACAAGCATTCCTTTACACCAACAATAGTCAAGCAGAAAGCCAAATCATGAATGAACTACCATTCACAATTGCTGTAAAGATAATAAAATACCTAGCAATACAGCTAACAAGAGATTCAAAGGATCTCTTCAAGGAAAACTACACAAACCACTGCTCAAAGAAGTAAGAAAGGAAACAAACAAACAGAATTCCATCCTAATGGACAGGAAGAATCAGTATCATCAAAATGACCATATTGCCCATAGTGATTTATAGATTCAATGCTATCCCCATCAAGCTACCATTGACATTCTTCACAGAATTTTAAAGATCTACTTTAAATTTCATATGGAACCAAAGAAGACCCTGTATAGCCAAGACAATCCTAAGCAAAAAGAACAAAGCTAGAGGCCTCACACTACCTGACTTCAAACTATACTACAAGGCTACAGCAAGCAAAACAGAATGATACGGGCACCAAAACAGACATAATGACCAAGGGAGCAGAACAGAGGGCTCAGATATAACACCATACATCTACAATCATCTGATCTTCAACAAACCTGGCAAAAAACAAGCAATGGGGAAAGGATCTTCTGTTCAGCAAATGGTGCTGGGAAAACTGGCTAGCAATAAGCAGAAAATTGAAACTGGACCCCTTCCTTACACCTTATACAAAAATTAATTCATGATGGATTAAAGACTTAAATGTAATATGCAAAATCATAAAAACCCTTGAAGAAAACCTAGGCAATACCATTCAGGGCATAGGCATGGGCAGACTTCATTACTAAACGCCAAAAGCAATTGCAACAAAAGCCAAAATTGACAAATGGGATCAAATTAAACTAAAAAGCTTCTGCACAGCAAAAGAAACTATCATCAGAGTGAACAGGAAACCTACAGAATGGGAGAAGATGTTTGCAATATACCCATCTGACAGCCTTATCTGACATGTTTAATATCCAGAATTTACAAGGAACTTAAACATACCTACAAGAAAAAGACAACCCCATAAAAAAGTGGGCAAAGGAAATGAACAGTCACTTCTCAAAAGAAGACATTTATGCAGCCAACAAACATATGAAAAAAAGCTCAACATCACTAATCATTAGAGAAATGCAAATCAAAACTACAATAAGATACCATCTCACACAACTCAGAATGGTGATTATTTAAAAGTCCAGAAACAATAGATGCTGGCAAGGCTGTGGAGAAATAGGAACACGTTTACACTGTTCATGGAAATGTAGTTTAACAATTGTGGAAGACAGTATGGCAATTCCTCAAGGATCTAGAACCAGAAATACCATTTGACCCAGAAATCCCATTACTGGGTATACCCAAAGGAGTATAAATTATTCTACTATAAAGACACACACACACATACACACACACACACACACACACACACACACACACACACGCTCGCGCACGTATTTATTGCAGCACTATTTACAAGAGCAAAGACATGGAACCAACCCAAATGCCCATCAATGATAGACTGGATAAAGAAAATGTGGTACATATACACCATGAAATACTATACAGCCATAAAAGGGAATGCAAGCATGTCTCTTGCAGGGAAATAGATGAAGCTGGATCCTTAGCAAACTAACACAGGAACAGAAAAACCAAACACTACATGTTCTCACCCAAAAGTAGCAGAACATTGAGAATACATGGACACAGAGAGGGGAACAAAATACACAAGGACCAGTTTGGGGGTGGGCAGGTGAGGGAAGGGAGCTTAGGGGATGGATCAATAGGTGCAGCAAACCACCATGGCACATGTATACCTATGTAACAAACCTGCACATTCTGCACGTTTATCCCATTTTTTTGGAAGAATTTTTTTAAAAAAAGATGAAAAAATATCCCAGAACGAAGAGCAAAGTTATTCCCAAAACACCAGGGTTTGGGTCTGTGCCCTGCTGCTCACAGCACAGAAAGCCCATCACTGACACAAGTATTGCCAAGGAAGAAGGCTTTAACTGGGTGCTGCAACCTAGGAGATAGGAGGTCGATCTCAAATCCATCTGCCTGACCACTAAAACTCGGGGTTTATACAGCAGGGAAAAAATGTAACATGTGTAAGAAAACAGAAACTAGGGAGGGGCAAGGAAGCAATCAGGATGAATGAGGGGTCCAAAGTCTCATTGTCTTGATGTGGTGATCTCATGAGTTTCAGTTCTTTGAAACTTTCTTTTTTCTGAGAGGCCTAAGGATCCTCTCCTGAGGAAGGAACTCACATAAAACAAATGTAAGCTTTAACCTTCAAGACAAGAAAGGTCAATTTCTATGTTTATCCAAAAGAATAGTCTATGGGACTATTGGGTCCCTTTCAATATGACAAAAACATGAGAGTTATATATATATGATTTATATGAAAAGCAGTGAATCCGCGCAAAAGGCATAACATACAAATGATAAAACGGAGAAAACAGAACACAGTAAATCATTAAATCAAGAAAATTTCTGTGAACTAAATGACATAAATTCCAAGGTTGAAAGATTTTATTAATAGCCCAGTAAGTAGAATAAGAGTTTACCCCAGAACACTTCGGAGCATAAATTCAGAACCATAGATTAAACAGAGGATTCTAAAGCTTTCAGAAGAATAAAATAGGCCACATTTAAAGAATGAGAAAGCAGAATAGCTTTGGACCACTACAGAGCAGAGCTAGCAGCCAAAACACAATGAAGACATGACTTTTTAACGCCGAGGTTAAAAAGATTTGCCCCTTCTTTTCCTACCCCAACTGACAGATTAATGATAAGGAGAGATTGAAGACATTATCATATATTAAAGAGCTTCACAAATTTAGCTACCATGCATCCTTCATGGGAAACTTCTAAAGGAGTGCTCTGTGAAAATGATAAAAATAACCAAGAAAAAGGGAGATATGGGTTCCAGAAGATGAGATTTTCTTTGCCTTAATAAGAAGGCAAAAAGATCTCCAGTATGAAGATGATAGGAGGTACCAGGAATGCAACAAATCACTGGACAGAAAGAGCAAGAATGGAACAGCTCAGAAGGTTCCAGGAAGATACTCTCTAAGAAAATGAGAATGATAGAATAACTTATGTAACTGGGAGACTTTGGGCATCTTTCATTGATTAGTACATAGAAAATAAAGCTAACAACAAATAAGATGATTATTAACTACAGAGGGAAAAATGCTTTACAAAAGGAAAGTAGTCACAGCTTATACACAGTTTACCTGTGAACAGTGCTTGCATAAATAATTTGTCCTGAATATTTCTAATCAAAATTATGCAAGAATTATAGAGGGAAGATAGAGAATTGAGAAGTCTGTATGTTTTATCTCTGGGACCTAGTAGTTGAAAAATAGCTCAATTCTTTTCTTCCATTGTAGAAAGTGGAAAAGATCAAGAAAGAGCAGTATTATATTTTTCTTGTTATCAACAATTGCTCTTATTATTTTTACTTATACCAGTGAAGGAAAAATACCAAAAGTGATAGCTAAAGGTTGAAGGTTGCCTCTGAGAAAATGGAAATGGGAGAAAGGGTGGGGCAATTGCTACTTTTCTTAATAAGACTTGTAGAACCACTTAACTTTTTAAAATATGTGCAAATGTAACTTTGACTATCATAATAAAATTCAAAGAAAATTTATGATTATCCTAAAATGTGTTAATTTTTAACAATTAGAAGTTGATTCATTGACTTGCATAGCCAGGGTAATGTTTATGGAAATATTATAGTTTCTCTTTGATTAAGAGATTATAACTTGGTGCTGTTCTTATCACTATTATTAAATTCAGGATTACATGTGTTCTTTCACCTAAAATTTTGTGATTACCCATTAACTACTTCAGTATCTGAAACAAGTGTATTTTTTCTCAAGGAGCTAATATAAAATTGAGAAAAAGTCTAAATACAGGGAGGTATATAAGGATTTCACTATCATCCATAATCTTCAACTATGAATATTTTTGTTTACTTAACCATGCTGCTGAAATTACAAAATTAAAGAATTATAGAACCAATAATGAAAAATTTGTTATCATGTTGACTTAGGCCCTGGCAAGACCTAATTGCTTTCTTGTCATGTCCTAGAACTTAAATGTAACATAGATAAAAATTTCTAGCTTGGATCAAATGTAGTATACCTATGTAGACTTCTCAAGAGCAATCTAGGGCACTTACCCAGTGGTCTATGTGAAGATACTCAAGGAATTATTTGTGTATGGCTCCGTGTATATCTGTATTTAATCCTTAGAGGAATAGAAAGGACCAGAATGGCTTGAAAATTGCTTTTTTTTTTCCCATTTATTTATTTTATTGCATTTTAGGTTTTGGGGTACATGTGAAGAACATGCAAGATTGTTGCATAGGTACACACGTGGCAGTGTGATTTGCTGCCTTCCTCCCCATCACCTACATCTGGCATCTCTCCCCAACTCCCCAACCCGCACCGTCCCTCCCCTGTTTCCCCCCAACTGACCCCAGTGTGTAGTGCTCCCCTCCCTGTGTCCATGCTGGAAAATTCTTTAAGTATATTGACTACATGATAATCAGCTTGGCCTCCTTTAAAAGGATGTTATTTACTGTTGGGCTCCTAAATTAACTTATGTTTTATAAGTGTCTGATTTGTTGTTTCTCCTTTTATGGTAAAACAATGGAAACAGTAAGTCATCTCCTTAATCAGAAAACAATGGTTAGTAAAATTTAACTTGTTGCAACACTCAAAGAAAACCAAGAAGCTATATACCAGAGAAGACGAAGAGAACAATAAGTAGAACAGACCAGGCTTTTTTTTTCTTTTACCTTTTCTACACCAATAACTTGTACAACATTGTCTAATAGTTTTATAATTTTTTCTGTATTCTAAAATACCGGCAAGGAATACCAACAAGAATCTGAAATAGCAGATTCTGTCTCCTACAAACCAGGTGTCAAACAGTTCAGTGAATTATTTAGAAATAATAAAGCAAGTAATAAAAAAAAAAGAAATGGGTAATGAGGTGAAAAGAAAATATATTTTCAAATGAGCTTTCAAATCCAGAAAGGACAGTATGAACTAGATCTGGAAATAAAGAGAAATGGGAGTCATTTAGAAAACCTGTACATAAAAATTTTGTGTAGTTTATAGAAGTGAACAAACAGCCAGTGAATCTCAAGTTCAGTACATACTACCTGAAGTCAGATTTTCTGTGAAGTAGGAAAATATAATTCCAAAGTCACTTATGGCTCATTTTTCTGTAGTACCAATGAGCATGGTTGACTTCTCTATTGCATGCAAATCAGCACATCTTGAGGCCACTTAAGAAGCTATATGTGACCCAAACATCCTGGCAGCTCTTTGGTATAATGAGTTTTATGAGGGAAAGCACTTTAAAAAATGTAATACAATCTTTAGTCTATCTATGCCAGCTAAACCATAAATAACATTAAAATAATTATATTGATTATATAAAGAATAAAACATCCAATTTTAAATAAAATATTCCTGAAACCTAGGTAGCAAATACTGATATTAATTTACTTTTAGGATTTCCAACAATAAGACAATGTGACTAAGGTGAATGCAAGACAAATGCTGTAATAAAACATAACCACCATTAACTATTAAATTTATAATTTTTTATGTTCAACATTTATATAGACATATACATAGATTCATATATACATACACATGGTTGAATGTGTCCATAGTTTCCATAAAAATTGTGAAATAGAAATCCATCACTTCTCTCCCTAACAACTGTATTTCCCACACCTCAGAGTTCACTTTCCACATTTGTAAATTTAATATTATCAAATAACTTTATAATATCGATGCTTTAAAAAAAGTTAAATGTCAATTTGTTTTCCACAATGGGGAATGTGAATTCAGCATTATTTTCACTGTCTAACCCTCTCTACTCCACAAATTTCTCTATACTTCAAGGAGAGTTTTAACTTAACTTTAGTTAGAACAATATTCAAGGTTTAAATTTAAAACTCTGGCTGGGCTATATTTTACACTAGAATTATTTTTCTTTTCTTGAGCAACTCTCTGTATGCTTTGTTGGTATTAACAGTACTGTTTTTCGTTGGTTTAGTTTTCTGTGTCCTAACTCTTACTGAGGTGTTCGAAATTCATTAAAACTGTATCAGTTTCCTGAAGGCAACTCTTCAGAGGCCTCTGTCTGCTCCAACTAGATTGGCTGTGATTCTTGCCTTAGAAATTCCATGATCCTAAAATTTACCTTCAACTTCAACTTAGAACAATCTCTTTCTTCTCTGAGTTGGAGTTTCCATTTCCTGCATCCTATGTTTTTCCCTTTCTTGATTTACTGTCTCTTAGGATGAAGCAACTTTTCCAGTGGCTTTGTAAAAATGACAGCATGGGCAGTAAATTACAGTCATGTAATGCACAATGATGTTTTGGTAAACAATGAACGACATATAGGCAGTAGACTCATAAAATTATAATGGAGCTGGAAAGCAGCATCCTAGAGCAATTTATTACTCATGGTTTGTGCTGCTGTTGGTGTAAACAAACTGGTTTACACCAACTCGCTGCCAGCTGTTTACAAGTATAGCACGTGCAATCACATCAAATGCATAATTCTCAACAATGATAATAAATAGCAAGGTTACTGGTTTATATATTTACTATATCATTCTTTATTATTATTCTAGAGTGTACTTCTTTTATTTATATGAAAAATAGTTAACTACAAAAAAGTCTCAGGCAGGTCCTTTGGGAGCTATTCCAGAAGAAGGTATTATTATCACAGAAGAGGACAGCTCCATGCATGCTTTTGCCCCTGATGGCCTTCCAATGGAAAAAAGATGTGGAGGTGGAAGACAGTGATTACTGATGATCCTGATCCATGGAAGGCCTAGGCTTATGTGTGTGGTTATGTCTTAGTTTTTAACAAAAATGTTTAAAAAGTAAATAATAAAATGCTTTACAAATAGAATCTTATAAAATAAGCATATAAAAAAGAGTATTTTCATAGAGCTATACACTGTGCTTGTGTTTAAAACTAAGTGACATTAGAAAAGAGTAAAAAAGTTAAAAAAATTTAAAAGTTTATAAAGTAAAAATGTTAGAGTAATTTCATTTTATTTTTAAAGAAGGGAAAGCGTTCTCATACATTTAGTGTAGCCTACAGTGTTTATAAAGTCTGCAGTAGTATACAGTAATATTCTAGGCCTTCTCATTCACTCACCACTCTCTCTCTGACTCACCCAGAGCAACATCCAGTCCTGCAAGCTCCATTCATGATAAGTGTCCTATACGGATGTGCTATCTGTAATATTTTATACTGTATTTTCTATATTTAGATATGCAAATACTCATCATGTTACAATTACCTACAGTATTCAGTACAGTAACATGCTATACAGGTTTATAGCCTAGAAGCAGTAGGTCATATCATCTATCCTTGGTGGGTAGCAGGCAATACCACCTAGGTTTGTGTAAGTACACTCTATGGTGTTCAGGCATCAACAAAATTGCCTAAAGATGCATTTCTCAAAACATATCCCTGTCATTAAATGACGTATGACTGTATTTGAAAGATTTCAGGTTTGAAAATATCTTTAGTCTACCCTTACACTTGACTGATATAGTTTTGCTGGCTTTAGTAATTATTGATTCGAAGTTATTTTTTCTCTGCATCTTGAAGGCATTTTTGCATTGTCCTCTAGCTTTAGTGTAACTTCTCAGATCAAAAGCCTTTCTAATTCTTGATCATGTTTATATTCTTTTTGGAAGCCTTTAAAATCCTTTTCCTTTTCCCTCTAGTCCTGAAATTGAATAATTAAATACCTTTGGGTTAGCTGATTTTTAGCTATTTTGCTGGGCATAATATGGAAATTGATATTCTTCATTTGTGACAAATTTTCTTGAATTATTATTTCCTACTTTCTAGTTTTTCTATTGTCTCTTTCCAGATCTTCTGTCAGTTTGATGTTACGCTTCCTAAAGTGGTCCTCTATGGTCTTAATGTCTAAAATTTTTTTGTGTCTTACGTTCTTTTAAAAAATGTGTTTGTGGTTCGATCCAAGATGGCCGTTTAGGAAGAGCTCCGAGTTGCAGCTCCCAGTGAAAGCTCAGAGGGTGAGTGGATGCCGCATTTTTATAGCTCACGGACCAGGAGATTCCAAGGTGAAGGAGACCCACGGGTCGCCAGCGAGGCTGTTTTGGCTGGCGCAGTTCTTTCTGTTGGTGCTGCTGCTTTGCCCCGTGGGGCTGCTTTGTCGGCGGACCAGCCAGCGGTTCTCCATACAAAACACACTGGTCCGGGTGCCCATTGGCTGGTGATTGGAGCCCCGGGAAGCCACACATTCATCTGTTTAAAGAGGGGACTGAACAGGGAGCCAGGCCAGGAGATTCCTGAGCAAAAAAAGCGCCACGAATCTCAGCGCCACAAATCTCAGCACCGCTGTTTAAGCCAGTGCAGTGAGTCGCCGCACGGGAGACAGATCCCAGCGCACTTTCAACAGGCGACTGGAACACCTGGGATAAAAAAGGAAAAAAAAAAAAAAAAACAGGCTCTGAGGCAGGAAGCCAGGTGATCAGGCTCGGTCCCACCCCCTACAAAAGAACAGCAATCAGAAACTCTCTGGATTGAGAGTTTCACAGCAAGCTCAGCTGAACCTGGGACGGTCCAGCTCTGTGGGGGAGGGGCGTCCACCATTACCAAGGCAGCCCACCACTACGGAGGTAGTCAGCCAATGCTGAGGCAGCCCACTGTTGCCAAGGCAACCCGCCATTGCCGAGGCAACCCGCCATTGCTGAGGCTGCCTGCCTTTGCCGAGGCAACCTGGCATTACAGAGAGAGTTTGCCAATACAAAGGCGGGCCACCATTGCCGAGGCAGTGCTACCTACACCAATATAAACAGGACTGCAGGGAAGTTCACAGGGCAGCTGAGCAAAGCCCACAGCAGCTCAGCAAAGCCTCTGCAGGCAGACAGTGACTAGGCTGCCTCCTTGCTGGGCAGGGCAGCCCTGAAAAAAAAAAAGGCTGCAGCATAACAGAAATTCATAAATAAAGCCCTAACTCCCTGGGACAGAGCACCTGGGAACAAAAAGCGGTTTATGAGTTCTGCTGCAGCAGACCTAAACATACCTGCCCAGCAGCTCTGAATGAACAATGGAGCTCACAGCTCAGCACTTGAGCTCCTATAAGGACAGACTGTCTCCTCAAGCAGCTCCCTGACCCCTGTATATCCAAAGAGTCAACTCATAAAGGAGAGATCAGACCAACACTTGGCAGGTATACTTCTGGGACAAAGATAGCAAAAGAAGAAACTGGTAGCAACCCTTACTGTTCTGCAGCTGCTGCACTGATCCCCAGGCAAGCAAGGCCTGGAGTGGACCTCAGCAGACCTACAGCAGAGGGGCCAGACTGTTAGAAGGAAAACTAAGAAACAGAAATAACTTCATCATCAACAAACTAGACATCCACTCAGCGACCCAATCTGAAAGTCAGCAACTACAAAGACGACAGGTGGATAAATCCATAAAGATGGGAAGAAGCCAGCGCAAAAAGGATGAAAATACCCGAAACCAGAACACCTCTCCTCCTCCAAGGGATCACAACTCCTCACCAGCAAGGGAACAAGGTTGGATGGAGAATGAGTGTGATGAAATGACAGA
>NW_016107382.1:2178283-2322100 GCF_001604975.1 Cebus imitator | reverse complement strand
ACAGGGAAAATGTGGCACATATACGCCATAGAATATTATGCAGCCATAAAAAACAACGAGTTCAGGTCCTTTGTAGGGACACGGATGAACCTGGAAACCATCATTCTCAGCAAACTGACACAAAAGCAGAAAATCAAACAGCGCATGTTCTCACTCATAGGTGGGTGTTGAACAATGAGAACACATGGACACAGGGAGGGGAGCACTACACACTGAGGTCTGTTGGGGGTAATACGGGAGGGATAGCGGGGGGAGGGGTGTTGGGGAGAGAGAGCATGGGGAGAAGTGCTAGATGTGGGTGATGGGGAGGAAGGCAGCAGATCACACTGCCACGTGTGTGCCTATGCAACAATCTTGCATGTTCTTCACATGTACCCCAAAACCTAAAATGCAATAAAATTTTTTAAAAAAATGTGTTTGTTATCTTTCAAGTTTTTGTCAAGTGTATATTTCTGCCGTTTTAATTTTTAATAGTTTATTCTCTGCTTGTTCGTTTGGCACAGCATCCCATTATTTTTCCATGGATACAATATATTTTTCTTAACTCTGAAGTTAGGAATAACACTTATTTGAAAGTTCCCTTCAATCTTTATGGAATCTGCCTCCTCCAAGATGTGTGTTCATTTTGTTCTCTATCTGTTCATATTGTAAGTGGTAGATTAAAAGCTTTTTTAGAAGCACATACACATAGATTTTCTGTTGCAGACTCCACAGTAAAATGATCTGGCTGGACTCTTTTATTGAGACATTCTGAATATTATCATTTTTAGATCTTTTCCTGGTCTGGCCAAGTTTCCCAAAAAAGAATGCTGCAGATATAGGTCTGCATGTGAGCATTCTGGGAATTTAGTTGGACAGAAGGGTAAAGTAGTCTCCACTTTTATTATATAAACATTGACTCCTAACCCATAACCTGTATTCAACTGTTGCTGCCCCTCTCTAATCCAAAGATCCTCCCAAAGGGTCTCAGCCTGTTTCTTGAGTTCACTGAGACAGAACAGTCAGCCAAGTCAGGCAAAGAAGATTTTATTCACAGATAGGTAGCAAGGCTTGTAGGTGTTTTTTTTCTTTTTCCATTTAATTTTAAGAGAGGCTTACGAGCACAATGGGAAGACATTCAGTTGTATATTGTGAGAAATTTGGCTTGATTTCAGCTTTTAAAGCATTGTTCATATATACAAGCGGTCACTTGGAGTCTCATATACTTGGGAGCAGCACCAGGCTTTACCACTGGCACAGCTGCATTAATTCTCCCCTCTGACTTTTCATGATTATTAACTTTGAGTTTGATCAGTTGCTTCATTATTGGAATGGCTTTAAGGCCTCTATTTTGTCCTTCCTGTCTTTGCTTTTCTGGTTATTTTGCATTTGGTATTGAAAGTCCAAATTTATAAACTTTCAGAAATATATATATATATATGCATTTTTAGTGAGCGAGGTCTTAAGTGTAAGATATTTGCACTATACAAAAGCTAAAGGAACTCAGGAGACAGTCATAGATTAAAGCAAATGAGGAAGGAAAACTACTTAACCATGTAAGTCACTTTGTCCAATTTACTGGCATTTAATGTTTTTTTAATAAATAGATGTTAGGACCAGTCTCAGGAAAGTGTAAGAATATTTCTCTTTTACTTTAATATTCTTCACCTTATAGGTTTCAAAATAGTTTTGCTAAAAGGACTAGTGGGTTAAAACACGAACTATTCAGACTCTACTGGTAAGATGGTGAATTTAGTGCCAAAAACTTTTAGAGAAGGGTACTTATTAAAAATCAGTGGCCTTTGGTTCTTTCATTTACTCCCAGGGAATCTAAACCAGAGTTTCTCAAAAAGGCTTCCAGGAAGTTGGGGGGGGAGGGAGAGCCCCGTTGTCTTTGATTTTCACAATGACAGAGCAAAGTTACTAATAATTAATATGGGACCAAATATCTGGCAATGAACAAGAATAGTCTGGTCCACACCCTCCTATCTCTCATTATCTCCTTTACCTTAAAGCTGCTAGGAAAATTATCTCTTAAGGAGTAGGTTTACCTTTAAGACTACACACCCATACTTTGTGAATGGAAAAAAAGTCCACAGTAATTTGCTTTCATGAGATTCATTTATTTCTACAATCATGATTCGAAAAATGGAGAAAGTCACTTGAACTTTAAAGTGAAAGCTAGGAATATAGGTTTTCCCTGTCTATCTAGTAATATATGATATAACCTTGGGCTAGTTATTTACTCTGTCCAATAGCAAAAATGAAGATAATGCTGATGTCACTGTGAGAACATCTGAATTCCAGAACAATGGTGAAGTACACTTGAAAATGTAATCTTGTATTTCAACGTATAATTTTATAGTTAAATAACCATGTGCTGCCCAGCTGCAGCAATGCTCAGCAGTCGCTAAGGTTGAAAACTGAGGAATAAGCCCAGTTATAATATCAAACATTGTGGGTTTTTTCCCACCTTATGAGGATGCTTCTGATTTATAAGCATGAGATTCATGCCTATGGAGCAAGTCAATAAATTAAGAGTAAATGACGTATTTGCCTGATGTGTCCTACACAGTCCTCATTTTAGCCCTTCTCACTAGCCTGAGGGAAAAGGGGGCTTTTAAAGTTTTCTGCAACAATGGTCCTTTTCAGAGAGCTAATGAACTACAGATATATTTTGCAATAAAAACAAGACCAGTTGATTTCAAAACAACTCTGTCCTCAATTAACAAGATGCTGGCTCCCCTACTGCATTGCCAAGGTCTCTATTTTATTAAAGCATTCCAGGAGTACCAAATTTCAGGCAGCAAATTCTCAAATTGAACAAATGTGTGTATCTGACAGTGATTTACACAAAAGACCACCCTCCCGTAAGTCGGTGTCTTGAGTTCTTGTCCCAAATCTATCTTTATTAGTTTTGTCTCTGGAGCAAGTAATTTATTGGGTCTTGGTTTTCAAAAATGTATAATTAAAAGTCAAAAAAGCATTCAATGTATGGTATAATAACTATGGTTAATATACATACCAAGATCTAAGAATCTACAGGCCCCAGGCTAAATGGTCCTCTTGTAATATTATTTCAGTAACTCTCTCAACAATTGCATTAGGTGAGAATTACCATTTTTCACGTAGTAAATGGCTGAGCAACTCCAGAGCTGGTACTCTTAGTCACTAATCTAAACCATTCCAGGATGTTACTATTTGTTCTGAACAGGATAAATGTAATATATAAATATATATTAGGAGTAAAGAGAATTCTACAAATACAAGTTATTATTTGAGGTACTAAGGCAGTGGCCTGATAAACACAATCTGCTGGTCCAACAAGATTAATGCATTTGATGTGTCTGAGGGGATTGTCAGGTAAAATCAAAGATTATTTGTTAGTTATTTAATAGTAAAGACATGAGACAGGAACAAGTAACGGGCACAGCTAGAGAAGTGCCGATGAGTGAACAGAGGAGCCCTTCCTTCAGCTCTAGGATCACGTCTTTCTGAGACCTACCAAACCACGTGACTTGCCTTTTCTCTTTGGGCACCTACAGGCATTTCATCTCATTTGTAATCCTAATTACTATTAATGTCCTCAGCACACCAGTAAGCATAGGCTGTTTGGCAGTTCACAGCCCTAGGAAAGTACTCTTAACAAGAAGGCCAACGATGGGGAAGGTAGACCCGGGAGAGGAGGATGGCATAGCTCCACCAGTCACCACCCACAAAACACTGCTGATGACTATCAACTCCTGCACCAGGATATTTTTCTTTAAGTTTAGATTTAGCTATAAATTAAAATATGCAAATTTATGACTATAGACTAAATGTTTATAGATAATTTCGTATACTGAGGCTTTGCTGAGCCTCCAATATTTGTAAAATGAACATAGAACTGAAGGACCAAAGTCCACATAATCCTCTAGGATTTTAGAATCTGTCTTCTCCAGGTTCTTAAATTTATGACTGAGCAGTTATTATTTGCCATCAGACGTAAAAGATTCCCTGATCTTTCTTCCCTGAGAGGCTAACAAGCCACCTACGCTCCATCTCCCATCACATTCTGTTGGCCAAGTACTTGTTAAGCCCTGTCAGACACTGTCATAGGACAAACTCCAGTCTGCAACTCGGCTGAAGCTCCATACGCTGTAGCCTGGACCTGGGCCTCGTGCCAACATCATGTCTCTCAGCAGTCATGCTTAATTATTTTTTTAAGTCATGGACTCATAGAAATTCTAAACCCTCTTCCATAGAAAAATGCACGCCTGTATATGTACTCACAATAAAATTTTCAATTTTCAGGGAATTTGAGGACTTGTTGAAGCTAATCCACGGATCTAAATTTTTTAAATGATAAACAAAAGCGTGTCTTAGAAGCTTTTCAGTCTCTACTGTCCTAATGCTCAGCTTGGAGCCAAGAGCTGATTATGGGCATAAATGTTTCCTGGAAAATAATAATTAAATGTCTTTCACATTCCCTACTTCTTCAATACATACAGTTGATATTCATTATTCACAGTATTTACGTTCTATAAAGCTGTTGCAAATACTGAACTATTGCTTCTAGGGAAAATTTAGGGTTAGGTTCCTGAGAGCCTCTGGTCACAACAATGCTATTAACCAATCAATACATAATCTTGTTTTATATGTGTTTAGAGACACCTCATTTAATATATATTGATGACTCATTAACATTGAACTCACAGTCAACAGCCCTATAATTTATGCCTCAATGAAGCTTTATCTAACATAGGCATTTTCTTCAGAAGATAGATTATAGCCTTCATGTAGTTTGGAAGACTAGACAGCACATCAGCCCTATGCATAAGGGGGGTTTTAAACAGTGAAATTAACAACAAAAAGCCTAAAAATACGAGAAATGTTGCACAAAACAGACCATAAAAAAGGCACCTGTGTACAGCATGAACAAGTAGGCAGAGTATCGCCTTGTTCAACCTCAACTGGAAACGTCCACTGGACATGTCAAATGTTTTGCCATAGTGTACACGCCTTTGATGACTAGGAAAGCACAAGTATTGATTCCAGCTTCACTACAGACTGAATGTTCATGCCCCGTCCCTAAATTCGTATGTTAAAATCCTAACCCCAACTGTGATGGTATTAGGAATGGAGCCTTTGGAAGGTGATTAGGTCATGAGGGTGGAACACTCATGAATGGGACTGGGGCCCTTATAAAAGAGATCCCAGAGAGCTCCCTTACCCACTTCCTCAATGGGAGGTCACAATAAGAAGACAGTTGCCTATTGAGAAATAAAAATAAAAGCCTAAGCCCCCCAAGCAACTCAATAGACCCCCCTCTTGGCCAAGGAAACCCCAGAGACACCCTAAAAACTGAGTTTTCAGTCTTAATGAGCCCAGAGTTCAGACATGCACTTCAATACACCCCTTCTTTATTGACCATTTTTTTAGACAGAGTCTTGCTGTGTTGCCCAGGCTGGAGTACAGTGGCACTATCTTGGCTCATTGCAACGTCTGCCTCCCAGGTTCAAGTGATTCTCCTGCCTCAGCCTCCCAGGTAGCTGG
Organism: Cebus imitator; assembly: GCF_001604975.1. NCBI lineage: Eukaryota > Metazoa > Chordata > Mammalia > Primates > Cebidae > Cebus > Cebus imitator. The sequence goes on along the minus strand of NW_016107382.1, from coordinate 2,316,586 downwards.
GACTACAGGCACACACCACCAGGCCCAGCTAATTTTTTTTTTATTATTATTTTTAGCAGAGATAGGGTTTCACTATGTTGGCCAGGCCAATCTTGAACCTCTGACCTCGTGATCCGCCCACCTTGGCCTCTCAAAGTACTGGGATTACAGACATGAGCCACTGTGCCTGACGTCTTTACTAACCTTTAGTCGGAATTTTTTCCTAAGGAGTAGACAGAAACCAACTCCAGAAAACAAAAGTTGACTCATTCTTTTATCACCTTTAGCCAATTATGTGAGGCCTTAACCAAACTCCCCCATCCTCTTTGCAGTTTTGACATGATAGTTCACCAATTTCACAACACATAAACTGAGCATCATCTCCAGGCAGACATTGAGACATTGGCCAACTCATAGAGGATGCACAGTGAGGATTTTTTTTTTTTTTTTTTGAGACAGAGATTCGCTCTTGTTACCCAGGCTGGAGTGCAATGGTGCCATCTCGGCTCACCGCAACCTCCGCCTCCTGGGTTCAAGCAATTCTCCTGCCTCAGCCTCCAGAGTAGCTGGGACTATAGGCGTGTGCCAACATGCCCAGCTAATTTTTTTGTATTTTTAGTAGAGACGGGGTTTTACCATGTTGACCAGTATGGTCTCGATCTCTTGACCTCGTGATCCACCTGCCTCGGCCTCCCAAAGTGCTAAGATTATAGGCGTGAGCCACCGCGCCCAGCCCAGTGAGAGTTTTTGTGTCCTTTACTTCACATTTTATATCAAAGAGCCAAAAACTCCACCCTCAGATCACACTAATGCCACCATTTTTTGAACATGTAACCTTTGAAGCAGTATGAGGCGCATTGCATGTACATGTGTATTTTCTTTCATAAATATTCATGATGACTCCTATAACTTCAGTATGTATATTTGGCCATCTCACTTACCACAAGTTCCTGTTCCCTTTACCCCTCCCTTGAAGTGCTTGCACTCCGAAGGCAACATTTACCAGCCTGTGGGAAGGCCAGCCAGCAGGCTGCAACTCATTATGAGATATAAAGCTCTTCTTAATCAACTTCACAGTGACTTAAAAATATGTATGCTATGTCAATTGATACGATGATTGGGATATATTCTATTTTCTTAAATATTCAAGGTAAGAGCCATCTAAATTGACACTGACGTTTTCTTGGACAAATAGACATTTAAAAGATGAGAAAAGATTACTGATTTTAAAGGGCAAAAGATTACAATTAACAAGTTTTTGAGCTTTTATTATGAGTTCCTTCTTTACTGGACTTGGTCGTAGATTGAGTCGTTTCATATATTGAAAGTAATGGCAAAAACCATGATTAGTTTGCACCGACCTAATACAAAGGCTCTTCCTTCAGAGTATTTGCAGTCCAGAGCTGTCCTGTCAAATGTAGCAGGTACTAGACACATACGGCTATTGAGATTGAAATTTAATAAGATTAAAAATTTATTTCCTCAGCTGAACTCATCACATTTCAAACACTAAGTCCATGTGAATAGTTATCATGTTTGATAGTGTAGATTTGCATCTTCATGGAAAGTTCTACTAAACTGTGATGATCTAGAGCAACACTTATTCAAAGGCATTAAAATGTAAGTGGTAAATTTAGAGTTCAGTTGAATAGTTTAATGTCTAATTTCTTAATTTTGAAAAAGTTAGGGTGAGTTATCATGGTTGGTAATCTCTAAGATGCAACAGTAGCTTTCTCTACAGTGGTAGAAAAACTTACATGATTTCCAGAAAAGTTCCCTTCCCTTCCCTTCCCTCCCTCCCACCCTTTCTCCTTCCCTTCCTCTCTCCCTTCCTTTATTTCTTCCATTTTTTTTTCTTTTTTGTTTTCCTTTGTTTTAGTTTCCAAAAAGGATCTGGATCATTTGCACTGAAGTGTGGGAAAGGGAGAGGGACATTGCAGATTCTCTATTGGGAGGAAATGAAACAGAGGAACACTGGTTCTAAAGATTTTCTCTGACAGATATAAGGTGTCCTTGGATTTGTCTACTTGTATCTGCTGCCTGTGAGTCAGTCCTTTCTATCCTTCTAACCTAATAAAGTTGGCCTTTTTTATTTTTGTGAATAATACTTTCCAAATAAGGGCTCAAATTTTGTTAATGGCTGATTATTCCATCTTTCTTTACAGTAGTAAAGCCTCCCTATATTTTCAAAGAAGCTAAAACTCTACAAGCTTCCAGTTTGTACCTCTGTCACATTTTAGACCTCCTTATGAATTAGTTGAGTTGTTAGTTTAGCACCTTATTTGTGTTCAGTAAAATGTTTTGCCACAATGCTGGTCACGTGACAGGTTATTAGTAAATGCTGCACATTGTTTAGAAACTGGAATGATTATTGACCCTTCTCAAAGCATGATTAAATTGCTCAACATTATAAGGTCCTTTTAAAATCAAAAATGAAACCCAATTTGCTATTACTAAAATGTAGACTTTGCAAAATCACTTAAAAAATACCATGGCTATAATTCCTGACAAAACAAAACTGCCTTTAATAGAAATAATAGAAATATAGAAATATAAATAAATAAATATAAATAAAGAAATAATAGACAAGAAGTACTTATTTTCTGCTGTATGATTATTCCACAACTTTCTTCATATCTACTGTATTTCAACTCTTCCTAAATTTGTATCATTGAAATATCAAGGCTCCTCGTGTGTATTAGAATAGTTTCATCATGTTAAAACTCAACTCTTTGATTTAGCAAGCTAGATTTCAAAGTTATATCCACTATCTATACTTTTCACTAAATGTTTGCATTTGCTACAGCTTTGTTCTTTCTAATGTCTGTAAATTTTTATCAGAGGTAAATTTGTTTCAACCTCTAAGTTGTTAATGGGTATCTTGAAAAATATTAATTTCAGGAACAACTTTTCATATAATTTTCTCCACAATTCAGACAATAGTCTTAATTCACTGAGGGTAGTTGCCCATTTCTTCGGTACAGACATCTTCCAGATTCAGGAATTCCGTTATTCACAGTTCCAGACATTTGCTGTGCCAAGACGAGCTGTCAGATACGACTTTATCACTTGTTCTTACTCTGACAAATACTACCATCTGTAGTGTACTTTGCCCTCCTAGTTAAAAGTAAATTTATAAAGCACTAAACAACGGTGTTAAAGAAAAATAGGCACCCAATGGATTTCTCTCATCTCTTTCAGGAGATAAGAGACAAATTTCAAAATAAAGTCATTTTTGCATGCTCTTGATGACAGTGTAACTTAATACCTTTTATTAAAGTGCAGTTTCACAATGCACATTCAGAAGCTCATCTAAAAAAGTGTTTGGTATTTTCTCTTCATTTTTTCATTTCTTTTAAGAGGAGCTACTTGAATAGCCATTCAAGAAATGCAGCATAGAATGTGTAAATCAAGGAGTTTTCTACTTGATGGGACTTACAGATGTTAATTATTAAACATCCAACGATGTTTAATTCTGCTACAGCAGAGGACATGTCCATATTAAAGAACTTATCCTTCTCAAAAGCTATTTTGTTTAACTGTTGATCATGGGACAGTAAATGGAGAACCACAAGTTTATTTGGCAGAGTGTACAAGTATCTGTTGACTATAATTTAGTTAGCATTTTTTTTGCATAATCTGGATCATTGTTTTCCACAGTTTGAACCTTAAGAAAGAAGTTATAGAGATTTCATTTTCTGCACCTGAGGAGATTTGCATCATTATAGGTCAACGTTCATGACTTGATTTTGTGGATTTTCAAGCTGTTCTGATTTAGTTCTGTAAACAGTCCTTCACAATGATCAAAATTGAAGAAAGCATTCAGGAAAGATGTCCTACACATTGATCTGTTCAAGGACGACTTACAATTATGGGCTCTGGTGATTACTCATTTATTCATCTTTGTAATTTTTACCAGTATAGTACTTTGTGCTCAGTATCATGGTTTCAGCTATAACACTGTTTTTCAGAGAAACACTATCTTTTATATCCCAAATGACAGGTAGATAAGAGTATCAAAATATTCGCCCAATAAGTACCAAAATGGATTCATCAAATCAATCTTTTACATGTAAATTAAGTAGGTTTTAGGCACATCTATTCCACTATAGATTTCAAACTTGTAGCAAAATCTAAAAGTAATAGATAATTGTTTGAAAGTTCTCAGTCTTTGGATTTTAACTGGCAGTACTTAGCAAAGCTACCTGAACTTAATAGAGAACACTAATCATCACTGCTATTGAGAACCAGGATGTATCATACCATCTTGTTAATGATTTGATGATTTCACAAGTCCTGGTTTTAGACCAGCACCTCCTGATCCACTCTTTAAATTTTTCTTAATTGATGAGTACACTTTTAAGATGGGATGAATATGAATCATCCAACCATAAAGACAAATATTCTTTTATACCCAGATGTTACATTTTTATCATTTTATTTACTATGACATTAATTTGGTTCTTCAAAAAGAAGGAAGTGGGCCTGGACATGCTATTTAATGAGCTGTGTTTCTAATTATAGTTATGAGCTATTAATATGAAATTAATTTGATTGCTTTTGATAAACAACCCCCAAACTAACTGCTTTATGAACAGTAATCCCTCTCTTAGTCAAAAATACTGATTTATGTTTTGCCATGAGTTTGTCTAATACAGTTCAGTATTTTTTTGGGTTTTTGGATTTTTAATTGGCCATTGAGACCTTCCAACTACTTTGAAACTTTTGCATTTTGTGGGAGCTAAATGATGAGAACACATGGACACGCAGAGAGGAAAAACAGACACTGGGACCTGTCAGAGGGTAGAGGGTGGGAGGAGGGAAAGGATCCGGAAAAATAACTAGTGGGTACTAGATGTGATACCTGAGTGGCAAAATAATCTCTACAACAAACCCGCATAACATGAGCTTACCTATATTACAAACCTGCACATGTACCTTTGAACATACAGTTAATTTTTTTTAAAAAATGCATCTTTTTGTATTTTATAATTTGATATAAGCTGCCTTATATTGTTATTTGAATGAAACAATATATTTTTAAAAACATAATTTCTTCCTTTTCATTGTCATATGGTTATAAGTCATCTCCTCTTGCAGGGGAGAAGGGAAAGATAGTGAAACTCTTTATATCGATGTTATAAGCATGAATATTGTATTCAAACATTTCTATTAAAACTTTATTAGTGTAACTGCAATGTTCCAGTACAGAAGCAAAAGCAATTATTTATACATCCTTAGATTTAAGGCAGTATGCTAAAAATAATAAAGCAAGAATGTTGCAAGGGCCATTAGTTCTAACTTATGTAGGAAATTGTAAATAACATAACCCCAGAAAAAAATATGAGATCTTTTATTATAAATCAATTCCCATGTGCCAACATGTGCAGTAGAAGTTACATGCTGGGAAAATAAGGGGTCTAGGGAAGGGAAGATGCTTAGTCTTGGATCTGCTGTAGCTACTTAAATAATTACCCTCATGTGAGTGTTTGGGTTATACATTGGCATAAAACCAATAATTGAAACACTTCCAGCTTTCTTCAATGTAGAGTCATTGACCCAGAGAGCTGTATGCTTACTGATGTCAATATCAGTATATAAAGAAGAAAAGAGATTCTGTATATGCATGTGATTGTGAGCTTTTATGCATGCGTAATGTCTGGGTTTTGGAGAAACAGATTGCTAACAGGAAAAGCACAGGACCAGGACTAAATTTTCTTCATGTGTTCTAGTTTTCTGTCCCATTAAGTGGATATGTGACCCTGAGTAAATGATTCAAAAACTCTTTCTGACCCCTAATTTCCCTCCCTATCAAAGAAGTTAATAGTACCTGCCTTATCCACTCTAGGGGAAGTTTTGTGAGTATGAAATGATGTATGGAAATAATTATTCAAAAGGGAATTTTTAAATAATTTCTTTTCATTTCAGAATTAAAAATGGGAAAATGTTCAACAAAACCTTGGAAGTTGCTAATCCATCATTATTTGACACTTAAGAGGAAAGACTCAGAGAAGATAAAGGAATTGACCAAGGTGATAATATTCAGTTACAAGTCTTACAGTTTTCTGATCCAGAAGTATTTCAGAATTGTAATTTTTACATGTATTCCAGTTGCATGGATCTTTTTCTTTGGCAAAATACCTAATTATGTTTCCATATTGCTTATAAAGATCTATTATACTAGAAGGAATGTAAATAAATTAAATCCCTATCTATTTAATTTAGTATTTCATTCTTGTATTGAATATTTCATGAAGGCTTCTGAGAAGAAAAAGAAATACCTAATTTGTTTCAGCTAATGATTAAATAGTAAAACGTAGGTACAGTACTTCAAAGAAAGAAGGGGCCCAGTTATGGTGACTCACATCTGTAATCCCAGCACTTTGGGAAGCTAAGATGGGAGGATTGCTTGAGCTCAGGGGTTTGAGAGCAGCCTGGCCAACACTGCAAAACCCCATCTCTACTAAAAATACAAAAATTGGCCAGGTGTGGTGGTATACACCTTTAGTCCCAGCTACTGGAGAACTGAGATGGGAAGATTGCTTGAGCCCTACAGATGAAGGTTGCAGTGAGCCAAGATGGTGTCACTACACTCCAGCCTGGGGTGATAGAGTGAGATCATGTCTCAGAAAAGGAAGGAGGGAGGGAGGGAGGGAGGGAAGGAAGGAAGGAAGGAAGGAAGGAAGGAAGGGAGGGAAGAAAGGAAAGACAGACAAAAAGCTTACATAATCTGTGTACTAAATTTTGAAATCTGTTAGTGAAGATTTAATTTGTCATGCTCTTTCTTTTCAAATACTTTTGTATAAGGGGAGCAATACATAGAATTTGGTATTCTTCTGTCCTTCAGAAAAGTTTTTATTATCTATGTCAATCTTTCTTGTCAATAATGGGTAAGTATATTTCTTGTTTAGGATTAAATAGAATTTTTAAGTAATTATCTGATTTAAATAATACTTTAATCCTTTTATTAAATAAATCAGAACAAATCTAGCATACATCTATTCACTAGTTTGGCCAATGTCATTTGAGCATCTACCATGTTACATATTCTGTTACATGTTTTTATGGAGGCAAATGTGAACAACAAGAGACACCCTGTCCTCAGGAAACTCATAGTTTATTGTAAGAGAATAAAAAAGAACACAAGTAGACATAATGTAAAAAGCATGAAATACTTTTTTAAGAAAGCAATAAACTAGTTCTTTAAGCCTAGATAGAATTTGTAATTGGTACCATAACAAACATACAGCAATAGCAAAGCAAGTAGGTGTGAGTGGGAAACAGACTTTCTAAAAGCAACTAGTAGAATAACTAGTTTGCAACTGCTTCTTTAGACCCTGACCCTTCATACCCCCAGCCCCCATCCCTGCCCCATATGTCATGTTTGAATTATGTTACCCAGTTTCATTTTTTACTGTGAGAGCAGTATAGACAGTTAAATCAGCGACTTAAGAAATTCTGTTTCATTTGATTATGTACCCAATCAAGCATAGAAAATTCTCTTAAAGTGTATTAAAATATCCATTTTTAAAACACAGCAGCCAATGTTTGCAGAATATTTTATTGCTTTGCTTTAAGCAAAAAAGCAATTTTACCTACCATAACTAAAGCAAGGAAGCCTCCAAGGATAAAGTTAACTTCCTGTACAGTACAGTTAACTTCCTGTACAGTACAGTTAACTTCCTGTTCAGTACAGTTAACTTCCTGTTCAGTATTATCTTCTCTATTAGCAGCTTGTATCTCACAGGACAGGTTAAATCAGAAAAAGAAGAGGAGCTACAAAGTGGCTATACAAATTGCCGGAGCTGAAGAAAGGAACATCTAAAATGTTACAACCCCACAGTATTTTTAACCTATTTTCTATCATTATTATTTGGGATCTAGCAAGAGTCTACAACTTCTTCAAACCTAGCTGTAGTATAGTCTGTTTCTGGGAAACAGGTGAGATTTCAGGAAAACCAATGCTGATATTGCTCTAAGATGCATAAAGAAAAGCAAAAATTATATAAATTGCTGCAGCTCAAACTCTCTTACACTTGACGTTCATGCTGGGAAATTTGGAAGACTAGATTTGTGTCCAGTTTCATTTACTTTTTGTATTTATAGAGACTATAAATAGAAGAAAACATTTTTCTGCATTTTAAAAATATGAAAATAACTGTGGCAATTTTTTATTTACATACAGTTTATTGTCTGACTAGATTGCAAAACTGAAAACTCTGAGAATGAGCACCAAAATGTGTGACTCTGCACATTCCCTATGGAGACACATATGAACTTGATGGTCAGTGTTTGTTGGAGCAACGAATAGCAGTGTCCACAGCACAAAGCACAGATCCCCACTGTAAATGTGAGACTGCCCTTTTAACACATAATACACTCTGTTAGGGCTCGGCTCTGTGTCCCCACCCAGATCTCATCTCACATTGTAATCCTCATAATCCCCACGTGTCCAGGGAGGGACCTAGTGGGAGATTTGGATTGGATGATGGGGGTGGTTTTCCCCATTCTGTTCTCATGATAGTGAGTTATCACAAAATGTGATGGTTTTATAAGTTTTGACAGCTCCTCCTTCACATAGTCTCTCCCTCTCTTTCTCTTTCTCACCTGCTACCATGTAAGACATGCCTGCTTCCCCTATGGCCATGATTGTAAGTTTCCTGAGGCCTCTCAAGCCATGTGGAACTGTGAGTCAATTAAACTTCTTTTATTTATAAATACCCAGTCTTGAGCAGTTCTTCAGAACAGTATGAGAGTACACTAATACATGGTCTGAAACTCTGACCTAATTTGGTACAGGAAGCACCAGAATTGGTCAATAATAATGATGGTAGTGTCTACTATGTTCAGGTATAGCAATAACTAAAGTGCTTCTTTTAACTTCATGTCACATTAAAATAATACAAAGGTTAAGAAGGACTTTTAACAAGCTATCAGTGTATGGTATGTTTTGATATTAGTCAGTGGCTCCTATTTACGAAGCTATATACACTCCTTAAGAATAGAGATGCTACTATGTGACAGTGTTATTCTTAATACTCTCTATGTACCTGGAACACAGATAACCACTCAAATATTTTTTAAATAAATATATAAGTTAATGAACAAATAAATAAAATTAAAATATGTAATTATCAATAAAGTTATGGGACTAGTTCTTTTCAGTGTCCAGTGCTCTTCCATATGTATCAAGGTTTGGAGTCTGTATCTCATGTCTATTCTTGAAGACACTTTAATGTAACTAAGGCTCTGATAAATTCTCAGGAAAGATACTTCTTAAACATTTCTATTAGGTCTCAATTTGTAGAAAGGGATCAACATTCCTTAGTTCTAGCAAGTGCATTTTCCCTTGCAGCCGAAGACAATTGAGAGGATAGGTGGGCTGAAGAGAAACATGGAAGGCAGAATGCTTTTTAGAGGAAATAATCTCTATTTAGAGTCCTTATTGAAAATAAAGCTACTATTTTCCACACCACAAAACCTTCTATATAATTAAGCCAGATGGCTCACTCGAACAGCTGAGAAGAGTCTAATAAAGAACTATGAGCGAAGGCAGAGTTTTAGGAAACCAGTGAGGGAAAGAGTGGTACTCAGGGCTAGTGAGTAGCATTGTTATATCTAGGACTGAAGGGGCAATCACACAAGGATGGTTGTAAGGGAGCATAGTCTGACAGGGGCCGTGAGTTGTGGTAGAGGGACATGGAAAACATACAGTAGCCCAAAAGGGAGGGACCAAGCAAAAATAAACACTCATTCCCTCCTCCACCTGCAGATCTTCCATCAGTATTAATAAGAAGCCAGAAGGCAAGGAAGTCTTTGATAAGTCCATGAGGTCATTCTCCCCAGATCATGGGTCTGAACAAGCAAGAGCCAGCTATCTCACTAGGAACCTCTTCCCACCAATCTACCTCCACTCCCAAACTAGATACCATAGCAGTTAAGGAAGATCTTCAGAGACATGTAGCTTTTTTAATACTTGAGTAATCCTATGATTTAAGAAAATATGACCAACCCAATTCTGACTTCCAGAACAGATCAATGAGGAAGTGATTAATCACAATCCAAAAGAATTTATACGGAACTCCTTTTAGAGAGAGCTCCCCTAATGAAGTTGTGAAACTGATTTAAACAATTTTAGGGTACTTATCAGTTACAACATTCTGATAAGTAGAAATACACTTAGCAAACCTTTGTTAATGATAATATTTCCCAGTTTCTGTGACTCTCTCAGTTATTTTAGATGACTTGCTGCCAAAACAATGTAGTCTTCTTGCTTATTTTGCTTTTTTTCCTAGTACTAGCTAAATGCCTTATTTATGGAAGTGTGTTTAACAGTCCTTCATTTTTTTCATTCATGTTGAATCATAACAGGCTGAAAAACGAAGTTATCATTTCTTCAGAAATACAAGAGTACAACACTTGTCTTCTTTGACTTCATGATGGTTAAAATATAGGCTAACTCCCCATTTGGTTGTATCTACAATATTACAGAACAATAACTAATTTGGAAAATGAAGAGAATATGACTGATATAAAAACCACATCTAGTAGTTTTGTGATATTCCTTTAACAAGAAAAGGGTAAGGAATAAAGAACCATGATGAGAATGAAACACAGGGATTCCCTGGGAAGTGTAACCCCAGAGGTTTGTGGATTTTCAGTGGTAAAATTATTTTCCCTGCCCTTCGTCATGCCTCCCCTTACGGTAATTCATTTTGCTCTTAATAACGAACATTAGTTTAGACTATTATGTAATTTCTCTTTTATTTCTTTCAGAAAATGGAAGATTTCTCCTTAAAAGACAAGGAGAGATAAATACACTAAAAATGAGAATAGGGAATAGAGGCTAAAACCAAAATTAGTATCCAGAAATTCTTGATGGTGCTATAATTCCTGGAAGGAAGTATTTATTTATTTAAGTACATTCAGTTAATTATTTATAGAAGTAAAATTCAGGAAAATTCCACTCTCACTGTTTTTATCTACATACACTGTCCCTAGAGGGTTTGCATGTGGGTTTCCAATCTCAAAATCAGAAAGTCCCTATTTGTTCTTTTCCTTGATATCATTTTAAAATAAAATTTGTGATAGTAGTGATAACACTAATTTTTTCTCTGTGTTTATAAGGCCCGTTAAAGACTGATCATTCATTTTTTTAAACAATCACATTTTTTTTTCATATATACAGGAAAGAAATAAATTTGGAATGCCTTAATGGAGCTCAGAAGTCAGGATATGTGCTCATTTGACTGACATCATCAACTGAAATGACATCATTTGCATCCAAGACTTAATGGCCTTGCTGTAGATGTTTGATGTATGCCAAGCACAACCTTATTCTCCACAAAAGGCCAAGGAAAGACCCAGGTAACATCAAACTCAGAGAAAGGGAGGCAAGAAAAGGAAAGCGTGAAGATAATCATTTATTTAAAACATATGAAGCTTGGAATTTTCTTTTGCAATGAAAGAGTGGGGCAGCAGTAAAATGTAGCAGGTTTTTGATGGTGAAAGCATTCTAAAAATATCAAGTGTTTTATGACAATATTTCCCAGAAAATTATAGCATTCCCCAGGCAAGAAAGGCACTTCCTGCACGAGTAGTTTCCGTTTTTGTACACTACATTTCTCTTTTCTGTGATTTAAAAAATTTCCATCTAAAAAGTTATAATTTTTTAATGGCCACTCAAGTGAAAAGTATTAAGAATAATCATCTAATGCTAATAAAAATAAGAGTCAAGGGTACAGATTACGCTCACGTTTTAATGCAAGGGCCTTTGGAGATCACTCTGAAAACTTATCATAAAAGAGCATAATGGTAGCCATTACCTATTCAAAAGCAAATGTGAAAACACAATGGCCTAAAATACTTTATATAAAAAGATTTAGGCTTATAACAGAGACACACAGCCTTATTGTGCCCTTTGTATAACCAGCAATCTCTAGTTCAATTTACTGAAGTAATATTTTACTTAAAAGATTAGGTTTGTATGAACACTCCCTTTATAATGCCCTAATAATATCGATAATCCCTAGTTCAATCAATTGACATAAATAATTGTCATTTTAGGAAAATAAGAAAACAATTATGATTTTTATTGATATCAGATAGGAAGGCCATTGCCATCCTTACTACTTACGTCTGATGTAAATTGCAAGCAAAACCCAAACAAGAGCAAGATTGTGATTCGAAATCTTTAAGTGTGTGAACAGCGTCCTATATTGACAATGGTCATTTTCATAATTTCTGGTACAATTCAAAGATTGTTCAATTCCAAGGGAAAATGATAGGGAAAGCAAGCCAGAATTGTGGGCTGAAAATTGCTTTCATTCTTCAAAACATGGCCTTCTATGTGTTGCAATTGTCTGAAGATGTCAAAAGGGAAAGAGAAAGATGCTTCCCAAACTTGTGAAACCACTTCAGAGAGAATGACATACAAATACTGTGTGAAAGTGTTATCCTCATAATAGATGACACCCTTGAAAGAATTATTTATAGCTATATTGCTCAAAACTTTGCCAATCTTAATGTCAGCTATGCTTTATTCTTCTGAAACTCTACCAAAACATAGTGCTAATCTCTAAAATGATATGCAGTTAGATGGATTTGTGACTACCCTCTAAAATGCTATGTTGAAGGACTTAAAGTCTCTGCTCCAAATAGAAAAGGATATGAGAACATCAGAAATATGATGGAAATTGTCGTTGAAAAGAGTTAAAGCCCGCTCTCTGGTGACTTAGAAAGAATATTTGTGAACGATAATATCTCAGTTGTAGAATTGGCACAGAAAGTCAGAAGTAATGGGAACCTTTGACAAGGAAAGGGATGACAATCTAAAGAAAACAATGATCTGGGGCCAGTGCCAAAAGAGAGAAGGACTGGGATTCAAATGAGTTGAACCGAAAGAAAATTCCTAGGCTTAGCACATGCATTAAAATTCTGGAAAATGCTAAGAGACTAAAAACAAATTAAGATATCTCAAACCTCACTATCCTGCATGAAAAAATGAATAAGCCATTGGTGAGTTTTTCCAAGAATTTTGAGGCTATATGTAGATGATGCTATTAATTTTTTATTATTTAGATAGTATTTCTACCACTTTTTTTCTCTTTTTTTGAGACAGGGTCTGGCTCTGTCACCCAGGCTAGAGTGCAGTAGTCAGAACTATAGGCATGTACCACCACACCCAGCTAATTCTGTTTAATTATTATTTGTAGAGATAGGATATGTTAGTCCTATTTTTACATTGGTATTAAAAAAGCTTGAGGCTGGGTAATTTATAAAGAAAATAGGTTAAATTGGCTCATGGTTCCACAGGCTGTTCAGAAAGCATGGCAGCATCTGTTCAGCTTCTAGGGAGGCCTCAGGAAACTTACAATCATGACAGGAAGGTCAAAGGGAAACCAGTGATTCACACCATGTAGGAGCAAGATGAAGAGGGTGATAAGAGGTACTACACACTTTTAAACAACCAGATCTTGTGAGAACTCTATCATGAGAACAACACTAGTGGGGATGGCACTAAACCATTAGAAATTGCTCCCATGATCCAGCCACCTTCCGCCAGGCCCCGCCTCCAACATTCAACATGAGATTTGGGTGGGGACACAACCAAACTATTATCACAGGGTCTCCCTATGGGTCCTTGGCTGGTCTTGAACTCCAGGCCTCAAATGATCTTACCTCCTTGGCCTTCCAAAGCACTTAGATTACAGGTGGGAGCCACTATGTCCAGCCAAATTTCCCTTTAATATTTTAGGTGTGGCCAATAGTAATTATTTCCAAAGGTACTATGAACTGAAAGGTAGAGGAAATATGCCATACAGCAATATTCCATAAAATTAATCATCTGGCTGAATTTAGGAAAAAGTGTGAAGATGGGTACATTATATATTGTAAATATATTTAAATCCAAGATTGATGGTTATTGCTATCAGTGATTTCATATTCATCATCTTTACAAACCAAGTCACAAAAAATATGTCATTTAACTGATATTACACTCATTCTAAGTGACCCCAATTAAATTCACACTATTATATTCAGATTCAAGCCCCAGATCCCTCACACAATTTATGATGAATTATATAGTCCAAGGGGTGGGAATGAATTTGCATACATCACTATGAAAAAGGTATTAATGATAATTTGGTTATGTTTAAAACCTATCATACATACATGGGGTACATGAGGTGTTTTGATACAGGCATGCAATGTGAAATAATCACATCATGGGTTATTCATCCCCTCAAGCATTTATCCTTTCTGTTACAAACAATCCAATTAGACTCTCTTAGTTATTTTTAAATGTACAATTATTATTGACCGTCATCACCCTGTAGTGCTATCAGATAGCAAATATTATTCTATTTTTTTTTTGTACCCATTAACCATCCATACCTCCCCACCCATCTCCCTACTATTCTTTTCATCCTCTGGTAACCATCCTTCTAGTCTCTATGTTCATCAGTTGTTTTGCTTTTTAGATCCCACAAATTAGTAAAGACATGCAATGTTTATCTTTCTGTTCCTGGCTTACTTCAATTAACATAATAATCTCCAGCTCCATCCATGTGGCTGTAAATGACAATCTCATTCTCTTTTAAGGGTGTATTACTCTATTGTGTACATGTACCATATTCTCTTTATCCATTCATCCATTGATGGATGCTTAGGTTGCTTCCAAATCTTAGCTACTGTAAACAGTGCTGCAATAAACATGGGGGTGCAAGTATCTTTTCTACTGACTGATTTTTCTTTCTTTTAGGTATATACCCATCAATGGGACTGCTGGATAATATGGTAGCTCAATTTTTAGTTTTTTTAAGGAAACTCCAAACTGTTCTGCATAGTGGTTGTACTAATTTACATGCACACCAATAGTGTACAAGGGTTCCCTTTACTCCACATCCTTACCAGAATTTTTTATTGGATGTCTTTTGAATGTAATCCATTTTAACTAGGGTGAGATGATATCTCATTGCAGTTTTGATTTGAATTTCTCTGATGATGAATGATTGTTGGACACCTTTTCATATGCCTGTTTGCCATTTATATGTCTTCTTTTGAGAAATGTCTATTTAAATATTTTGCCCATTCTTAATTGGATTAGATTTTTTTCCTATAGAGATATTTGAGGTTCTTACGTTCTGGTTGTTAAGCCTTTGTCAGATGGGTAGTTCGCAAATATTTTCTCACATTCTGTGTGTTGTTTCTTCACTTTGTTGATTGTATCCTTCACTGTACAGAAGTTTTTTAACTTGATTTAATCCCATTTATCCATTTTGGACTTTGCCTGTGTTTGTGGGGTGTTGCTTAAGAAATTTTTGTCTAGCACAACATCCTGGACATTTTCCTTAATATTTTCTTGTACTAGTTTCATAGTTTGAGGTCTTAGATTTCAATCTTTAACACATTTTGATTTGAGACAGAGGTCTAGTTTCATTCTGCATCTGGATATCTAGTCTGGCACTATTTATTTAAAAGACTGTCATTTCACCAATGTATGTTCTTGACACCTGTGTCAAAAATGAGTTCATTATAGGTGTCTGGATTTGTTTCTGGGTTTTCTATCCCGTTCCATTGGTTTTTATGTCTGTTTTTATGCTAGTACCATGCTGTTTGGGTTACAATAGCTCTGTAGTATGCTTTGAAGTCAGGTAATGTGATTCTCCCAGTTTTGTTATTTTTGCTTAGGATCACTTTGGCTATTCTGTTATCCGTGGTTCTATAGAAACTTTAAAATTGTTTTCTCTAGTTGTGTGAAAAATGTCATTGATTTTTTTGTTATAGGGATTACATTCAACCTGTATATTCCTTTGGGTAATATGGACATATTACCAATATTTATTCTTCAATCCAAGAACATAAAATAATTTTCCATTTATTGTGGTCTCTTCATTTCTTTCATCAGTGTTTTATAGTTTTTATTATAGATATCTTCCATGTCTTTTATTAATTCCTTGGTACGGAATTATCATTACAATTATCCTATTATAAATGAGATTACATTTTTAATATTTTTTATTGTTCACTGTTGACATATAGAAATGTTACTGATTACTGTATGTTGATTTTGTATTCTGAAACACTACTGAATTTGCTTATCAGTTCTAATAGCTTTTTTGTGGAGTCTTCAGGTTTTCCAAATCCAAGATCATGTCATCTGTAAACAAGGATAATTTGATTTCTTTTTTTTTTTTTTTTTACTATTTGGATGCCCTTTATATCTTACTTTTATCTGACTTCTCTAGTTAGGACTTATGGTATGATGTTAAATAACACTCATGAAAGTGAGCATCTTTGTTATGTTCCAGATTTTAGAGAGATGGCTTTCAGTTTTTCCTCATTCAGTATAATACTGTGAGTCTATCATAGATGGCTTTTATTATGTTTAGATATGTTCCTTCTATACCCAGTTAAGTTTTATTTTAATTATGAAGCAATGTTGAATTTTATCAAATGCTCTTTCAGCATCAACTTAAAGGATCATATGGTTTTTATCCTTCATTCTGTTGATATGGTGTATCGCATTGATTGATTCGAGTATCTTGAACTATCCTTGTATTCCAGGGATAAATCCCATTTGGGCATAATGAAAGATCTTTCTAATGTATTGTTGAATTTGTTTTTCCAATATTTTGTTGATGATTTTTGCATCAATATTTATCAGGTATATTTGCCTGTAGTTTTCTTTTTTTGATTTGTCTTTGTCTGGTGTTGGTATCAGTGTAAAATTAGTCTTGTGGAATGAGTTTGGAAGTACTCCTTCCTCCTCTATTTTCTGGAAAAGTTTGAGTGAGATTGATATTAGTTATTTAAATGTTTGGTAGAATTCAGTGGTGAATTCTACCACTGGGTCTCAGATTTTATTGTTATTATCCCTTTTAATAAGCTTTATTTTAATCTGTTATTATCACTTTGAATAAACTTTCTACCTCTCCCTCTTTCTCCACCTCCTCTTTAAGGCCAGTAATTCTTAGATTTGCCCTTTTGAGACTTTTTTTTAGACCTCATAGGTGTGCTTCCGTGTTTTTTAGTCTTTTTTCTTTTGTCTCCTTTGACTATGTATTTCAAATAATCTGTTTTTGAGCTCACTAATTTTCTCTTCTGCTTGTTCAATTCTGAAATTAAATTTGATTCTTAAGTGTGCTAATTGCATTTTTCAGCTCCAGAATTTCTGCTTGATTCTATTTATATCAATTTATTTATTAAATATAGTTAATAGCATTCTGAATTCCTCTTCTGTGTTATCTTTAAATTTTTTTGTTGTTGTTTCTTCAACACACTTATTTTGAATTCTCTCTCTAAAAGGTGACATGTCTCTGTTTCTCCAGGATTGGCTCTGGTGTCTTATTTGGTGAGGTCATCATTTACTGGATGGTACTGATGCTAGTAGATGTTCTTTAGTGTCTGGGCATTGCAGAATTAGGTATTTATTGTAGTTTTCACTGTCTTGGATTATTTGTACCCATCCTTTTTTTGTGAATGCTTTTCAGGTCTTTGAAAGGCCTTCAGTGTTGAGATATAAGCTTTTTCTGATTTGGGGGGCACCCCAAGCCCAGTAACACTGATTCTTGCAGATTTGTAGAGGTACCACCTTGATGATCTTAGACAAAATTTGAGAGAATTATCTGTATTACTAGGCAGAGACTCTAGTTCATTTCTCTTACTTTCTTCCAAACAAACAGCCTCATCTCTCTGTTCTGAGCCACCTAAAGCTTGTATTAGAGTGACACAAGCACCCCTGTAGCCACCACCACTATGACTGTGGTGGGTCAGATATGAAGCCATCTCAGCTCTGGATCTCACCCAAGAGATACTGTAACTAATCCCTGGATACTGCCTATGTTCACTCAAGGCCCTGGATCTCTACATTCAGCAGGTGGCAAAGTCAGCCAGGCGTGTATCGTGCCATTCAGGACAGCAAGCTCTCCCAGGCCCTAGGTGGGTCCAGGGATGCTATCCAGGAGACAGGAACTAGAGCCAAAAAACCTTAAAAGTCTACCTGGTGTTCTACCATACTGCAACCGAGCTGGCACTCAGACCACAAGACACAGCTCTTCCCACTCTTTCCCAAGGTAGAGGAGTCTCATCCCATACCCACTGCTGACCACCACATGCTACAAGGAGTACTGCCAGGCTACTGCAGATGTTCCCTTAAAGCCCAAGATCAATTCTGCCTGGCCTGGGACTCACTCTTCTGGGCAATGGATTCCCCTCTGGCCAAGGGCAAGTCCAGAAATGCCATCCATGAGTCAAATCCTGGAATTGTGACCCCAAGAGTCTGCCTGGTACCCTACACCCCAGTGGCCATGCTGGTACATAGGGTGTAAGACAAATTCCCTACTTTGCCTCTGTGTTTCACAAGCTGAAGGAGTTCCACCCCTTAGCTACCACAGCTCATGATGTTCTATATCTCACCTGAAGCAGGCAAGACTCAGAGTCTCATCCAAGGCCCTCAACATAGTACCTGGGTATTGTGGCTGGTTATTCAGAGTCCAAGAGCTCTTCCATAGGCAAATGATGAATGTTGCCAGAACTGGGTCCTTCCCTGCAAGGTAATGGGTTCCCTTCTCACCCCAGATGTTTCTAGAAGTGTTTTGCAGGAGCTAGGTCTTGGAATGAGGGCCTCACAACTCTGACCAGTGACCTATCCTGCTGTGGCTGACCTGGCATCCAAGATGCAAGACAAAGTTTTCCCCACTCTTCCTTTTCCTGTCCTCAAGCAGAAAGAAGGGATCTCTTTTGAAGCAGGCTGGGATTAGGGAAGGGGTGATGCCAGCACTCCCTTAACCACCCTGGCTGATGTTTCAGTATGTCACATGCCCCCAATGCAGTCCACTGTGTCCGGGCTCGCTTGAGGACTAGAACTTACCTAAGAATTGCAGTCCTTATGGCCTAAACTGCCTTTTAAGTTTACTTAGAGACACGGAGCACTGTGGCCCTTGGTGGCAGGGTTTGTGGGAAGTCAAGTTCAGACTTCTGGCATTGGCAATTGCCTTCTGGCTAGTGCAGGTTTAAATGCTCCTTTCATAGGTGGGTGTAAGCTAAATTTGGTCTGGTCTTCCATTCTGCTCTAACAAGACAGCACTGAGTTCAATGCCTCACAATTGCTGTGTTCTCCCTCTCACAGGGCCCAGAGATGCTCTCTGCACCATGCCTCAGTGGCTGAGGTTGGTGGATGAGTGGTATCAGCAATTCAAGGCTGTTTGTTTTTTCTATTATCTTCTGTGCCTATTTCAGTGATACAAAGATGAAACTAGGTATGAGGACGGCTCATCTGATTTCTTGTTCTTATAAAGGTGTTTTTTTTTTTTTTTTTTGTGTAGATAGTTGTTAAATTGGTGTCCTTGAGGGAGGAACAGAGCCTTCTATTCCACCATTTTGCTTTACCTTTTCCCTGAACTATACCACGTATTATATTTGTCTCTGGTTACCATGTTTTAAATAAACTGCGATAAAACTGTAGAGAGTTTTGAGAATAGTGGCTATCACACTGAGACCTTGCCATTTTATGTAAGAAATGTTAGAAGAAAGTAGGATGTTTATACTGAAATTAGAATATGTACCGAGAATGTGAGAGCAATCCTAAAATGTAGAAGACAATGCTTGTAAAAGCAAAACCAGAATTACTTTAAAATTGGTAACCTCAAAGCAAGCACAGACCAATGTATGGAAGTTTAGAATAAGACTTCATATCAGTAACAAAGAACACAATCTTACATTTCATAATTATTAAAAATTAGCGTTTATTTTCTTTCAAGTCCATTGGCTCCCTATTACTGGATGATCAAAGCAGGTATTCTACTAGAGAGAAGATGAAAATGTTATGTGTCAGGTTTCTTCCAAAGTTGAAGTTGTGTTTTATACGCATTTTGATTCTGCATTTTTGAATGACCAGCTTGTTCTAGAGAGTCTATTTCTGTATTGTTTCACTCACCACTGCAGGGTTGTGTGCAGCATTCAGCAGGGACAGAGGACACTAATATCAATGCCAGGGAAGCCACCAAAGGAACAATGATCAGAGGAGACCCAACAGTTTTAAGGCAAGTCTTTGAAGGGTCCCTCTGTGAGGAAGCCTCAGATCTAATTTGACTGGTTCGCTGTAACCCTGAAGAGTTGAGACTGTTTGAAGTGAAAGGTCTGCAACTTAACTCTTCCTGATGACTTTTTTCCTCTGACCAACTGGCTTTCTTATCTTACTGTTGCAATGAAGATAAATCCAGTTTAGTTTGTTTTAAAGAGCAAGCACATTAACAACACTCCTTACTTCATCTCCTCGTACACACAAATTTACACATCCTTTCTAAATGATGCATACCTGGGCAACTTGAGAAAAAGCTTTCCTCTTTCATCTAATCCTTTGTGCTTGTATAATGAGTAAATCTTGTAGGAAGAAACTGGAAGCTTCAAATGTTGATAATCCAGTAATATTCCTCTTTTAGCCACCTCTGAATTTTAATAAATAAACCAGTAGACTATCTTTGCTAGCAATACTTTGTATTTCTATATTTAAAGAGCATCATAATGGAAACCGATTTATTAACTGAATTAAAAACAATTCCAAGCATACAACATCTGACACTATTTATTTATAGAAATACACTTTGTATTTCTATATTTAAAGAGCATCATAATGGAAACCGATTTATTAACCGAATTAAAAACAATTCCAAGCATACAGCATCTGACACTATTTATCGTAACAATGTTAACTTGGTAAGAAGTGTAAGGTACTTGTAGAGATGTATTTTTTTTTTTTTGCCAGCAGTCCTCAGGGTAAAATTTTTGGTTAAAATTTCAGGGTAGAAACTTCACAATTCAAAATTATAATTTCCTGTGCAGGTTAGTGAAAAATTAAGAAAAAGATTCAAGTATTTGTGTCTTTTTCAAAGAATTGTTCAAAATGAGCCCCAGAAAATGACCATATAGCATTGTGCCTTTGGTGATTTTACTTTATTTTATTGTGTGTTTTCGGCACACAACATTTTTGGACTTTTTCTTTTTTAACTTTAAGTTCTTGGATACATGTGCAGAACGTGCAGGTTTGTTACATTGGTATATATGTGCCATGGTGGTTTGCTGCACCTAACAACCCATCATCTAGGTGATTATTATGTAGGAAAATCATTATTGGTTTAACATTGTCATAAAACACTGAAAACTAGCTTCAATACCCTCAGTCACTTCATCCTTTATGTAGGAAGTAAGGATTTCCAAAAATAAGATGTACTAATAAGTTTTGGAAGCTTATTAGTATAGAGTATAGAATGGATAATTCTCTCCTCTTACAGTGTCAGTCTATAACCTGGATCTCTGTGAGATGATTTGGGGCAATATCCACTGAGAAGGGGTCACCAGAGGCCAATCAGGTGAAGCTCTGTTAATTCCACTAATCTCCAACAAGCATTAGGCATGTTGATGCATAAAACGTCCACCTCCAAAGGTAAAGGATAAAGTCTAGGCACTGCATAATAAATGCTTAAATACCCCTGACCTAAAGTTAACAAATCAATATTAACCTTCATAGTTTAAGTTAACAAACCAATACTAATGTTCATTTTAACTACCTATTTTAATTCAATTCAACAAACATTAGATAATTCTCTAGTACATGCTTTGGTTGATTTGTTTGTTTGTTTGTTGCATAGGCTGTGCTGGCTTCTGAGCCCTCTCCTTCATATTACAACAGGGCCTCTGCATGCTTCTAACTCTCCCCTCTCTCCCCACTCTGCATCCTGACCCCATTTGCTTGCTTCCCAAGCTCACTCTCCAACACGCCTGCTGACGTGCTCTCTTGCTGCTCTCAAAACACAGAGATTACCACACCTCACTCCTCATTTCTTGAGCTAGAGCTACGGCCACAAAGAGACGAAACT
The DNA here is from genome assembly GCF_001604975.1 of Cebus imitator. Classification (NCBI taxonomy): domain Eukaryota; kingdom Metazoa; phylum Chordata; class Mammalia; order Primates; family Cebidae; genus Cebus; species Cebus imitator. Next base: position 2,294,729 of record NW_016107382.1, on the reverse strand, counting down.
TTTTTTCCTTCCAACTCTTACAGATCTTTAGGTTTCCAAATTGCCACCTGAAGTTTCAGTTTGATAGTCTTGCTTATTAAGTAGTAGAAGTTCTATAGAAATAACATCAAAGAGAATTAAAGGTTACAAACTAAAGCATATTTTCCTTGTTGATCATAAGCTAGTGTCTCAGGTCAGAAAACAAGTTTAAAAATCTCCCCCTCCACTCCCATCCTCAGGATGATCTCTTATATAACTTTATCAGAGCCATTTCTTCTTTCTCTGATATTCTAAGGGGACTGATTATTGGGCCCTATATTTCCTTGCTTTCAGGAAGCCAATGAGACACACACAAAAATAGGCCCCAGATTAACTTGTTATCTCAGAATTCATAGCTGTGGGTATCATACGAGTCCACCAGGTCATTCACCTCATTTTCCAGAACTCTTTGGTAGTTACAAATATGATGACCTACAATTGGAGAACTAAAGAACCAACGGAGCAGCAATCTTCTCAGATTTCATATATGTCAACTTTTGTTTGAACTATAATCCTGATGCTACATACTCATCTAACCAAAGTTATCAACATCTTTTATTCATATGTGTTTTCTCCAATGCTATTCAATAGTTCTGACTCTCCTTTATATTTTTTCACTGATTTTTCTTATTTCAGATTAAGCGAAAACAATAGAGAGATGCTTTTAACCCTAACATAATCTCTTGATTCTCTAGTGCTAAATCCTAAAATTTAGGATATTTAGCAATAACCAACAATCTGACAAGATTTTAATGATTTTACATAACATGCAGAAACTGAATTGTTCGTCAAGGTAAAAACCAAGTTAAAGAGTTTTTATTCCACCAAAGTAGTGTAGCCAGGCTACTGAGTACTTGTCAACCAAACCATGCCTCCTTCCCTCACACCAAGCTGCTAGAAGAATCTTATTAGACTATTTGTAATGGAGTTAATTTATTTTAATTAAAATAAGCAGTTACTGCTGAAAACTAAAATACAAACAAACTTTTTGTGAAAATGCACATTGATATAAATACCATGTCACATCTGTAGACTGTTTAAATATCTCATAAAACATATTCCAAATGATTGTTAATTTCCAAGATGAAAATAACTTAGAATAATAGATTTGAACAATTAAAGCTGAGAAAAACAAAGATAATCACGTAGAAGCCTTCGCTGAAAAAGAAAAGTGTTTATACCGTACTTAGCATAGATCTCAGAGCAAGAGAGCTATGGGCTTTTTAAGTTTCAGAAAGTGGTCACATTTCAGTCTAGAAAATAAGGAAAAGTCAGATATGATTAAAAATGACATGCGCCTTGAGGATAAAGGCTACAACCCTTTAGCTGTCTTATATACTTCTTCTGATGCTTGATTATGCCAGAGATCTTCAGAATCCATAAAGAAAACCTTGGAATGTCAAGATTTTCTAAACTATTGCCCAAGGGAGGCCTACAAACACAATTTAAAGATCATTCAGCTGTTTCTCTATTAATATCTTTTTCTACCAGAACTTTTTTCAAATTGAAAGCATCAATTTTTGAAAACTCAGAAATATTTCATAAAAGCTCATAGTGCTTTCTCTAGACCAACAGCATAGCTATTACCAGCATGTGATCATCTCACTTTTTAGATAATTTTCAATGAAAAGCAGTTGCATTAATATTCTCTTATGCAATGAAATTTTTCTTTATTTCTAAATTATACTAGTGCTTACTAACTTGTCAATTTTATGATTATCTTGAATCTATAACAACTTAATTATTTACATTTGTATTGCTCTCACATATTCTAATATACATAATTACCTCTTTGGTCAAATAAGCATTACAATTTCCATTTTTTAACTAATAAATTTCTTAGAGCAGTTTCAGTTCTCACAAAACTGTTCAGAAAGTATAGAGGGTTTCTATATACACTTAACCCCAACCACACAAAGCCTCCTTTCTCCACTGTCAATATCCCTTTGTTAAAACGAACCTACACTGACCTATCATTATCAAAGCCCACAGTATATATGTGGACTCACATTTGATGTTGTACATTCTATGCGTTTTGAAAAATAGGTAATGGCATGCATCCACCATTGCAATATCGTACAGGATAGTTTTACTGACCTAAAAATACTCTGTGCTCAGCCTTATTTATCTATTTCTCCTCCCTCACGCCCCAACCCCCGGCAGCCGCTAATCTCTTTAACAGTTTTCTGTAACTTTGGCTTTTCCAGAATGTCATTTAGTTGGAATCATATACTATGTAGCCTTTTAGATTGGCTTCTTTCACTTACTAATATGCATTTAATTTTCTCCATATCTTTCCATGGCTTTATACATAGCTCATTTTTTTTAGTACTGAGGAATATCCCATTGTCTAAATGTGCTACTGTTTACCCACTCATCTACCAAAGAACGGTTTGAATGCTTTCAAGTTTGGGTAATTATGAATACAGCTGCCAAAAACATCTGTGAACAGGTCATTGTGTGGACATACTTTTGAACTTATGGTATTGGGTAAATACAAAGAAGTCCAATGGCTATGCTGTATGGTAAGAATGCATTTCGTTTTATACAAAACTGCTAAGCTGCTCTCCAAAGTGGCTATATCATTTTGTATTCCAACTAGCAACGAATGAGAATTCCTGCTGCTCCACATTCTTGTTAGCAATGGATATTGTCAATGTTTTGGGGTTTTGCTATTCTAATGAGTGTAATGGTATGTTGTTGTTGTTTTATTGCAATTCTCTCAAGACGTATGATGTTGAACATCTTTTTATATGCTTGTCATCTGTACATCTTCTTTGGTGTGGTGCCTGTTCAGTTCTTTTGCCCATTATTCAATCAGTTGTTCATTTACTGTCAGTTTTAAATTTTTTCAAATATTTTATATAACAGTCATTTATGAGACATGGCTTTTGCAAATATTTTCTCCCTGTCTACGGCTTGTCTTCTCATTCTTTTAACATTGTCCTTCAAAGAGCAGAAGTTTTTAATTTTAATAAAGCCCAGCTTATCAATTATGTCTTTCATAGACTGTGCTTTTGATGTTGTGTCTAACAAATAATTGCCATATTAAAGATCATCTAGGTTTTCTCCCATGTTCTTTTCCAGAAGCTTTATAGTTTTTCATTTTACATTTAGGTTTATAATCTGCTTTGATTTACTTTTAGAAGGATATAAAATCTGTGTCTAGATTCCTTTTTTTTTTTTTGATACATGGACATTTACTTGTTCTAATGCCACCTGTTAAAAAGACTATCTTTGCTCCATTCTATTGCCTTTGCTCCTTTGTCAAAGATCACTTGACTATACTTATGTGGGTTTGTTTCTAGGCTTTCTGTTCTGTTCCTTTGATCTATTTTTCTGTTCTTTTGCCAGTCCCACAGTCTTGATTACTGTAGCTATATAGGAAGTCTTGAAGTTATTGTTAGTTCTCCAACTTTGTTCTTCTCTTTCAATATTGAGTCAGTCATTCTAAGTTAACTAAAAGTCAGTCATTCTGTCTTTTAGTCTCTTTATAAAACCTTTTAACCAGTTTGTCAATTCACGAACAAACTGGGCTTCTGACTGGGATTGCATTGAAGCTTTAGATCAGGTTGGGAAGAGCTAACATACTGATAACATTCCTGAATATGGAATATCTTTCTACACTTATTTAATTCTTTAATTAGAGTTTTGTAATTTTTCTCATAGAGATTTTGTACACATTTTGTTAGACTTAAACCTGTGTATTTCATTTGGGGGTGCTAATGTAAATGGTAATGTGTTTTTACTTTCAAATTCCACTTTTTTTATTGTGAGTATAGAAAAAATGATTGACTTTGGTATATTAGCTTTATATTCAGCAATCTTACTGTAATAACTTCTTAGTTCCATTACTTTGTCAATTTTTAAATCTTTTTACATGGAAAGTCTGGTCTGAAAACAAAAGTGGTTATATTTTTTCCTTCTCAATCTGTGTACCTTCTCTTTTTTCTTTTTTTTATTTCTTAACAGCATTATCTAGGAATTTTAGCACAATATTGCAAAGCAATAGTGAGAGGGACTATCCTTTCTTTGTTCCTGATCTCAGTAAAAACTCTTAAAGTTTATCGTTATTAAGTACATTGTTAGCCTCAGATTGTTCATAGATATTTGTCAAACTGAATAAGTTCCATCTGTGTTCCCAGTCTTTTGAGAGTTTTTATCATGAATGGGTGTTATATTTTCCTATATGCTTTTCCTGTATTTATTAATATTATCATGTTATTTTGTATCTTTAGTCTGTTGATATGGTGGATTGTATTAGTTGAATTTTAGTGTTGAAACTGTCTTGCATACCTGGAATAAATCCTAGTTGGTCAGGGTTCATTTTTACATTTTTTGATTTAATTTGCTTCTATTGTTGAGAACTTTTTGCATTGTATTAATGAGAGAAATTAATCTGTAACTTTTGTTGCAATGTCTTTGGTTTTGGTATGGGGAAAATGCTGGCCTCATAGAAGAATTCAAAAGTATTCTTCCTAGTTTATTTTTCTGGAATTGATTGTAGAGAACAGACATAATTTTTTCTTTAAATATTTGGCAGAGTTTGCCAGTAATTCATCTGACCCTGGCACTTTCTGTTTTGGAAGATTATTAATTATTGATTCAGTTTCTTTAATAGATCTATGCCTGTACAGATGATCTATTTCTTCTCGTCTGAGTTTTGGCAGATTATGCCTTTTAAGAATTAGTCTATTTCATCTAGGTTATCGAATTTCTGTACAAAGACATGTTCATAATGTTTTTATTATTCACAGTATTCATGCAATCTATAGTGACGTTCTTTCTCTCTTTTCTGATACGAATAATTTGTATCTTTTCTCATTTTTCTTAATGAGATCATCTAGGTTTTCTCCTACATTATTTTCTAGGAGTTTCATAGTTTTGCATTTGATATTTATGCTAAAGGCTTATTTATCTTATTGATATTTTCTAATAACAACACTTTGGGTTTGATAATTTTTTGATTTCCTATTTTTAATTTCACTGATGTCTGCTCTATTTTTTATTATTATTTTTTCTGCTGCTTCCTTTGGATTTAATTCATTCTTCTTTTTCCAGTTTTCTAAAGTTGGAGATTGTATTATTCATTTTAGATCCTTCCACTTTTCTAACATATTCATTCAATCTTATAGATTTCCCTATAACAGCTGCTTTCACTGCAGCCCACAAATATTGATAACTGTATTTTCATTTTATTTAGTTTAAAATATTTGGGGAGGATTTCTCAGTTATCTTTCTGTATTGATTCTAGTTTCTTTCTGCTGATTGACTTCTGGTATAGTTTCAGAGCAGATATTGTATGACTCTATACTGTTGAACTTTGTTGTTAAGGTGTTTTTAAGGTGTGTTAAGGCACAGAATACAGTCTATCTTGGCCAAGTTGAGAAGAATATGTAATCTGTTGGTTGAACTGTGAACTTGAGAAGAATATGTTATCTTCTGTTAGCTGAAGTAGTCTGTACCTATCAATTATATCCACTCAGATGTGGTTGGTGCTGTTTAGCTCACCTACAGGCATACCTCTAATCTAGTGTGAATTTGGTCCCAACCACAACAAAGCAAATATCACAATAAAACAAGTCACACAAATTGTATTGTTTCTCAGTACATATAAAAGTAATGTTTGCATTATACTGTATTTTATCATTTAATACCAGATGCTGGCAAGGACATAGAGAAGAGGGAAATTCTCATACTTTATTACTGGGAATGTAAATTAGCACAAGTACGATGGAAAATAGTATGGAGATTTCTCAAAAAAAAAAAAAACCTAAAAATAGAACTACCATATGATCCAGCAATCCCACTATAGGTTATCTATCCAAGGAAAGGATACTTTCAGCTGGTTGCCTTTAAGTCTCAGTTCATGGCTTAGAACCATTATGTAGACTGGAATTGTCATATAGCTTTTACTTTGGCTTCATATTTTTCTTTTTAAACTTTATGCCTGTTATATGACATATCACTGCGAAAATACAATTCCTGACAAAAGAAAAAGTTGGCCCAGCACTTTGAGATGACAGCCAACACCTATGGAACAGAAAAATCAAATTTAACAATAACATCTACATAAACTATGCTTGATAGCTTATCCTTCTGGCCTTCTTATTGCTCAAATGTGGCTAAAAGTGTCTTAACACTAACTTCCAGCCATTCATCACCTCCCCACAAAGTGCAACCATATCAACTAACCAGGACATGTTCATCAGAGATCCAGGAGACAATTAAAACCTGACTACAGGTTAATCAATCAGTAATGCTTTCAGGAAAAGGATCATGGTCTAAAGGAGGAAATGCAAAAGTTGCAGATACCAATATGAAGTAACTCTTGTTAGATACAGACAAAATAGGGCCAGAGAGACACAAAGGGTTGAGGCTCATGCTTGCATGTCTAAGAACTCTTAGCAAAAATTTTCCAAAAACCTCACAAGAAATTTCACATCTTTCACACATCTCCTGCTTTGCATGGCTTATACATTCTGTACATATGCCTATATTTCTATGACAAGGTTTATTACTAGACATTAGGTAAGACTGCAATATTCAGATAAGATGCTCTAGAATGAACTCTTGTCCCACAATGGCATCTCCACCCATGAACTGCTGCCAATTCTGGCTTTGAGGCTTCAGGATCAATGATCTCTATGTGTAAGCGGCTTAAGTGAACTCCTTTTTGCCAGTAAAAACTTCGCTTTACATTTCCCTCACCAGATGGACATGTTGCTTGCAATGGCCATGCATCCTGGATTATAATCCCCTTTTCTAATTCTCGAAGGAATTCAACATATTAAGAGATCTTTTTCTCTAATGTCTTTGTTTTAGGCTGACAGCTTTATAATTTTTTGTTGAAAGGTGGACATGATATACTGAGTAAGAGGATCTTTAGTAAAACAGGCCCTTAGAAATGTGATAAGGTATGGGGGATGGGAAACATTCTACCATCTTATGATTAGGTCTCAGTCTTTTGGGGAGCCTGTGCCTCTGAACTTTGAACTTCAGTGCTTTTCAGTGTACCACCCTCCTAGATGGTTCAGGATGTCCTGAGGGAGCTAGAGTTACGCGTTTTCATTTCCTCACAAGGAAAGCTAGGGGAACTAGGATTAGGTATTTCCCTTTCCCCAGGTTGAATATGCTCTACTAAAACCCCAGCGGGTTAGGTTCTGATAAAATAGTTTCTTCAGGAGGCAGACCTTGTTAAGAACATAAAGCTCTGACATTTTAAGAAGTACTTTCCTTTTACCTCCCTCTGTAGAAGCTCAAGAGAATTTTTCTCTGATATTCACTGTGAGGACCTGGCAGAGCTGCAGGTAAAACTCACAAAGGTATGTGGGGCCCTGATGACTGGGTCCTCTTTCAGAGTTATCTATGCTAAGTCCCCAGCAATTGGTCAATTAGCCTTCAGGTTTCCCCACCCTGGTAGTGGTTCCACAGAGTTCTGTTCGTGGGTTCTTGCTCTGAGCAGTAGTTCTTTGCATCCACCTGTGTTTCTCTCCAATTTTAGGGTTAGCTGTGTTGCTGATTCCCCAGTTTTTTACTTGTTTTAAAATAAAGTGATGATCTCTAAGCTCCTTGCATGCAGGACCGGAATCTAGAAGTCATCATTTCCATTCTAAAATGAGATAACTAAGAATCACAGGAAGTACAGCATGACTTCTCAAAAGTCACACATATGTTGGAGACAGAATTAAGACCTGAGCCTAGTGACACTAAGTCTGAGTTATTAACCTCTCGTGAAGTTGTATAAAAGACTTAGATTTTACTTATCCATTTCAGAAAGTGACTAAATGGAGATATTGTCAACTTCTTACATTCAGGAAAGAAGGTCATTAAAATAGCATTCTATTCCTAAAAGTTTATCTTACTCAAATTATGAAAACTTATCTGCACAGTTTATTACAGTATAATTCATAACAAAAAATGTAAACAGCTTTAATGGCTTTGAAAATTATATATATATATATGTGTGTGTGTGTGTGTGTAGGTATGCATACACACATATGCTTATATATATTATGGGTTATCAAAACCTTATTAATATAACCCATTAATAACCTTATAATAACCCATTAATAACCATATTAATGGGTATCATGGGAGTGGAACTGATGGCTTTATAAAATTATATATATATATTTATATATATATATGCTTACAATAGGATATTAAGAATAGAATGTAAAATCAGAGTTAAATGTATATGATATCATATCAAGTGAAGAAAGCTGACATCAAAACTTTTTCTACTTAAAATAACAATGACAGTAAATAGAAAAAAGTGCTAGCTGTGATGGTTGAGATTTTTAAAAAAAGAAGTATGTTTTTTTTGATAAATGTGTATGCTACGGTTTGAGTGCTCTTCCCAAAACTCATGTTGAATCTTAACGCTCAGTGTGGGAGTATTGAGAACCAGGGCCTGTAAGAGGTAGTTGGATCATGAGGGCTCTGCCTTATGAACAGATTAATCCATTTGCGGATTAATGGGTTATCATGGGAGTGGAACTGGTGGCTTTATAAAAAGAGAAAGAGAGACTTGAGTTAGCCCATTAGCATCTACAGTCTCCTGTCCACGATACCCCCTGGCCTCTTCAGAGGGTCCCCACCAGCAAAGGATCTCAACAGATGGGACCCCTTGACCTTAGAATTCTCAGCCTCCATAACTGTAAGAAATAAATTTCTGTTCTTTATAAATTACCCAGTTTCAGTTATTCTGTTGTAAGCAACAGAAAATGAACTAATACCATGTACCATAAGTAACTAAAATAAACGCATTCATGATACTTTACAGGTTGGAGACACTGGAATAGTCTTTGTGAAATAGAAAAGCTTATTTCTCACAAATTTAAAGTTTAGAATTATAAATGTCAGTATTTAGAGGAATATAAATGTCATTGTTTACATGAAGGAGTATGCTGGCATAATGGGTGCCGGGTTGTTCCTCTTGCTATGACACGTACTTAAATAAATCACTCCCCTTATAAAATGGCATTGCATGTTCATTTAAACTAGGTGTTTATGGTACAACAATGTAGAGAATAAAATGAATGGAACACTGGGTAATTTCTTATTTTAAAAAAAAAGAAGGATTTTTGTAATGTGGTTGGGGGTGTAAGGCATCATCAATGCAGGCTTTTGTTCAACTTCATTCATTCAGCACACAGTTAAAGATGCATGTGCCTAAATCCTAGGGAGTAGATAAGGCTGACTTAAAATGTGTTTCTTTCTTTGGTATAATGCTTTTTTTCGGGTCTTTTTCAGTGATTTCTTGCAGCTTCAGCTCATACACAATTAATTTGTTGGCCTCTTTACTGAAGGGGAAGGAAAGGGGGAGAAAAAATTGCTTTTTCAAGCCAATACCAAAGAAAATAATTCCTTTTGTGCAAAGGATCAATAATGGTCTCTGTGTTCCTTCAGTTTCTTGTTTGTATTTTCTATTGATGTGTACCAAATCTAGACATTTGGTTTTAAGTATTGTTTTTAAAAAATTACAGAAAAATATAGAGAAGAAAACAGAGTAATTTTAACCATCCTTGACCTACTTTTAAAAAATTCTATTCTTAATACACATATACAAACAAAAGGAAAATATATTTATATATGTCTGCATGCCAAAGTACATGCTTAATTATTTTCTCTAGGGTAGCAAATGCAATAATAAAAATGATCTAATTGGAATTATTTTAAGATCAGAAATTTTTTATACTGGTAATTATTAACCTGTAGCTATGTCTGCTTTTAATTATTTTGGGACGATGATCATCTCACTTTGAACAAGTGACTGAGTATAATGAAAGAAGGCGCATAGTCCCTCCATGCTGACTTCCTTTTTCTTTCACCACACTTGATCCCTAATTGCTTTTGCACCAAACTGGGAATAGAAATCCCCAAGTCCATCATAATGTTAGTTTCATCATAAGAAGTATGTATCAAAAAGCCATTTTCCTGAAAAGACTTATAAACTGAAAAAGTAAATAGAAAACAATAAATTACTACATATATAGACTGAAGAATTTAATGACTGAAGAATCAGAGTCAGAAATGTCTACCTGGCTTTAACTTACCTATTGCCAAGAATAGCTAAAATACATAAAGTGGCTAAAATACCTAAAGGAAACTTAACTCTGTTCTGATTGGAAATGCTAAACTTATTCTCTCATTTATTCTACAAATGTTCAGTGCATAGTATGTGTAAGGCACCATACTAAAGATGGTAGATAAAAGATAAGGAAAAAGGCCATGATTTCTGACTTCTCAGAACTTAAAACTAACTGACAAATATAATGATGTTCTATATAGATAGAGAAGAAGCTAAAAGCACAAATTTTTAATTGTAGCTGCCTTGGAAATAGTTGGGTATATGTCAGGTTTCTCCAGTGAAAAAGAACCATTAAGATGGAGAGTGAGAAAACTTATTAAAAGGAATTGGTTAACATGATTATGGAGGCTAAGAAATCCATCTCAAAATCTGCAACTGGCAAACTGGAGACCCAGGAGAACCAATGGTGTAGTTTCAGTTCAAGTCCAAAAGTCAGAGAAACAAGAGAACTGATGGGTAGAAGTTCCACTTGGAGGGCAAGGGGAAACTAGTGTTCCAGCTCCAACAGTGAAGCTAAAGAAGTTTCCTCGTAATCAAAATTTATGTTCTACTCAGGTCTTCAACTGATTGGATGAGACCCACACACATTTGGGAGGGAAATCTCCTTTACTCAGTTTATGATTCAAATGTCAATCCAATTGAGAAAGACTTTTACAGACACATGAAAATAATGATTGACAAAATATCTAAATGCTTCATAGCCCAGTTATGTTGACACAGAAAATTAACTATCACAATCAGTTAGGTTATGAAGGATTACTGAAAGAAGAGACACCCACACTGAACACTGAAGGACAATATCTCATAAATATTAATTTACTTCCTCATAAGTTACTTATCGCTGAGATATATGATATTTATATGTCTTCAGAAATGCATTTTTTTCTTCCATTTTAACAAAAATGATTGGGATTTTCACTATATGTATTAGTCCATTTTCATACTGCTATAAAGATATACCCAAGACTGAGTAATTTGTAAAAGAAAGAGGTTTAATTAACTCACAGTTCTGCATAGCTGAGGAGGCCTCAGGAAACTTACAGTTATGGTCGGAGGGGAAGTGGCATGTCTTACGTGGTAGCAGGAAAGACAGCATGTGAGAGTGCAGGCAAAACTGCCATGTATAAAACCATCAGATCTTGTGAGAGTTCACATGCTATCACTGGAACAGCATGGGGGGTGGGGAACAGCCCCCATAATCCAATCATGTCTCTCCCTCAACACGTGGGGATTAAAATTCAAGATAAAATTTGTGTGGGGACACATAGCAAAACCATATCACTGTATTAGGTTACATCCTAGAGAATATAATATTATAAGTGAGCTTATAAAATAAAAGTCTCACATGGCATATTGATATTATGTCAATAAAATATATAATGATTATAGTTCCACAGGACTACACAGTTTATAAAATATTTTCATTCATATTACCTTAATTTAAGGTGCAGGTTTTCAGTGAGATATTTTATTACTGGGAAACCTTTACATTAAAAAAATCATTTGTTAGAAATAAGTGTTTCAAGTGGTCTCAGAACTAATGGAAATACAAAACTCTTGATGACTTTGTATTTGTGGATGGTATTTGGATGTTCTTTCTAATAGTTTAGAGATAGAGAAATTGTAATTGGGATGCTCCTTAGGAAGTCTGTTTTATTTGAGTGATTACAGCTAAAAAGAGAAAAACTCTGAGGCATTATTCTTTAAAAAGTTGTCTAGAAATCATTAAAGTGTTTACTGATTGCAATATTTGATGTGTAGAGAAGTAAATCCATATGTTCAAAATTCCCCAGTTGCTGTAAAATACAACATTGCATTTTCTTTCTTCTTTTATTCCTTTACTGCAGATCTCTTGGTGCTAAAAACTGCACTGTTTCTTGTAGAAATACAATAAATTCTACTGTAATTGAAAAGAAGACAGGGTAGCTATTCTCTTTGCTGACCTATGTGCCACTGCTTTCCTCATTTTTCCCTTTAATACCTTTTGTTAGAAGTAACCTGTGCAGATGTTTTAAATATTTATTGAGACTGTTTTATAAACTAGAACATGGTATATTCTGCTAAAGTTACCACAGCCTTTGGAAAGAGTATGTATTCTACAGTTGTCTGATATAGTAATCTATTAAATATTAATTAAATTATGGTGGTTGATAATGTTTAAGTCTTCTATATATACATATAAATGTCTTCTGTATAGATACATCATTGCTGTGAGAGAGGTTTTAAACAGGTGGCTGTGCAATTGTCTATTCTTCCTTTTAATCCTGTAAATTTTTGCTTTGTATAATCTGAAGCTCTGTTTATCACTGTATATCTTCTTGATAAATTAACCATAAAATTATCTTTATGAAGTATTTCTTTTTACACCTGATATATTTTGTTTTGAAATCTTATTTTATCTGACATTAATATAGCTACTACTGCCTTCTTATTCTTGAGGCCTGTATGGTATATATTTTCCATCCATTTACCTTCAACTTAACTGCCTTTTCATACTTAAGTTTGTCTCTTAGAGGCAGAGTATAGTTCAGTCTTGTTTTGTATTTATTCAGAAATCTTTGCCATTTAACTGGAATGTTTTGGTCATTCATAATTAATGTAATTATTGAAATGGTTAGTGTGGTAGGCAGAAAGAGGACCCCAAAGATGTCCATTCCCTAATCCTCAGAACCTGCGAATATGTCACTTTACATGGTAAAAGAGATTTTGAAGAGGTGATTATGATTAAGGACCTTGAAATTAAAAGATCATACTGGATTATCTGAGTCAGTCCATTCTAATTTTATAAATCCTTTAAAGCAGAGAACTTTTCATAGCTATGGTCAGAAAGATCTATAACCACTAAATGGAAGACATTTCAGGAAGATAAGGGATAAGATAAAGTTAACTGGCCACTGCTGGCTTTGAAGAAGGAGGAAGGCAGCCAGAAGCTGGTGACCTCTAGAATCTGGGAATCATTCTCAGTTTAAGACCAGCAAGAAAACAAGGATTTCAAATCTTACAAACTGAAGGAACTGATTTCTATCACCAACCTAAATAAATGGGAAAGAGATTCTTTCCTGAATTCTTCAAAAAGCAATGAGGACTGTTGACACCTTGATTTTGGTTTTTTGAGATCCATACCACACTTCTGACCTGCAGAAATATAATAATTTGTGATGCTTGAGCCACAAAGTTTGCAATAATTTGCTAGGCCTGCAATAAAAAATTAGTATAGATTTTGGTAGCTGAAAGTAGAATGTTGTTGTAATGAATAGAAAAATGTGAGAGTAGAATTGACTTTCAAATGGGGCACTCAGTGGAAACTGGAAGAATTTTGAAAAGGCAGAGAGAAAAAGCCTGGATTGTATTGAAAAGGCTGTAACTAGAAATACAAATGTGAAAGGTGCTGCCAGTGAAGACTTAGAAGAAAGTGAGCAACGAGCTATTTGAAACTGGGGGAAAGGGGATTTTTATTGTGACAGAAAACTTAGCATAATTATGTTATACAGTAATGTGGAAAACAGAGTTTGTAAAAAAAAAAAAAAAAAAGTGAAATTGAAATTTCATTGAAGAGATTTTTTCGTGAAATATTGAACGCATTGCCTGGTTGCTACTTGCTGCTTAAAGTATGAAAAGAGACAGAAATTGAGGGAAAAGCTGTTAAACAAAATGAGACTATGACTTGAAAACTCTGAAAGTTCTCAGTTATTTACTTTGCAAACAACAACAACAACAAAATTAAGAGATTCACTGATTGTTAGGAAAGAATGCTCTAGTGAATAAGCAGAGGTATGGCCATAAAATCTTGTGCTAATTTTTCAGAAAGATTGAAAGTATTCAGTCACACAAAAGGTTCTTTAAAGAGATTAAAAGTGTTGCTCACAAATTTTCTTAAACAAGAGAACATTTTAGAAATTAAAGGGTTTTGCCTCTTCCCCCATCCTCTCAGCAAAAATCAAACACACAGATGAGATTATGCAGGAAAATCTAAGCCTTTTTTTTTCTAGTGAGTTGAATCCTTGTGACATACACAGGAGATCTATAAAATTTCCTGAAAATTTTATAACATCAGAAACACTGCCAGATTGAACCGAAAGAAAGAGAGAAACTGCAAAATGAAAGAAGACTGCCTGGCCCTCTTTCTATAGTCATGAAACAGACTGATACTATGCAACTACAAACATGTTCTACTTTTTGCGAAAAGGACGAATGACTCAGGATACAGCCTCAAATCCAGAGGGTGAAGCCTAGTGCCACAGAGGTTATTCCTAGACATTGAAACCAAATGGAACGTGCCCAGCTGGATTTCTAAGTCTCTTGAAACCTGTGAATTCTGATTTTAGTTTTTACTGTCCTGATAATTAATGAAGTTGGACATATTTTTATAGATATATTTGAGACTTTTGGAAAGGGCCTACTTACAAGACATAATTTTATTGAGTTTTCTGCCTTTTTATTATTTGTAAAAGTTATTTATGTATTTTGCCTATGAGTCCATTGTGAACTACATGTATTTTATATTGCTAAAAGCTTTTCCCACTGTCTTTTTTTTTTATAAATATGTTATTAATATTATGGTAACCTAATTTATCAGTCTTTATACTTAATGATTTTGTATTCTTTTAAAGAAATCATTTCCTACTCCAGGTTCATGAAGATATTTCTCTCTATTATCTTCTATAAATTTTTTATTTTGCCTTTCATACTTAATCTTTTTATATACTGAAAGAATAGGAATCAAGATTTTTATACAGGTATCTAATTGACTTAATACCACTTTTTGGAAAGATCTTATTTTCCCCCACTATCATTTTGTGATAATTATGTAGCAACACATATAAGCTTGTTTTTACCATCTCTGAGCTCTTTTATCTCTATTCTGGTTTGTCTCACCTCATGCCATAATGTTTTAATTATGGTTGCTTTATAATTAATCATGATATTCAAGTTTTTATTCAAAATTGTAATTGATAATTTTGGAATCAACTTAATGATTTCTAAAAATTGTTGGGAATTTTATTGTGATTGTGCTGAATCCATAAATCAACCTGGAGAAAACTGACATCTTTCCAATAGCTTCTTCAGACTGTAAACAAGCCATACCCTTCACTTCTTTATTTAATTTCTGTCAAGTTTATTTTCAGTATAAGAGTCTTATAAATCTCTTACTATATTTTTCTCTGGGATTTTATGTTATTTTACACTATTATAAATAGTATTATAGGCTGGGAGCGGTGGCTTATGCCTATAATCCCAGCACTTTGGGAGGCTGAGGCGGGCAGATCACTTGAAGTCAGGAGTTTGACACCAGCCTGACCAACATGGTGAAACCCGGGCTCTACTAAAAATACAAAAATGAGCCAGGCATGGTGGCACGCACCTGATTCAGGAGAATTGCTTGAACCTGGAAGGTGGGTGTTGCAGTGAGCCGAGACTGCACCTCTTCACTCCCTCCTGGGTGACGGAGTGAGACTTTGTCTCAAAAAAGGTAACCGAATAAATAGTATCATTTAAAAATTTTGTTTTCTAATTGTTTATTGAGAGTATATAGAAATAAAATGGCTCCATACTGAAACCCATTTCTCCACGTCTTTCACCAACAAACTCTAAAGTCACTGATTTATTGCTTTACATGCTCATTTTAAAGCCTTTCCCCATCTTTATGGGTAATACATTAATTCACATGTCATAATCTCTCCTAATATATTGCCCTAGTATTTTACCCTAACTAGCCTTCTATTATCTCAGCCTCTGGCTTAATATACCTCTAATCCGCCTTTGTAAAAGCCCAAACTTAGGTCACTCTCCTGATTTAGAAACTTCCATAATCTACAGATAACTCTTTAATGTGCAAGGTCATTGTTGATTTGACCTCCTAACCTATCTTCCACTTATCTATGTAAATCTGTCATCAGCCAACCATTAGTAAACTACTTCCGGTTATTAAAATGAACAATACTTTTTAAATCTATGTGCTTTACCATATGCTCTTTCCTCTATTGCAATGTCCTTTTTTCTGTCTCTTATCTGATTGTTTTCTATTTATCCCTTTATCCCTCATGTTTGGCATAGTAGGCATTCACTGATAGCTTATTGAAAAACGCATTTCAGATAGTTAAGAGGTATGTAGATATAGGTTGCAGCAATATCTATTTCAAGGAACAAATAGCACTCAGCCTTTAAGACTTAATTCATATGGCTGCACTTCTGAATAGCCACCCCTAACCCCAAACAGATGTACTCACTGTCTCCTGAACATGTCCTTTGCATAGCTAGAACAGAGTATATACCTATTTGTTAACATATGTCAGCTAATATTACCTTGATTTACATATATAGGACATCTTAAAAATCGTGGGATTGAATAAAAAAATCCTCTGATTAAAAGCTTATGGTTATGTTGTATCTTCAAATGTCTGCAATAAATTAACAAGGACTCTTTTATTTTTCCATTGTGATTTCCTCCATGTGGCTTCTATCCTCAAGGCCACCTGTTGGCTGAAGAAGCCAGCTGGAGCTCCAGTTGTTCAGTCTGTCTTCCAGGTTGCAGGAAGGGAGATGGTAAGTATAGTAAATGGACATATCTCCTAGCTTTCTTTATGAAGTACTCCAGATAGTCCTATAATATATTTTTGCATGTGTATCATTGGCCAAAAAAATAATTACATGGCCACACTTAGCTACAAATAAGGATGAAGAATACAGTCTTTTCTTTAGGTAATCTATTGCTCAAACAATTGTTCACTTGGTATTGAATAAATCCAAGATGAGCACTGGGTTGGCACTTAGCAGTTTATGCTATATCCCTTACTGTTACAAGCACACAAGGGATAGTTTTCTATTTAACCCTTTATCCCTCATGAACAACAGTGTCTGGCATAGCAGACATTCAGTAATAGTTTATTGAAGGATACATTTGAGACAGCTAAGTGATATGTAGATATAGGGTGCAGTCATGCGTATTTCAAGGAACTAACCACACATCATAATTGAAAAGAAATATTTTAAGTGTGCTAAAGACTGAATGCTTGTGTCCCACCCACCACCCCCACCATTCATTTGTTGAAACCTACTTCCTAATATAATAGTATTTAGAGGCGGAACCTTTGAGAGGCAGTTAGGTCATGAGTACTCTGCCCTCATGAAAGGAATGAGTACCCTTATGAAAGATACCCAGAAAACATGATTGCCCCTTCTACCACGTGAGGACACAGTGAGAAGGAGCTGTTTGTGAGCCAAGACATGATTCCTTCTTCACCAGACACCAAATGGGCCAGCACCTTCTTTATCTCCAGCACTTTAGTCCTACAGGCTGAGCACTCACTTCTCAGCCTCCAGAACTGAGTGAAATAAGTTTCTATTGTTTCTTAGCCACCAGTCTATGGTAGTTTTTTATAGCAGTCCAAATGGACTTAAGTCAAGATCTTAACCTAAGTAGCCCAGTTTTGCCTTATTTTTGAAGATTTGTACAATTATAGACCTGAGATGTTATGTACTCTTTGCAAATACTGATTTTGTTGATTTATAGTATTTTTAGGCATAATCATTCCCTGGAAAGATAAGGGAAAAAAATGGCAAGAAAAGAAATGAGGCACTTACACTACGAAAGTATATATAGACAGTAACTCACTTCAACAGAATTTAGAAACTTGCTCATTTGGAAAGAACTTGTAATCACAATTTAAAATATTTCAGTGATAAAATACTATGTAATCTGATAAAGTAATAAGATATAAATGGAGAAAGGGATAGTTCACAAAACAATTATTCTTGTCTGTAGTTTCTTTCTGGCATGAGGGTGACAGGGAGAGTATTAAGATCACAAGAATTACATGAGCCTCCTCTTAACCACACGGGACATGTTTCCAGACACCCCTGGTCTCTGAAATCACAGATAGTACTGATCCCTCTGTATTCTGTGTTTTTTCCTATACATATATACTGATTGTAAGACTTAATTTATAAATTATAAATTAATTTCTATTTTATTCATTTAATTTATAATTTATGAATTAGGCGTGGTAAGAAATTAACATCCTTAATAATAAAATGGAACAATTATAATAATATTGTCTGGTGTTATGAGAATGTGGTCTCTGTCTCTTAATATACCTTATTGTACCATAACCATCTATTTTTGGACCACAGTTTACTGAATCCACTGCAGGTAACTGAATGGATAAAAGTGTACTATTGTGTAACACCAAGAAACTATTACTAAACTTCAGAGTTCTGAAGCTAATTATGTGGCTGATTTTTATATAACTACTGCATGATAGTTATTCAGTTTTACAAAGGCAATTATTCATTTTGAAACCTTTCAATTAAGCTAGATTATGTTTTCTAAGTTTTCCATTAATTATCACTGGATTGAAGAGTTGGTTTACCCTTTCAGTTAAAAAGAAAAGGGGCCATAAAGAAATATAGTTAACTGGCAATGCATATTATATGAATTAACCATTGGAAAACATTCAGAAAAGCAATTTAAATTGAATTTTTTCTGCAAACATGAATACACTTTTCTCTTACATTCAGCACTTACTAATCACCTATTAGATGTCAGACCCTGTGCCAGGTGAACGAGTCATCCTCTTGCTTATAAAGATCTAAGAGTCTAATAAAAGAGAGAGATTTTAATCAAATAATCATGGAAGTGAATGTATAATTATGAACGGAAAGTTGAATTGAATGAAATGAACATGCTGCTGTGACAGCATGTAAATAGGCCTGGCTGAAAAGGAAGATGGGAGAGGTCCAAATAAGACTTTCCTAAGGACATGATTTTAACACTATTGCTGAGAAGTACAAAGAATTAACAATCACTTGGAGGCTTTGATTAGTCAGTTGCATCTTTTTAAATTTATATAGTAGCAAGTTTAATAAGCAGGATGCCTTTAAAAGCTGGATTATCAAATCATGTAAATCATTGCAGATACATTAATTTTTCAGCAACATATGCTATAGAAACATCTACAGTGGCTTTATTTTATTGTGATGATTAATATTATAAAGCTTTGTTACAATCACTTTTTCCACCTATATTACAGTTTTTTTGTCATCGTTCAGTTGTAGTTTAGTTCCTTTTGTGTGCTGGAAATAGCAGAAAAGCTATCTTCGGAGTTGGTTTTGAAATAGTTGACTGGTTTTAGGCTGTGTTTCTCAGGTTACAAAAAGCATCACTACTGTGGCTTAGAACGATGCTGTTCAATGTTAGCCACTAATTACATGTAGGTATTTACATTTGAATTACACTTTTTTTTAAGTTAATAATTGTATTCCTTAGTTTAACTAACCACATTTCAACTGTTCAATAGCTACACTTGGCCTGTGGCTTCTGTGTTGAATGACACAGAAGAAATCTATCACCAACAAAATTTCTATTAGACAGCACTGGTCTAGAGTTTATAAAGTTAAGTAGCACGTGCGATTCACAAGAAAATGAAATTTTCAGTCATGAAATGGCTATATCAAAATCTGTGCTGGTTTGACAGCTGGGAGCAGAGGAGCGCCAGTGACCAGCCTTACATTGATCCATTTCCTGTGAGGCTCTTAACTCCATTTTTATTAAGAAAAACAACAAACAATAAAGTGTAATCCCTGGTGAAAAATCCCAGATCATCTGCTAGTAAAGGAAGCAGAAAAAAAGGTATTATCTTGTGTCTCATTACACATTGATTATCATTTTTCTGAAACACATGATTAAGAAAGAAGAATCCACTGAGACAAAATATGATATCTTCTTTATTTTACCTTGGAAGTTTATTGATTTCCCTCTGGTCTCCACAGAAGTATTCACAGGTACTAACGATTTGTCTCTGCCTCCAGCGTCCAGAAAATAGAGCTCAAGGCAGGGATTAAAGTACTTACACCTTATTTAGTACGTGAAAGTCCAGGGCAGTGAAGTTGAAGAAAGACAAGGTAAAACAAGATGCAAAGTAATATATAAGCAGTAGTGAGAAGTGCGCTTTGTAGAGAGGTAACGTAGAACATTCAGCAAGTGTTTTCACTTAAAATTTCAGGTTTCTCTCTAAAGTTTGCAAGGAGAAAACATACGTTGGAGCAGTCCATGTAAGGGAGAAATAAAGAGACGTTTATCTTTCCTGTTCTCTTCCATCTATCTTCCTTTTCCCACTAAAGTTCACATCCTGGGGAGCTGACACCTCACTTTCAAGTGTTATCCAACAGTGCAGCAATCCATCTACGTCTGCAAGTGAAGGCAGGGGGACATAGGCAATGTATGGAATCTATAGAACATGCAGACCTCAAGATTCGCCTTAGACTCCAGTCAGAATTAGGAGCTTGGCAAGGGCACTAGCAAAGCTGCAAGACTGTAATCCAGCATTAATGTTGAAATGAGAACATTTAAGACGGTGGTCTGACTGGTTATATCTTCAAGGATTGAGCATAACTACAATAAAGGGGAATGATTTTTTTTTGATAACATAATCTTCAAAAGAGCTGGGAATTTTTAGGAAGAATAGAGGGAGAATGTTCTAGAAATGTCACGAAGAAAAAAAAAATTTAATGGAGAGAAAAAACAACTGCCACTTGAAAGAATCAGAAGAAGCAGTGTCCTCAGGGAGGAGTCATCTTTAAGATGATCAAGGGAATGAAAACTTAGCAAAAGGTTATAAAACTTAAGGGTAAGTCAATGAAGAGTGACTCAAATTTCAGAGAAGAGAATAAGGTTTGATGGATTTGGAAGTGTGTACGTCTGGGTTAGAGAAGGAGACGGACTCAGTTTCACGAGAGTGAGCGTTTAGATAACACTTAGGGAGGATTTGGTAGTTGGGGGTGCCTTGTGGTGACTGACAAAAAAGAGGGATGTGGGTCTTGAAAGGATTGATAATCTCTGAGGCATATTGTGTGGTGGGGTGGTAAGTGTTGGGGGACGCAGAATGGGAGGATCTTGCCGTGCCACGCATAGCCCTGTGTGTCCATTCGTCAGCCAGGCCCAAAGCCTGGCATTTGTGGGCACTGGCACCAGGAGCACATGGGGCTCAGAAAGCATTGTCTCCCCAACATATAGTTCTTCCAATAGCATAATTGAGACATCAAAGAAGCCTGTCTGCAGGCTCTGAGAGGGGCTGTAGTGGGAGGGATGCAGGTGCACTATATGCTAATGTTTATTTTCAACAATATTAACATCTGTGCGTATCACAGTTGAGAAATATTTACCACAGAGTTATATGCTGCTATCTTATAGAAAATAGCAATTCTTTCAGCAAAAACAAAGAACCTTCTAAAAGTCCTGCTGTAATCACTTTCAGAGTGATCATCTAAGTTGTGAGGCAAGGATTCTGGTAGTTTAATCACTCCTGGATGAATGAGAATACAGAAGTTCGGCTTCTTTTTGGGGGGCAGGTGCGAGGACAGTGGAGGGACTAACATAGAAATCCCCAAATGGTATTTTACAAGGAACAGAGATTTTAAATAGGAAGAAATGTATATTTGTTTTTCTGGAATGAATTCTTATGCATTTATTATCTCTAAATATCATATCAGAATTTCGCATACCAAAATATTTCAGTCAAATATAGTAGTTACCAGAAAATATTTTTCTCATATTTTCCACTTCTTGGACTTTTTATAAAAATGTTTACAGAGAAAAGCACATTCTTTACAGAAAGCCATTACATAATGCGTAGGGTATTATTATTACATAAGCCTTCAATGTCTCCATTTGTGCTAATCAAAATGCATGGGAACAAGAGCTACTACAATCCCCAGAAAACTGCTAAAAGCCTGCCACATGGATAGATATTAGTACTTTTTGTAGAAATGGAATAAAATTATGTTTAGCCCAACTGACTTTATATCCCTTTCTAGGTACATTAAGCCTCTTTTAAAACTAAATAAAAATTATGTTTAGCCCAAGTACCTTTATACCCCTTCCTGGGTATGTGACTCTTTTCTTCATTTTAGCTGCAACATTCAGGTTCTGTTTAGGCAACAGAAATACCTATTGTCCAAGAATTAAAGAAAACATAAAATCAAATTGCCATCATGCTATCAAACCCTTCTGCTGATATAAAATTTCTGAACAAAGACCTGAAAGGATATATTCTCATGCGGCAAACGGATTTAAAGTCTGCTTTAACAACCTAGAAAACAACAAATGTAGAGGTATCGTAGGACGCATGTTAACTGCATGCTATTGGCCCCCACAAAGAGAGGCCAAATTACAAGCAGTTTATTTTCTATAAACCTTTTTGTTTACAGAAAATTCCTCTCCCTTGAAACCAGAAATATTAAAAAACCATTTTCCTCTAATAAATAAAATACATTACTCAAGCAAGTAATGTGATACAATTAAACACTTGCTGACTAGTTGCAAACATACCATCACACAAATAGGCTAGTGGGTTTGGCTTATTATTTTCATTGAAAAAACGTTGAAAGTCAGATAAACGGTAAATAAATACCACACACATACATGCATCCAGTACCCAGGATGATAAATATTAACTTTCTCTCATATTGGCTTCTGACATGTTTTCATAAAATCAATGAAATTATCATGAGTCAACTCCATCCTTTTTGCCCCCCACCATCATTCTATGTGTTCCTTGACTATCCAGAGGAAACTACCATCACAACTTTCTGTAGTTACTTCGTTTATGCTCTTACACTTTATCTCATATATATATGTAGTCACTCTCAAAACATTACATTTCCATAAATGATGTCATGTGATACTGTTCGCAATGCATTTTAAATTCAACATTATATTTTTGAGATCCATTGGGGTTGATAAATGTCAATTGTAATAATATGCCACATTTTATTTAACCATTTCTCTTTTGATATTATTTGTTTCTGACATTTCACTACTACAAATTATTCTACAATATACAACTTCACTTATATCCTCATGAAATGTGCAGGACATTTTCTAGAATGTACGTTTATGAGAATTTCCGAGTCACATGTAGGAGCATCTTCAGTTTCATGCTGGATTGCCAGATTACAAATTTTTCCTTTGTCTGTACTCTTTCCCCAGTATGAGAGTTTTTATTTATCCACATTCTAAATTATATTTGGAGAGATAAAACTTTAAATTTTTTTTCTATTCTTATTGGTGTAAAATAATGCAACATTTTAAACTAAAGTTTTATTTTCTTGGTTAGTTATGAGATTGAGCATAACTTTAATTTTCTTTTAAACATTCAAGTTTGCTCTTCTCTGAATTGCTTTCCCTAGAGATGGTATACTTGTTTACCAGGTTGATTATTTATGTTTTCTTGTTAACCTTATTCTTTTCCCTGTTTCAGCTACCTATTTTTAGTTACATAAGTTAAAAAATTATCTTATGTCTTTAGGTTTTATGTATCTAACTGATGTTTCCTTCATGACTTTTTTGTCTTGTTTAAGAAATTATTTGCTTCCACATTGTAAGGAAAACAGTCATATATTCTTCTAAAAGTTTTAAACTTTTACTTTTTATCTTGAGGCCTTGGATCCAGCAGGATTATTTTAGAGGGTACAGTTCACGATAAAGAATCCCATTGTGTTCTTACCATACGTAAAGCCATTTGAGCCAGTACCAATTATTGCAGCGGTCACCTTTACATGATTAATTTGCACTGTTGTCTCTATCACACGTTGTGATTTCTTGTGGCTCTAGGTCTCTTGTCTCTTTTTAGATTCTTTGATTGACTCCAGTCCCAATTAAATATTGTTTAATACCGTGGCTTTAAATATGGTAGGTAATGAGCCAACACTTTCTACTCTGTTTTTCTGCTTCTCCAATTCGACTTAGAATATAAAGAAATACCTGAAGCTGGGTAATTTATAAATATTATAAAAGAGGTTTCTTTGGTTCATGGCTCTGCAGGTTGTACAAAGAACATGGCACCAACATTAGCTTCAGGTGAAGGCCTCAGAGAGCTTCCAATCATGGTGGAAGGGGAATGGGAGCTGGCATGTCACATGGCAGAGGAAGGATGAGAGAGGGAAGGAAGTGCCAGGATCTTTGAACAGTCAGACCCGAGGGCTACTAACAGAGCAAGAGCTGATTCATTACCTCCAGGAAGGCACCAAGCCTTTTATGAGGGATCCACACACCCTTGCCCCAACACCTCCCACCAAACCTCACCTCCATCATAGGGGATCAAATCTCAACGTGAGATTTGAAGGAGACATATATCCAAACTGTATCAGTTGGTGAATAATTTTCTTTTCTCTCAATGTCTTTACCTAGTTTTTCTATAATAGTTATATTAGTCTTGAAAAATAATTTGAATAGTTTCCTTTTTCAATTTTTAAAACAGTCTTTAATAGGTAGTGATTATGAGTGTATAGACTATTTGATCTTCTAGCCTTGGTATCTTCTTTTATTTTTCTGTGGATAGGACAAGAAGGGGAAATAGGAATAAATACATTTTCTAATGGTTATTATTCTCTTCAAGTTTTCTATGTTGTATTTATTTTTATAATGTAAATATTTTCAAAAAGTTATCTTGGGCATTAATCTTATTATATGATTCCTTATAAGTTTTTAATTGCCACCGTAAGTCTAAAAATACTCTACTTTTTTGTTTGCTAGTATTGTTTGAGCTTAATCTTTTCTATAATGTTTTGATTAAAAGTGTTTTTTCTTTTCTAAAAAGATGGATTTTGATTTTCATATCTTTTATTTTATTCTAATGTGTACCATCTTATTTATTTATTTATTTATTTATTTTTGCTTATCTTTGTAATTTGTTTCTTCTTTCCTGGCTGCATTGCATGCTTTGTACGTATGTTGAATACATATTCTATTTATCAGATATATTTGACATTTTTGGTTATATTTTGTTTTTCACCTTCACCTAGCTTTTCAAGGTTACACATAGCTTATTTATGTTAATTTTTTTCTCTTTTTTCTAACTTATAAATGTATACCAATAAATGTTCTCATTACCACTCTAACCATATTCTACACATATTGATAGGTAATTTTTTTTGCTACTATTCACTTTTAAACACTTTGGTATTTCCATTGTGATTTCCTTTACAAACTAAAGGTTATTTATAAGCATATACATGTATATTTTAATACACATATGTAGTTTTGTTATTGTTATTGCTCTGTGGTCAAATAATGCAAGTATGATTTTTTTGGAATTGAGATTTCCCTGGTGGCTTTTACCAATTGATTTTTTAAATAGCTTTCGCATGCGTTGGAAACAAGGTACAATATGTATTTCTTTGATGTAGAATTTTATAGGTAGCTAAATAGAGACAAAAAGACAAATAATAATGCTGTTGACTACTTTGCTTATATTTTCTATAGCCCTGATATTTTTTTAATCAGCTTTTTGCAAAATGTTTTAAAAACCTCAATATAATTATAAATTTGTGAATTTCTTTTTATAATCCTGTTAAATATAACTTTATGCATTTAATTGTATATTATTAGAATATCATAATTTATATTTATACATATATTAGTAAATACTTTTATTATTATGGAGTGCCTTATTCTTAAGCTTTTTACACTAAATTCTTTTTAATAATACCACCATGTGGTATTATTGTACCCGTATTTTAAAAATAAGTATTTCTCACACATAAGTGGTAGTTGAACAACGAGAACACATGGATAAAGGGAGGGGAGCATCACACACTGGGGACTGTCGGAGGGTGGGGGGCTAGGGGAGGGATAGTATTAGGAAAAATACCTAATGTAGATGATGGGGTGATGGATGCAGCAAACCACCATGGTATGTGTATACCTATGTAACAAACCTGCACATTCCACACATGTACCCCAAAACTTAAAGTACAATAAAAAAAAACATTCTTTATGATTCCTTATTTTTTGTGTCTTTTATTTCAAATGTTCTGTATTATTTGGCTTTATTTGTGCCTCTTAAGAGCAGCATTTAAAATGGATATTTTAAAATACATTTTTATATATTTTGTTTTAATAAATGAGTGGATTACTGATTTTGACTTATGTCTGGCATGATATGTTTCCCTTTTTTCCCTATTTTTCCTGGGTTCTTTTTTCTCATATCTCTTGCTGTGATAAGTTTTCCTGTTTTGTCTGTTATTCATTTTGTATGTTTTGCTTATATGGATTTATCAATTATATTTCTATTATTTTAGTGGTAACATTAATATTTTTTAGATACAGAATCACAATGTAATAATTATCTCTAACAATGGTTTCTCTGAGTTTTCTTTATTATTATCAACATTAACTTTTTGGTTTTTATAGGTAACAGGGAAGGTCAGAGAATTTGGACTGACCTGTGTCACTTGGTAACAAGTAAAACCCACTTTCAGCAAATGAACTTGCCGAAATTTAATATATAGCCTAAACTTTAAACTTTTCTAACAAATTTAAAGCATTTAATATCTCTTTTCTCCTCTCAAACCATACTTTACTTACATAATTCTTCTTTTTTTTTGAGACAGTCACTTTGTCGCCAGTGGCTCACTGCAACCTCTGCCTCCTAGGTTCAAATGATTCTCCTGCCTCAGCCTCCCTAGTAGCTGGGACTACAGGCATGTGCCACCACGTCCTGCTAATTTTTGTAGTTTTAGTAGAGAGTGGGTTTAACCACGTTGGCCAAGATAGTGTTGATCTCGACCTCGTGATCTACGTGACTCGGCCTCACAAAGTGCTGGGATTATAAGCGTGAGCCACTGCGCCTGGCCTATTTACATTATTTCTATCTAGAATTTTAGTTTTAGGTTTTTGCAAAAAGAAAGAAATTCAACCAAAATTACTTATTTAAATAAAATGTACAAACATATTTTATCTTTTTTTCTCACAATGGCTAACTGCGTTTTATGCCTTCCATACAACTATACTCTTCTTTTTGCTAATTAAATGCTTCTAAATTTCTATAAGTAAAAAATTCCTTTATTTATGTATTAAAAACGTTTTCCTAATGCCCTTACTCTTATAGGTGCATATGATTGTAGTTTGATAATCTTTTCTTCAGCACGTTGAAGCTGTTACTTCATCGTCTTCTGATCTCTACTGCTTCTAAAGAGATATGTGTTATCGTTCCAATTATCAGAAAATTTGTTTTTCTCCCAGAGAGGCTTTAAGATTTTCTCTTTAGCCATTATGTTCTTCATTTTGCTGCTTGTCAAAGTATTGTTTACTTTGATTTTGCTTAGCTCTTGCTGTGTAGTTTTTAAATAAAGGTTTTAAATATTGACATTTTTCTCTTTTGATAATTTGATGGGGAAAAACTTAAGTCAAACCATTCTTCAAGACTGTCATAACTTTGATGTTCTATTTTCCCTTCCTTCGCTTCCATTTTTATTTTGTAGGTGAGTTCCTCAGTACTCTAATTCATTAAACTCTTCTTTAGCTCTTTTAAACTGAAGT
Organism: Cebus imitator; assembly: GCF_001604975.1. Classification (NCBI taxonomy): domain Eukaryota; kingdom Metazoa; phylum Chordata; class Mammalia; order Primates; family Cebidae; genus Cebus; species Cebus imitator. The sequence goes on along the minus strand of NW_016107382.1, from coordinate 2,267,298 downwards.
TAACCTAACTCACTCAATTTTTTGGTTTTTATTGCTCTTTAATGATTCGATTTTTTATTTCTAAAATTTATCTTTAGAACTTGTCTATAGCCACATATTTTTGAAATGTAACCATTTTTAGTACTATAATCATTTGTTCTTTTCTTTATATATTTTAAGATCTTAAAAATACATATTCAAATTTTTCTCAAATTGTGCAATCATAATTATACCATCCAGTTAACATCTGCTTAATGGCTCCTGTTCATGATTTTTTTTTTATGCTTTCATGCTTTGAAATTTTAGTCATGCTGCTACAATGTTCCTTTCTTGGTTTGTTTGTTTGTTTTGGCTCAATCTCTCCTTTCCCACCTCTCCACGTTGACAGTTTTACAGTTGTCTCTACCTGCCTTGCTCTTGTATTGGCACCCAGAGCTCTCAGCATGCAGGGATTTTATGGGTGTACCACCAAGCCAGTTGGGGCCTGGCCAGGCTTTGGTGAAGCACCTATTCGTGCTTCCTCCCACCCACTAGACAACAACTTATCAGCCTCAGCTTTGCCTCCGAATGTGGCTGCCCTGGCCTAACTCTCTATAGTGCACACTGAATCTGGCTCCATCCTCCCATCCATTTTGATCCACATGAATATTTCTGCTACTTCCTTGTCCTGGAATGTGGTAGGCCTGTGACTTAAACCACATTGACCGCCATGTGTTCTTATTCTGCTTCTGGTCTTTAGAGATGTTTATCTTCCGTTTGCTGGTAACCATGTCTTTTAAAAACATATGTGACATATTTTCTATCTTTACTGTGAGTTTTTGAGGAGGAGTAGAAAAATATTCTACAGGAACTGCCAGTGCCAACTTGAACAGCAGTCTCACTGCAAGTGGCTCTGTAAGAGCGAGGGCCATCAGTAACAGTTACAGATCTAATTACAAGTTTACATTAAAATCTGAACCCATCACTGTTACAGTTCTGAGTGCCACTTATTTAGCAAGGGAAAATCACCTACGTAATATGGTTTCAGTGTATTGATTAGTCCCTTTGACACGCTGCATGCCGATTTCTGAAATTTTAGGAAGAGTTTCATACATTTGACATAAGATTTCAAATAGTTTTATTTCTCCTGATAAAATATACATCTTCTTGTGTTTGATGTGACTTTGAGTCTTATGAATCATCTGTATCCTACTGCCTTGTTGTAAAGCCATTTGTCAAATTCTTTCCTGAGATTAAAGTTGATTAGAAAGACAGAAAGAATATGAGGATACCTTCTGCCTAGCATATAGCTTTAGATGAGAAATTACATTGTTTTTGAAAGAATACTGGTGTTGGAGTCAGTAAAGAAGAGGTGTCCTGACTTACAACTGGACAGATCATCTTAGATTTTTAATTTCTATGAAATCGTATTTTCTTAGTTTCTAAAATGGAATCTTTGTGATGATTACATGAGTTAATGCATGTAATAGCACTGAGTATATAGTAGGTACTCAACAAATGTTAGTCAAAAGACAGTAAGAGACAGAAAGGTTAAACCTGGAATACCAAAGAGGGTTCCAAACCCATCTATTTAGTTTTGCTCTTCTCAGTCACAAATCTCATAGAATGAGTCTCAATAAATAAGTGACATTTACTGCAAATCAAGCATCTAGTCATTAATCTTAGGGAAGTACTTTAACTCTGAAGATTTTGTAATTATAGCTTCAGAGGAAAACATTCAAATTGAATAGCCTTGGATAGATCACTGATTTGTCAGTGAAGTCAGAGATTCTGAATAAACTCATTGTAAGTACACATTCATTATTTTTATGACAATTAGTTTTAGGTGGAGACTCTCAACTATTACTTTTCCAAAGACCAAAACAAATCACTTGGCAGAATGACTAAGGACGCACTAAAGAGCAACAGAGTTTGTTCCTTGTTAAAGATGTTTGCTTTTCTATTAGTCCTAAGAGAATAGCATGGCCTAGGAGATTGCCATTGATATAAATCTTATATTACACATTCAGAAGTATTTAAGCTCACAACATAGCTCGAAATCCCATACTGTCTTATAAAATAATCACAATTAATTGCTATGGTATCAACATTAAGCCTAAAGGATAGCACTAATTCTATCTTATATTTTTATAGTTCCTTGCAGTTTTCAAAGCACTTTTATAGATATTATCTGATTTGAGCCTCACAATAAGACTATAAAGCAGGAATTATTATCTTCAATACAGATAAGGAAAATGAAGCAAAGGGAAGTGAAATGTTGTTGTTCAGTAATTCAGAGCTCCATCACCTACACTGTAGTTGGCAGGGCTGATCAAAATTTCTAGTGCTTAACACAGTGCCATCTACGCTGTAGGCATTTAAATTTTTACTTATGCTAGAAGAGTAAGATTTACTGAGCTGAGTATTATACCACATATTCAAAATTCCCACGACTGCTTAGAGAATTCACATTATAGACTACGATTAAAATGCACGTTTTTGGCATTTAATAGAAATCAGTCATTTCTAAATCTCTATGTCTTGAGAAATTATCTTCTGTATGTTGTATTTCAGGGATATCAAGTGCTTCACAACTTATTTTTTTAAACGCCAAATTTGCAATGAAAGCAATTAAGTATTGTACAAAATTTAACTTTGTACAATTCTCTGAAACCAGCAGTCAAGAAAGAAGACTCTTCCTTATTCTTAAGTATAACATGCCCTGATATGTTATACTTATGTCCAAAAAGATCTTATGAGACATCAGATACTGAGCTCAAATAACTATACTAAAGGATTAAACCCAGAGCTTGTCTCAACAAGTTCAGATCTGTTTTGCTAAGACACTGCACATGCATGATGACATGTTTTAAATAGACCAGTGACTCTTGGGCAAAGGGACTATTGTAATATTTACAATATTATAATACTGTAAATTTGTAGTGGCACATATTACTACATATATTTCGGCTAGTTTTAACTCCAGCAGGTCTTGAAATTATTTTTATAATTTTAAATGAGGCGCATTTCCTCATATCTTATAAACAGTAAAAATGATTTCTATCTATATTACCCTTTCCCTATTTTCTAAATTACATATTTTGGCCTTATTCATCTATGTTTTCATCTATGAGTCCTTCATATACTGGTGTTAATTTTATTGTGAGGCTATAACTCAGTATCATTCTGAGAAAAACATGCCTGATACACTCTAACAAAGTGAGTGCTCCTACTTCACTTAGTTACAACTTCCTATCCCCCAGCAAACAAAAATAACAAGTAAAACTCTGCTGTTCACATTTTCTTCTGGCACGCTGTGTGACCTGAAGAAGATTCTATTTCCTGCAGTCTGGCATCACATTTTAAACAAAGCTGCACTATGACTTTCAGAGGTCTTTGGCAATTTTGCCTTTTGGGGCCCCTTTTTATTTTAAAAAACATATATTTAAATGATATTTTATGACTGTATTGGCACCAAGACGAATATATTGATATTGCATATTAAAACTTTTTATCTAAAAGTTCATTTTTTTCTGATTTTAAAAGAAATTAAAATATTTCCGTGGTACCCTAAAGGTACTCTGGGCTCTAGACACTATGCCTGCTTTACCTAACAGAAAAGTCAGCCCTGATTCTAATCCTCGGGAAAACAGATTTTTTAAAAAAAATGAATTTAACAACAATTTCCTTAAAAATTCTATTTATATTGATGCTCCTCTTGATGTTCAAGTCTCTGAAAAGCATTTGAGGCTTCTTCAGCATTTGAGAAATAGTCGTCTCCATACAAATATCATCAATACAAAGATCATTAATTTATACAATTTCACACAGAAGCTTAGTCTAACATTGCCTTACAATGTGCTGTGAGTAAGTAAGAGCTTTATATGCATCATTTCATTCAATCCTAACTACCCCCAAGTAGGTATTATTACTTGCATTATACAAATACCAAAACTAAGATTCAAAAGAATGAACTGATGTGTTCAGTGTCCCACCTGAAATAGATGGTAGAGGCAGAATCTAAATCAATAGTTGTCTGAGCCTTAACCACAATGCTTATCTCAGGTGGTGTTTAATATATTACTTTGATGATTGTGATATATTAGAGTTACTTTTACAATGTAATGTTCAAGTTCTTTTTTTAAACATATTGCTAAAACTGAGGAAAAAATAATCTTTCACTGTTTTATATCATAAGGAGGAAGAAAGAGCTCTAATTATACACAGCCTATCTTGAATTCACCCTCAGACCTCCACACATAAACACATAAGTATGCCTTACATGCACACACACAATCTCACTTATTCTTCCCCAAACATGGGTTCTGAGAGTTTTCATAGAATATTCTATTTTTCTTTCTTTTAATTTTATTTCAGCAAATGTCTTTAGTTCAACTTCTAAACCCTATAGTAGGCATAAATAATATAAATATGAGAAAGACATCAGGAAAAAGGAGTAATTTAAACTTCATTTATTATTTTGACAAAGGGGTCATATCAGGTCCCAATTCTGCTAATATCTACAACTCATTAGCTCTAGGCAAGCTGTCTTAGCTAAAAATAATGTGTATGAAAAGGATTGCATATTACTTAACAAATTGAAAAGAAAGGATAATGCAAGTGGGCAGATTGGTAAGCTGCTGGATGAAAAACTGTCACCAACTAATGGCCTGAATGTGCACTGACTGTTTGGACTAGATGCTGCGATGATCTTATCTAGCTGACTCAAAAAGAAGCATGGTGGATAGCCTTGATAACTAATGCTCAGTCAATGCAAAGGTAACTTCTGTTCTTATCCAGAATTCTTTTGTTGCTCTAATTTACATGCACTGTTTTACCTAGGGGATGCTAACGTGCCATAATGGGTTTTCGGCAATATTCATAGCTTTGAGAGGGGCAAATACCGAATGGGTGGACCACTCATCAGTTTGCAAATGATCAACATATAAATTTTTAGACACATTTAAGCAGAACAGCGGTCAATTCAGATTATGTTCATTTCATTTCTTGAATATGTACTAAGGGGTGGGTGGCGCTTTAAAATAGTCAAATTGATTTGTGAAGCTGTGTTTTACATCAAGTTTTTCCTGAGCAAACACTAATATATTAACGTTATTTGTATAGGTGGTGTTAAGATGTCCAAAAAGCAGCACAATGCAAATTGTACTAATTCGCTTTTATGCCCATGGAGGTAGGAGTAACCTGCTTCTGGAGTGAAGGACAATTCTGGAACAAATTCCTCTAATCTAGGGAAGGAAAATCCTATATTTTAAAAAAAAGAACTACAAAAAGGCAAATAAAGGATTCTACATAACAAATAACTAAGTCTATGTAGGTTCTAAAAAATTACTTTTTCTCTTAGCCATATGTAGAATTTCTTTCTGGATCAGGCTTATTTTAAGACATAAGCCTTTCCAAGTAGAAGTTGGAATAAAACTCACATATAGAATGGACTAAAAAAATTAGAGCATCATGATACTGCAGAAGTTTTCCAAATCCCTGTGTGCTGAATTATTGAATTGCACTTTGAGGGCTGAGTTAGAAGAATGTGTGGTTTATATCTTTAGTCCAGGCTCATCCATACTGGAGCTACTAACCATCCTCCATTCTCCTTCACAGATAATAATTTGGACTCAGTCATCTTGATCATTCTAGTTTCTTATCCTTAGCTACAAAAACTTATATTTTATAATACGTAAATATTTCTAAATCAATTGCAATCTAAGAAAAACCATAATGTAAAAGAAATATTGTACTATTAGACATGCAGTTTTCAAAGATAAATGTAATTATCCCAATTATTCATAATTTAAATATGAATGCATGAGTGTCAGTAAATTATTAGCTATCATGTACTCTTTGTATTCGATGAGTGAGGCATATGCTATTAGTTTATCTACAATTTTCAGAGCATTACCTAAGTTCACATAGCAAAATAGTGGCAGATCTACATCCATTTGTCACTTCAAAAAAAAAAAGTGGGTGAGAAGAAAACTGATTTCAAGAAAGTACGAACTATCAGAAACAATAAAAATAAAAACAACCAACAATAAGTAAACAAAACCAGAAGTTTTAGGTAAATTAGTATCAAAAAGATAGTCATTTCAAACAAATTTGTTTTCTTTTTTTTTCTTTTTTTTTTTTTTTTTTTNTGTGACATCGCTTTCTCGCCCAGACTGGAATGCAGTGGTGTGGTCTCAGCTTACTGTAGCCTTGACCTCCTGGGTTCAAGCAATCCTCCTACCTCAGCCCCCCAAGTAGCTGGGGCTACAGGCATATGCCATGATGTCTGTCCAATTTTTTTGTAATTTTTGTAGAGACAGGGTTTTGCCATGTTGTCCAGGCTAGTCATGAACACCTGAGCCAAAGGGATCTGCCTGCCTCAGCCTCGCAAAGTTCTAGGATTACACGTGTGAGTCACTTATGCATATCTCAAATGAATTATTAATCCAGGAAAGCCATCAGACTCTTCTCTCTTGTTCCTCCTTTGACTTATGTCCCCAACTTCCTGTGTGTTACCCACTATATTCCAGAGGCTGTTCAGAAATCCCGTAACTCTCAAAAGGTATTCTAAAACTGCCTGAGTCAAAACTCATCTTTCCCTTCTCCGTTTCCACATTGTACCTGTGTCTTACTTATGCCACAGTGAGATGTGCGTGTTCCTCTATCCCAAAAGATTGACAGCAACAAAGCTCAGTCATCTCTGTGGTCCCTCAGTGCCAAGACCATGGTAAGTACCTAATAAAGTTTTCTTGAGGTGAAATCAACTGACATTAACTGAGTAGAAATATATGCCAAATTGGTAACTGAGTATTCAGGAGTCTATGAGAAGAAAAACTGCGCTGTGATTAAGAGAGAACTAATGCTAATGACAGAGAGAGAGAGAGAGAGAGAGAGAGAGAGAGAGACAGACAGAGAGACTTTATACTAGACCTAGGGACCTCTATCAGGGTTGAGGCTGAAATACTTCTGAACTTAAAAGGGTTATGGCATAAGAGGTCAAGAGTTTAATCTATAATTAACATTTACAAAGCCAGACTAAAATCCAGACTGGCCTGGTCATTATCTATGTATATTTTTTGAATTTTTAATGTTCCCACATACAATGTGATAGTTTTATGTAGTAACCAGCTATATAAGGTTATTTTGCAGAGAGGATGGTGCAACTAAGATCCCAAGCTCACAGTCATTCAAAGAGAAATCCTTAATGTACCAGGAGTAATAAAAAATGTATCATTCAGGAAATTGTATGAATTCATCAGGGGAGCCTTCAGTCTGGGAGCTGTTCTTTTGCCTTGTTGCCTTTGGTTCTGATGCTGATTTTTTTTAACTCTGAAAATGTTTTCTAACCTTTAATAAAAACTCTTGATTCACTGTAATATGAGCTTTACCCTTTCCTAGACTTCCTGAGTCTGATGCCAGAAGGGCAGAGACTCTAAAGACCATCAACACTAAACTTAGGTCATATGTGGAACCATCCCCAAAGCTCATAGCAGATACCTAGAGAGATTTCTGCCTTGGCCTACTTCTCTTCCTATCACAAAATACCTTGGTTTGGGCAATTTTGAAACAACACAAATTTATTGTTTACAGTTCTGGAGGCTGAAAAGTCCAAGATCAATGCACCAGCAGAGTCAGTGTCTCCTGAGGGCCTGTTCCTCATAAATGGTGCCCTCTGTGCTCTCACATGGTAGGACACAGGCCTCTTTTATCAGGAAACTAATCCCATTCGTGACATAATCACCTCCCAGAGCCCCACCTCGTAATACAATTGCATTGGGGATTGGGTATCAACATATGAATCTGCAGGGGAAACAAACATGGAGACCATAGCAGCTTCCAATCTTATTCTGCGGAGTGGGAAAGTACAGAACAAAATCAGACAAGACATTGCTCAGATGTGTGTTCTTCACAGGAGATCCTAGCCTCCTCCAAAAGATGTTGAAAGTACAAAAGTGATTTGAACTGGTGTTTCTGTACCTTTCATTGCTACGGATGTTCATCCCGATAATTTAATCAAAGCATCTAGACTTTTTATGATGAGATGATCAAGAGCACACATAATGGGAGACTAATGCATTTTTTTCCCCAATAGAGCAAGAACTAATGGCAAGAAGAGGCACATTGACTCAAATGGGAACAGAGTTTGGGACAATTCCACTTGGGAATAATGGACAGCCAAATTATCTTAATAATTTAAACAAAATGAGCTCTTGCTTTTTCCTATAAATTCATCTTCCTTGCCTCACTGGGTTTGCTCAAAGAGAACTCCACGGTTGAAAGGGTTGCTGAACAAAGAGAACAAGGTAATCAGAATTAAGTGGAGACTAAACAGGTATCAGAAATTTTTAAAATGAACCCGCTGGTTAAGACAATGAGTGTCTTGCTTAGCTTGTCATAATAGGTTGGGGAATAGAACTGCTGATGTATGTGAGAGGAAGAAGGGAATTTTTTTAACAAAGGAAACCAGAAGGGACACAAACATACATTCAGTTTCTAGGTACTCAGTGGAGTTCTGCCTAATTATTTTAAAGACAGGTGTATTGACATATAATTTACATATAGCAAAAATTCCCCTTTTATTGCATACAGCTCTATGCTTTTTGACAGGCTCAAGGAGATGTAATCATCACACAGTCAAGATAGAGAACAGCCAGGCTCAGTGGCTCGTGTCTGTAATCTCAACACTTTGGGAAGCCAAGGCATGAGGATCGCTCCAGGAGTTTGAGATCAAGATGGAAAACATTTTCATTGCCCCCCCAAATTTTCCTCATTGCCCTTTGTCAGTCTCCTTCCTCTACCCTCACTGATCTGCTTTCTGTCACTACTGCTTTTATTTCTCCAGAAGGTGATGTAAACAGAGTCAAACCATATCTAAACTTTTAAGCCTGGTTTACTTCACTTTGCATAATGCATTTGAGGTTCATCCATGTTTTTGCATGTATCCATAGTTCATGCCTTCATTGTATTTTGTAGGGTAGTATTTCATTGTGCCGATACATGAAAGTTTGTCTGTTCACCAGTTGATAGACATGCAGATTATTTTCATTTTTGGAGACTATTATGATCAAAGCTGCTATAAACATTGAGCCTAGGATTTTTTAGCAGACACATGTTTCCATCTGTCTTGGGTAAATACCTAGCAGTGCAATTGCTGGGTCACAGGATAAGTATATGTTTCACTTTATAAGAAACCACCACTCGATTTTCCAAAATTCTGCCTTAGTTTTATTTTCTTAAATTTCTAGCATTCAATCTTCAAGGGTAACTCTTGGCAAGACTAAGGTTTGCAGATGGTATATGACAGTTGTAAGGAAAAAATAGGATGCACAGATTTGATGGGAAGGAAAACACAGATGACACATGTTTTCTGATCAGAAGGTACTGCGTATCTTCTGATCGGTCTTACACTCTATACTTTGAAGACACAAGTCAGGATGAAATCCAGGCGGGATAATGGTGCCTGTCAGCTACCATCTGCAAACACCCATTTCCCATTTCCCCATTCCTGGCTCTATACTCAGGCTCAGCACTTCCCTGTCACACACACACACACACACACACACACACACACACACACACCCTACCACCATATACCATCCTGGCTCTGGGTTCCATCAAAGGAACTGTGGCTGTAATTCTAAAAATGTAATTTGTGCCAAAAAGAAAAAAAAATTATACCTCTCTGACAGTATTAACAGTGTTCCTAGAGGTTCAGGAAGAAAATAGAAGAAAAAAGAAAGAAAAAGAAATCTTGCTCATATTATATTATTATTTTTACATAGCACATTTCCTAAATCTAGCTGGAACTGAAAAAGCATGTGCCAAAATGCAATTTTGAAAAGTGCTCATGTTTGTGGGTGTTTCTGCACTGTCTGGAACAAGGAAGTAGCAAGAGTCTTAAAATGTAAATAAGTTCCCCTTTGAGCTTTCCAACCCAGTTTTATAGTATTATTTTGCCAAACATTATTGCTACCCAAAGCTCTGATCCCCAGTCTCCTGAGGTATAACTTCAAGCAGGATGGACTTACATGAAATCAAAGATTAATGAAGATCGGGGTAGGGAATGGAGAATGTGTCTGCTTCTGATTGCTGATACTGTCAAAACTTTGTATGAAATTTATAAGGCAAATGCCTTCAGGAAAGAGGGAAAATAATTTAAGGGACCCATGAACGTTTTCCCTAGAGATCTTGAAGCCCTAAACTGGTTTACCAGTCTTCCGTGACTCGAAAGAGTAAAGTACCTCCTATCCATGTGTCATTTTTGAAATTGGCATAGGTTAAATGGGGTCCACATAACTTGGTGATGATAGCGTCCTTTAAATAACTTTTCACATAGTGAAAATACCCATTTTGACCAGTAACTCTTCAGACACACAGGCTGGGAGTCATACTTTAGTCACCACCCATGACCTCTCATTTATGACTTGTAGACGCAGCTGTTTGTGAGTGATCTCTGATGAGTTGTTTTAACAGGAGAAGTTGAGCAAGTAACTTACAGCCTCTTGCTCATTAATTCCTTCCTTAAACTATGTCAGAGATACAAAAAGCTGTCCTGAATTTAATAACTGTAGAATAGTACTTGTAGACCTTATGAAAAAGGGATAAGCACAGAGAAAGAACAGAGTGAATTTCAAAAACAACCCTATGTTTCATTAAAAATTTATTTATTCAAGTGTAATGTACTTTGCAATGAATTTGCATTCTTAAGGAACAGAATGTATTTTTATCTTCATTAAGGACATTCCACCCTAGAAAGGTCACATATGTGCTGTGACAATGTCAAGTGGATTCTATCCGAAATTTGGCATGCTATTAAATTCTTGTTCCATAAAATACTCAGGATAGCATCTTACCTTTATAATGTAACATGGTTTTTGATCAAAAGCTTTTAAAATACATCTTGCACTTGAAGCACATTTATTCTGAATATACCCATTCTTAACTCTTATCACATAAATATATGTAATACATTTCCTGAAAGTGCACAGAGTGAGAGAAATAAGAAATTAATTTCTTTGCTTGTGAAATGATCTTAAATCCTCAATCTGTCATGTAAACAGTCGGGCTTACAAACTTATAATTCCAGCTTTTTTGACAAGGAACTTACACCTTTTGTTTAAACCACATGGTATTATTTTAGAATATTTTCTGTTTCGTTGCTGTAGAGTAATAATATGTTAGACTCTTCAGAAAATTTAAATATTATTTAATTCAGTGTTCTACAAACTTTGGCCTGTGGGCCAGTCACCTGTTTTTGTAAATAAAGTTTATTGGAACCCAGATCCTCTCTCATTTATTTAAACAGTGTTTATGGTTGTGCTCATGCTATGGTGACTGAATAGAGACATTGCAAAGGAAACTTCACCGCCTAACAGGCTTAAAACACTTAATGTTTGGCCCTTTAATAAAAAGCTTGCCAGTCGATCAATTAGTGTATCTCCTACGTTTCACAAAAGGAAAAAGCACAAAATATTTAACATTTTCCATTACTATTTAAGATAATACCAGGACAATAGATTACCATATTGTAAAATCTTATTATGCCTAAATATGTGCTGGTTTGCTTTACATTAATATATGTGTGGAAAAATTACTTTGTACCCCTTTACATTAACATGGGGCTAAACTAGGGTATCCTAAGAAAAGAGAATTGTCTCTATGGTCTGTGTCAGAGGCAGGATGTAAAAGGCTCAAGGAAACTGCAGCTGTATAGTAGTTAATGAATTTAAACATTATTTGTAAATCAAGCTATTGATCAGAAGAGAGTGAAGGACTTTAAAACAAGCTAGTCACATGTAATGAAAAATTATGTCTCCCTCCTTATTGGAAAAATTCCATTAAAGCAGAACAAAATAAGTCAACCGCACAACCCTCCTTGTAATGCCTCTGCTTTTTTCAGTCTAGTAGTGACAAAAAGCAAACTGGACATTTGGAAGAGCAAGTGGAATAAACCTCAGATAAATTGTAAGCTGCCAGCTTTCTCACAGGGAGATTGGAGCCATCCTTTAAGAAACCCTGCAAAAGCACTTGACGTCAAGGTACCCTGAAGCCAAGATGTACAGACACTGTCTTTAACTAAAAGACACCTGAAAAGGAATTTTAATGCCAGCTTAACTTGTGGTAAAATTATATTTTACCACAAATCCCTTTGAGTTGTGCAGTATAAAATTCATGTGAACATATATGACGGAACTATTTCTGAAATACGGGCAGTCGCACTTTATAACCAAATATTTTATAATAGGGAATAATAGAGTTTTACAAAATACAAGTAATTACATACATAGAACTATAGTTGGCATTACTGAACCATCACCACGAGTCCTTAAACAGGTGTTTCGGTTCATGGAAATTGATTTGCTATAGAATGACCTCACTGCTTTAATCATGGTTACCGTAATTCTGCCCAGCACCAGTCTCAAAATCTTCTTTTGCATAAAATGTATTTCTAACTCCAAGTTATGTTTATACTTTAAACAAAGATAGTTAGTATCATTAATCTTATATAATCTTGAATGTTTTCTTTTTTAGAATTTTATTGAGGTATAATTTACATACAATAAATCCTATTTTCAATATACTGTTCAATGAGTTTTGATAAACACGTATACGCTTGTGATCACCATCACAGTCAAGTTACAAAACATTTCTATCCTCCAGAAAGCTCCCTCTTACTCTTTTGCAATTACACCTCCACATGCCCAGAAAATAATTGTTTTGCTCTCAGTCACCATAGATTAGCTCTGCCTGTTCTAGAAATTAACATAAATGAAATAAATCCATATGTACTTTTTGTATCTGCCTTCTTTCACTTAGCATACTTTTTTGAGATCCATCCATGTTACTATATATATTAGCATATCATTTTCTTTTATTACTGATGTTATTCCATTAATGGACATACCACAATTTGTTTACCCTGTTTACCCACTCACCTATTGATGGACATTTGGTTGCTTCTTATTTGGGGCTATTATGAATAATGCACCTATAAACATTCATGTAAAGTCTTTTTGAGAACATATATTTTCATTTCTTTTTGGTAGATTACAAAGAGTAGAATTTTCATTTTAAGTATTCATCTGAAATTTTTGATGTTTATTCTACTTTTTTTTTCTGCCAGGGAACTCTGTTCCTTATTATTCATATCCATGTTCCAATTCATATTAATACTTATTGAGATAAAATAGGATGAAATGTGATGCATATACAACTATATGGTTAAAATTTATTAAAGGTGAAAAAGTATTTCTAAAATATCTGTTCTTTGCCGGTACATATCTACCAAATAGCTCCACTAAAAACCTCAGAACAAGATACAAACCTAGGAGGCTCTAATTTACATGAATTCTTCTTTATATGAACTCTCTTTTATTTGGGAAGGATTGCAGAACAAAAATGAAACTCAGGGGGTTGTGCAAATTCCGAAAAGAAAAGGTCTGGCCCAAGTGTGAAAGAGGTGAAACCCTCTGAGTGTTCTGGAATCTTTATGACACATTTTTTTGACCTATATGATACGAAACCTTATTTATCATTCTTGGCAGGAAAAAGAAAATATAACCAAGAGATTTGAGGGAAGATAACATTTAAATGTCTACTATCAAGATGACATGAGCTTAAATATCTAGAGGATGCCCTAGTTGAGCATAAATACTTCTAGAAAACCAAAATTATCCCTAAAACTTGGAACACATTATAAGTCAACAGTACAATAATGTACCCAGGAACCAACGTCAAAAAATTTTAAGGAAAATGAAATTTTTACCTTACTTGCAAGCTAACAATCCTGCCATAGTTTCTGGGTTCTAGCAGAAGACATGAGACTTTTGGGTAACACCAAAGGTGTTATTATTCACAGCAACATCAGTAGCCAGAGTATCAACATTGTGCTAGCTTCGTGAGCTTCTGTTCCCATAGAGAAAGAAATAGGAAGGAAACCAGGTGACATCAAGTAGTACCTGCCTGCATTATAAGTCGCATTACAGAAGTGATTCAGAGCTTAAGGAATCCAAGTATTTCTTAATGATAGTAAGCCTCCCTGACATTTGCCTCTAAAGGAAATGGTATCTTTATTACATCAGACAGTGAACACACTGATCTTTTACATCAGGGATAGAACCCCACCCACTAGAGTTTGCCATAATTTCTATGCTGTATCTTTCCTACCATTAACACTTTTTAACTTTTTAACACCGTAAGGTCTGTTGAATTATATGACCCAAGCAGTATGTTGATTGCAGTCTAGACCTACTCTGGGCCCTACTCAAAGCTAATAGCTATCCAAATGCTGGATGTTTAGGCTGAGGTTGTATTGCCGGGTGTAGAATGGGCTGCCTCCAGAACGCAAGGAAGCCTGCGAGACTATTTTGTGGTAGAGGAGACACGATGCAGCCATTTGTCTTTTCCTTTGGAAAAAATGTTCTAGCATAGCTCTGATCACTAGACCCTTTAAACCTTTACTGAATCTATGTAGGATTTATCTCCCCCTGTCTGAAGCATCTTACTAAGTTTGTCAGCACACAAGCCACCTCTCACTTACCCTTTTCAGGCACCAGTGCAATGCAATAGTTCTCAAAAACAATCTTGTATCCCAGGATGAGGATGGGGTTTGTAACAGAGATGGGTCAAGCCATTAAACATGAAAGGAAGCAGAAATAGTGGTCCTCATCACATCTCCGTTTAATTTGCCAGTCTGACCTTTGCAGAAAGTAAATGGACCCTGGGAATTGACTGTAGACTACTTCATATGTAACCATGAAGTAGCCATGCTCACAGCCCTACCTCCCACACTATGACAGAATTTACCCCAGGGACCGGGGATCTGATGTTGATGCTAGAACAACTCCCAGGTACACCAATTCCAACTCACCCACTACCACCAGAACAGCATAGGAGAAGCCACCCCCATGATCCAATTACCTCCCACCAGGTTTCTCCCTTAACACCTGGGGATTACATTCAAGATGAGACTTGGGTGAAGACACAAAGTTAAATTACATCACTATTATATGGAATTCTGATTACCATATGATGCTGCATTACTATCTGTGTTGTCTTAGTCAGAAGTTTAGATGCTCTAAGTTTCAACCAATTTGGAAATAAAATTTACACCTGGACCCTTTTTAAACTTTTGGCCCAGACCCTTATGGCCCTTTTCAAAGTGAGTGTCTATAAAGTTGAATCTCTTTACCCTGTCCCTGACCCCTTAATTTTCAGCTTGCTCTCTGTTAGCTTTCAGCCCTATGTCTCTAAGGGACTGGTACCACCTCCCTCATGAGACAACCCGACAGTAGCAACAATGTCCACAAAGCCACCATGAAGCCAGTCTTTGGATTCTGAAGTGGCAGCTAAGGCCTCAAAGTGCCAGCTGTGGTCGTATGCATTTTGTAAAAGATGAGAATAGAGAATAGGAAGTTACAGGCAAAACAAGTAAAGACTTGTGTATTTAGCCCTAGAAGGAAAAAGAAATAAGTAAAGAATTCATCTTGGTCAAAGCATGCTCTGAAAAAATGTAATACAACATGCAATAGAAGTTTCCATAAACTAAACTGTAATTATATAACCTGTACTTTAGGCTTGTTTGACAATCACATGGATTTAGAGCATAACTATAGCTAAAATTTAAAGTCTGCATACACAAATAAGCAAAATAAATCAGTATTATTTTATTAATAAAATGGATGTTTATACACCAGGTATAAAGCACTGACTTCTGCCTCAGCTGGAGGAATTGTAAGTCAGTAATGCATCTTATAAATCAAGTGCATGAAACATCCATCATCTTCTGAGATTCTACATCAGTCATGTTCACAAAGCAGTTGCATGACTTGGAAACAACTCCCTGGATGAATAAATCAGTCACTTCCAGATATATGAATAAGTGATGTGACCCATAAATCACATGACTGCATACTCATGCTTCATCAATCAGAAACTTTTATTTATAATTGAAAATTTGAAAATACTTATTGTGCACAATTTACTAAACACTCATCCCAAATTCCCATAGTACTTTAAGATGAAATGCATAAGAAATGCAGACGTTTTCCTGTGCCAAATAGTGTTTGTTTTTTTTTTTTTTTTTTTTTTTTTTGCTAAACAGCCAATGTATATGTTTATTAGGATTTGCTAGTATTTGTACTTGTAGTAACATTTCATTGTCCCCATGTTAAAAAAAATAACCTGTTTTTTCTCTTCTCTGCTCTCACAACACTTCTTGTCACAATAGTGTATGAATTTTTCCACACCAAGCAATTCTCTGATGCTAACTGGGTGTCCTACAATTCAATTCAATCTTGCTGCTTAACTTCAGTTATCACAGACCCCACAAGTTGAGTGATCAGTTACACAAGAGTACCCCCACTTCAGGTGTCAGTCATAAGCAGCAGGTTCCTGGTGATTTATAATGTCTGTCCAACCTAGTTAACATATTGGGGGTTCCCACAAACCCCTTCTCTGTTTTGTCATTTGCTAACTGCTCTTTCAGGTGGAAGAGACAACTCATGAATAGTCCGGTGGAAGAATGTATTGAGCAATATATGTGGGGAGGGGCTGAGAACTTTCACACTCCCTTGGAACAAGCTATCCCCCAGGTGTTCAGCAATCAGAAATCTCTCCAACCTCTGTTCTTTTGGGTTATTATGGAGGCATCATTACATAAGCATGATTGATTAAATCATTGGCCATCAGTGTTTGACTCAACTTTCAACCTGTCCTCTGAACCTGAAAGTCCAGGATTGGGACTAAAATTTCCAAACCTCTAACCACAGGATTGGTTCCCCTGGCAACCAACTCTCAGTCTGATCCTATCCAGGAGCCCACAGCCTTCTGTTATCTTCTCAGCATGCAAAAATTATGTAACAATATCACAATCCCATACGGAAAATAGGCAAACAAACTTATTCACAATCATACTTTTAGACAGTGTCTTTTGAGATAGATGGATATAAATGTATCAACTACTGGAAATTATTTCTTTGAGAGAATGTTTTTGAAACTAGGTAAATTATTTGAGATTATTTGAGAGATGTTTTTGAAACTAGGTAAAGTAATGTAATTGTAATTCAAAGTAAATGTTAACCTAAATAATTACGTTTCACAGAATACACTAATGTTCCAATTAGTATATCTCAATTGTATTAATATAATCATTTTATGTTTGCATAGTCTTTTATACATTCATTATTCTCACAGTTTTGTTAGTGGTCATCACCATTTAATAGACAAAGAAATTATATAAGATAATTAAAATCCAAAATCACATTGCAATTCAGCACAACTGGAATTTAGGTTTTCCATGTTCTATTTCTGTATTCTTTGTTTCACCACATTGCCTTTCATACATTTTACTCCTACTAGAAGGGTATGGATAATTTTTCATCTTTTTATAAATGTATAAAATTTACTGATTGGATTTTGCATTTCGGATGACAAATGGCTCATTTCTGGATAGATTCCTTATAAGTCATGACAAGTTCAATGACTTTTGTCATTGAACAGAAACCACTATTGAGTGATGGAATTTCATGTGCCTTTAACTGTCATTCACCTGACTGCATAATCACAAATTACTGATAATTTAAAATCTATCCAAATGTGTCCACATGTATTAGCTGATAATCAGGCCACTTTACAAGGAATGTGAGGCCACCCACTGTCCTTATTCCTGTGGCTTAATGTGGGGGAAAGTTCAAATAATTCTAGTTCTCATTATCAAATAGGTAGCTTATGTAAAATCAATTCATTGTTTAGCAAGGAAAACTAATACCCTGCCCTATAAAGAGTACAACATTCAGGGTATACCGTAAGAAATACTAATTAAAAGTCATTTTTATTTATTGACATGGGCATTACTTTGCCTTTTACCATTCAATTTTAGTTTCAGATATTTTTCATTAGAACTGTTGTTTTAATCAGCTTACAGGTTGTGTTTTGGCAGCTCTTTCCTTCTCATAGCAGTTATCATTTGGGGAAGAAAAAGTGAAAATTGTACTACAGAATTTACAGTATTAACTTCAAAGTATGGCATTTAGAGTTAGATTCTTTTTGAGTTGCTGCTTGGTAATTTGCTAAAAATAGTAATGATTTCTCCCTCATATCTCTGGAAGAGCTTTATTACACATCCATTAAATTGTGCTTAGGTAGCAAAATCATATGGAATTCAGCATATTTCAGTTTATCAACAGAGTGAGTCACTTGGGAACTGTATAGACAAGGTGGTATGGGGCAAGATTGCTGGGAAGACAGAATTTGCTTCTATTTCTAGTTTAGGTGGTGTTTTTGTTCTTGTTTTATTTTGGGTATGTCAAGGATTCCTCTGGTCTCAGTTTCTCTGTCTTTAAATTGATAATTTGATTTCTTCCTTTATGGTTCTTAAGAATATTGTGAGCAAGCAGTAGTGAAGTGGGAGTGCTCTGACTTCCTCAGATAAGACTACAACATACGTCCAAAAGCTTGTGACGAGTCACGAGAGGGTTTAGGGCTTCAGGATTCCATTTAGTGTATATGTTTAAAGGAAAGTAACTCATTTTCGCAGTTGGAATCAGCTGCTTTTAAGAAATCTTGGGTACGTTATAACATTAACTTCAAACCTACTCTGTGTATAGCTTTTCATTTCTCTTTTAAATTCCTATTGTTCTTTTATTGATAGTGAAAGCATGTATCTCCTCTTTATCTTTGACAAACATATTCAGTAAATGCGAATCCCCAGTAGAGTCATCACCATTATAGAATTTCTGTGAAATTCTTTGATAAAGTTTACAGAGAACTTTAGCTCAAACTAAAATGTGTATGATCATTGCGCTATGCACATAGCAAATTCTTGGTAAATACCAGTTAAGTGTAGATTAAGTTGAGGATTTTTTAAAACAACAATTTTATTAGAAAGTTATTATTAACGAAGTTATATTTTGGTAAAGTGCACTAGTGCACCTGCTTCATGATATCTAAACATTCTAGCATTTATGACAGGATTTTTTTTTTTTTTTTGAGACAGAATCTTGTTCTGTCACCCAGGCTAGAGTGCAGTGGTGCAATCTTGGCTCACTGCAATGTCCACCTCCTGGGTTCAAGTGATTCTTCTGCCTCTGCCTCCCAAGTAGCTGTGATTACAAGCACCCGCCACCATGCCCAGCTAGCTTTTTTTGTATTTTTAGTAGAGCCGGGGTTTCACCATCTTGTCCAGGCTGGTCTCAAACTCTTGACCTTTTGATCCACCTACCTTGGCCTCACAAAGTGCTGGGATTACAGGTGTGAGCCATAGCGCCCAGCCAGGATTTTATTTCTTACGACTCCACCTACACCCCTACCATCCAGGAAGCAGACTAAAATAATCATCATTTGCCATCCCATCCTGTCCATCTGGATGTCAGATGGAAGCAAAGAGATCCGTAATCATTTGAAAATAACTGAGGTGGCCTGGGTAGCATTTCTTAATGCAACCTACAAAACCAGGTTTTAATATCCACATCTTTGAACTATTACTAAGTGGATAATGGAGGCCACATTTTCCTCCACAGTCAATTACCACATCTTCTAATTCATTATTCTTTAAGTACTTCAAGATAGTTACAATAGAATTAAATTTTATGTCATGCTCTTCATCATCCAACAGAGTACATTGCAGAATCATCTTTAAGCCTTTGACCTTTTCCCAGTGAAAACATTTCCCTTGCCTGTACTTTCACTCTGAATCGTCAGCCTATGTCAACCTATGCTTCACTCTGAACTATTACTCTTGGAATGCCTGCCCAAGACAAAGGGAAAAAAGGAAAATGGAGAAAATGGGAAAAAGAAATGGAACATTAAGCAAAAGCAGCATAGCTCCAAGAAAATCCTTAGAAGAATATAAAACAATTTGTCAGTGCTTAAAATTAAATGCAATATAACAAATAACATCCCAGAATATTAATACCTTGAGAAAAGCTTGACATAATTCCTGGATATTTTGGAGTCAGCAGTATAATATCAGTCCTCCCCACTGCAGGTTCATTACAGGATTGTAATTCTTGATTATTTGTGGTTTGGGGCCATGTAACTAGCCTGGCAAATGAGGTGTGAGCAAAACTGAAGTGTGTCACTTCTCAGCTATAGAGAGACTCTACAGAGCAGTCTTTTCCCTCTGCTAGAAAAGGCAATATTCATTATGTGGCTGTTCAATTAGCCAGAGTACCTGAGAACCCATGATAAGTACCTGGCAATGTGCAATGGTCAAGGAACATGGGTAAGAAATCAACCTTTATTCTTTTAAGGCACTGAGATTTGAAGTTGTGTTTTATGGCAGCATAACCCACACTATTCTGGCTTTATAGATAGTCATCTTTGTTAAGAATAATGAAAGGAAAGTTATCAGCAAGTACTTTTTCATACTTTGAGAAACTTTCAACTTGCATTTGCTCTAGTACTTAGACCTTTATTTAATGTAAAATAAACAGATGGCTTAAACTCATACAATAATGCTTACTCATTAGATTTGTGGGGATAATGTGAATTATTCTCATATGGTTATTTATTGAATATTTTATGGTATTCAATAGATTTATTCAGTAGCTTCATCTATTTTTAGAATATAAGTCAGTTCTAGCATAAAAAACTTCTACTCCTTACATAATGAAATGGGTTCACTTGTTCCCAGGTGGCTGATTTTTCTCATATGATGTGATGTTACACAAGGCTGCACCATTCTTCCCTGTTAATTCCGTATTTGGCACACTACAATGTAAGAAGTCAGGGAAAAACTTCAGTGAGGAGAAATCTTGAGTCTCCACCATTATCCCCACTTTGTTTATGAGTTCAATGGTCATGAACTGGAAGAGTTGAAAAAAGAAACAGACATCCACAGTGTGGACCATGTGATCTACCTGAACAATAGTCTGCTCAGAAGCAACCATTAGATGACCATTTATAAGGAAAGGAAATAATCTCCCATGCTGGGATTATTTCAAGAGATTCATTCATGAGTCTTCTCCCCAAATCTTTTTTGTCACCAATATGATAACTTACTCTCTGAATCCCTATCCATGTGGCCTAAGAAATTCTTCCTGTTCATAAATTATGATAGACCTGTATTTCTGACAGTTTCTCCAGTTGCAAAGTCTTCCACTTTGGCCTTTCTAACACAGATAAATTTTTATCCTTTCTGATAATACAGATTAAGTAGGGAATTAATGAACTGTTCATCCACTTCAGTTCTAGAAATGGAATGGTCAATTAGTTATTGCCAAAAATAACTGCAGAGCAAAGCACTTGTATGACAACTTTGGTTCTGCTGCCTGTTAGAGTAACTATTATAATCTTGTCCCTTTTCATTAAGTGCTGCTACTTTGCCTCTGTTACCGAGGGATTCTATAACCCCATTGAAATCAGACAGTCTGTTTCAGTGTCACCATTTCTCATCTTTTTCCTTGGCCTATAGAGAATAAGCACTACAGTGTTTCGAGTAATGTATTTATCTACACTAATTTATTTCTCAGTTCTGTGGGGAAGGGATTATAAACTAGGATCTCTCAGAAAACAGAACTACAGGGTAACTGAGTCAATTACCTCTCAAAGAAAATTGACTTCAGCTATCCTATTTCCCCAAGATTTTGTTTCCCAAGTTTCTACATTATACTAAGGAAATTCTGACATCTCTATTTCTTTCCTTTTTTAAATAATATCAACTTTTATTTTAGATTCGGGCAGTACATGTACAAGTTTGTTAAATGGATATATTGTGTGATGCTGAAATTTGGGGTACAAATGGTCCCACCCAAGGACTGATCATGGTACCCAGTAGTTAACTTTCCAATCTGTGACCACTCCTTCCCTCCCTCCTCTAGTAGTTTCCAGTGTCTATTGTTGCTATCTTTATGTCCATGAGTGCCCAGTGTTTAGCTCCCACTTATAAGTAAGGACAGGCAGTATTTGGTTTTCTGTTCCTGCATTAATTTGTTTAGGATGATGACCTCCCACTGCACTCATGTTGCTGCAAAAGACATGATTTTTTTCTTTTTGTGGCTGTGTAGTATTCCATGCTACATATGTACCACATTTTTTTATCCAATCCACTGATAGAGACCTAGGTGAATTCCATGTCTTTGCTATTGTGAAGAGTGTTAGCATGAAGAGACGAGTGCACTGGCACCTCAGTTTCATTCATCATAGGCCAATATGGAGCCCAAGTGTTAATCAATCCACTAGAAAACATTTAGCAGCACTCCCATTTGCTCAAAGTAGAAATCTAAATCGAGAATCTTAAGTATGCTCTAGTTGTATAAGCCCATATTAACAATGACAAGCAAAAAGTCTATCCAAATATGATATCCTTCCCATCCTTGTCTATAACATCAGAGAATATTTTCATAAATTCTCCATATTTTTTTGCTATATTAGCAAAAATGTTGCAATTATTTTTGGTGTGGAACCTGCTTTATTTTGTAAATGACTCCCTAGGTTATATTGAAACCTGACACAATTTATAGGCCTTGAGGCAAAAAAATTGAAGTAGACATATTGAAATAAGAAGAATTAGAGTTTCCTTGCAAGATAATTATTTCAAATGAGGCATTTACCGGATGCAGAAAGAACTAGACATATAAGCTAGAAAAGGAGAGGTTGCTTCTACTGGCATATGAAGCAGACTGACAGGAGATTCAGGGAATCCACAGTTGTCCAATTTCCCAAAGTTACTGATTAACTTTCCAGATCCTTTTCATTTTCAATAAATGAATAATTTTTACTCAAGAGAATTAATGTAGTTATGAATCTAATCTGCAGTACAATTCAACTGCCCTGGTACAGTAAGTTTGATGAATGTTGGGACTGATTACCAAAAAAAAAAAAAAAAATGACAATGAGGTGGCAGTAGCACACAATGAACATAAGATAAGCATTATCTGGGCAACACCTTGCCAGGTTTTGGGGTGGAGGAAAGACCTCAGAGCATGAGAACATCCAGGAGACACAGCACAGGGACCACTGTTCATAGTGAAACAAGGGCAAGAGAACTCCTAGGAGAAAAAGAGAGATCAAAGAGGCTTACGTTTTAGGTAATGTTGTTCAGCAGTCCTACAGTGAATCTCTGGGGAGTCCAACCTTCCAAAGATGAGCATTGGCACCTTTTATATCTACAGGGTTTATGTTATCTCTGACTAGTAAGCGTTGGTACATTTTCACGGAATATGGTAAGCCGAGAGGATCTAAATGGTTAAAAATCTCCATATTTAGGGTATGTTTAAAACAACTGGATATATAAGTTAGAGTTTAGGTGTCAAACTTTTGAGTTAACAGACTTCAGCCTGCTATAAAAAAGTAAACAACATATGGCCAATAGGCAGAGGCCATCTTGGGCTCCTTTATGTAAAACCAAGAAATCAGAAAGCTTCTGAATTTGTACTTCTTCAACTCTGCTGATATAAGAGATAGGATATCATCTTAAGGCAATCATAGAAATATCTTGGTTCGCTGGTGATATTTTGATGCATTCAAAGTTCTGCAGTATAGTTTGAGGTAGCCATTCCACCCACATAGTCTTTTCATGCTTGAACTACCATTAATGGACTATCACAGCAGTCACTCAACCTAGATAGCTTTGTCTTTTATATAACTTCATTCTAGGATTATCACAAGACATAATTTAAATGTTTTATCACTGGTTGTCATGGAAACAAATCACATCTTTTAATGATAATTAGACCCTGGCCACATAGTCAACCAAATATTAAGATTTCTTTGAATATTGATTACCGACAACTAATTGATGAAGCAATACTGTGTAACTCAAATTTCGCCTGCATGTAGACAACAGAATTCTGCTAGTCTGAGATGTTTGTGTCCCTGAAAACTTATATGTTGAAATCCTCCCCACAAGGTGATGTTATTAGGAGGTAGGGCTTTTCAGAGGTAATTTGGTCATGAGGGCGGGCAGTGTCCTCATTAACGGGGTTAGTGACCTTACAAAGAGATTTTAAAAACCTCATTTGTCACTTCCAACATGTGAGGATGCAATGAGGAGGCACCTTCTATGAACCAAAAAGTGGGCTCTCACCACATAGTATAGTAGCTAGCACATTGATCTTGGATTTCCCAGCCTCTGTGAACGTAAGAAATAAATTTCTGTTGTATATAAGCTACCCAATCTCTAGAGGGTTTTTTTTTTGTGAGAGTACCAGAAATGGACTAACAAAAATTCATTCTAGTTAGTTCAAGCAGATGAGAGCCAACAGAGGACATTAGATGAATAAAAAATTGTAGGAAAGGGCACAGCAAGATGGCCAAATAGAAGACTTGACCTATCTATTTTCCCTCCTATAGGAACACAAATTTAACAACTATCTCCACAAAAAAACAGCTTCATAAGAACCAAAGATCAAGTGAGCAATCACAGTGCTTCGTTTTAACTTCATATCACTGAAAGAGGCACTCGGGAGGGTAGAAAAGACAGTCTTGAATTACAGATGGCACCCTTCCTGCCCTGGCAGTGACTGCATGGTATAGAGAGAAAATCTGTGTTGCTGGGGAAGGCACGGCACAGCAGCTATGGGACTCTGCATTGAACCAAGTGCTGCCCTGTCACAGCAGAAAGCAAAACCAGGCTAATGTCAGCTGACACCCACCCATGGAGGAAGCATAGACCAACCCTAGCTACAGGATAATTCCCACCCCAGTGGTCAGAACTCAAGTTTTGGCAAGCCTTGCCATCACAGGCTGAAGTGCTCCGTGGTCCTCAATAAATCTGAAAAGCAATCTAGGCCGCAATGACTGCAATTCCTAGCCAAGTCCAAGTGCTGTGCTGAACACAGAACCAGCAGACATGAAACACCAGCCAGGGCAGCTAAGAAAGTGCTTGCACCTCCCCTTCCCCAGCCCCAGGCAGCACAACTTGCAACAACAAAAGTGACTCATTCTTTTGGCTTGAGAAGAAGAGAGGGAAGAATAAAAAGGACTTTGTCTTGTATCTTTGTTACCATCTCAGCCACAGTAGGATACAGCGCTGGGCAGAGTTGTAAGATCCTCATTCTAGGCCTTAGCTCCCAGATGATGTATCTAGACATACCCCGGGCCAGAAGGGAAACTGAGGCCTTGAAGGAAAAAACCCAGTCCTGGCAGGATTCACCACCTGCTGACTAAAGAGCCCTTGAACCCTGAAGAACCAGAAGTAAAAAGCAAGTAGGATGCTGTAGGCCTT
Source organism: Cebus imitator (assembly GCF_001604975.1). NCBI lineage: Eukaryota > Metazoa > Chordata > Mammalia > Primates > Cebidae > Cebus > Cebus imitator. The sequence goes on along the minus strand of NW_016107382.1, from coordinate 2,242,172 downwards.
GGGTGAGACTCAGATGTGCTGGCTTCAGGTACTAGCTTGGCCTCAGTGGGGTAAAGCACCAATTAGGTTCTTAGGGTCCTCTGATTTCAGGCCTTGGCTTTTGGGCAGCATTTCCGGACATGCTCTGGGCCACAGAGGACAATATTCACTGTATATAAGAAATACTAATTATAAGTCATTTTTATTTATTGGACCTTGGCTCTTGGACAGCATTTCTGGACATGCCCTGGGCCAGAGGAGAGCCTACTGCCTTGAACCGTGAGTCCCAGGCCTGGTAGCATCCACCACCAGCTGACTGAAGAGCCCTTAGGCCTTAAAGGAACAGTAGCCCCAACAATAGCCTGGCAGTAACCCCAATGGGTCTGTGGTGGTCGTGGCCCTGGAGAGAGACTCCTCTGCCTATGGAAAGGACTGCATCTTGTGGTTTGAGAGCCAGTTCAGCTGCAGTACAACAGAATACCAGGTTGAATTCTAAGGTTTTTATTTTGCTCTAGTCCCTAGCTCCTGGTTATCACCTCTGGACGTGCCTGGGGCCTGAGGGAGCTCACCACCCTAAAGGGAAGCAAACAAGCCTGGTTGTCTTTGCCACTTGCTGATTGAAGAACCCTAGGGCCTTGAGCAAACATAGGTGGTAGCCAGGTAGTTGTTACACCAGACCATGAGCAGCACCCAGTGCTGTGCTGACTTCAGGTCTGACCCAGTCGCAGTGGTGGTGGACACAGGGTATTAGTGTCTCTCCACCTCCAGCTATAGGCAGCTCAATACAGAAAGAGAGACTTCATTTGCTTGGGAGAAATTATGGGTAAAAAACAAGAGTCTCTGTTTCGTAATCCAGAGAAATGTTATGGATGTCATCCAAGAGCACCAAGATGCTCTGTTTACAAGTCTGCAAGAACCACAGTATTACTGGACTTGGGTTGCTTACCAATGCAGATGTAACTTAGATCACAACAACCAAGTCCCTTTCAATAGCTGGAAAGCCTTCCTGAGAAGGACAAGTACAGACAAGCCCAGAACAAAAAGACTATGTTAATTCCCAGACACCGACAAATATCTATAAGCATCAAGACCATTCAAAAAAATCATGACCTCACCACACAGAATAAATAAGACAGCAGGGACCAATTCTGGAGAAACAGAGATATATAATCTTTCAGACAGAGAACTCAAAAATAGCTGTTTTGAGGAAACTCAAAAAAATCCAAGATAACGTAGGGAAGGAATTTAGAATTTTGTCAGATAAATTTAACAAAGGATTAAAATAATTAAAAAGAGTCAAGCAGAAATTCTAGAGTGGAAAAATGCAACTGACATACTGAAGAATCTCTCAGAGTTTCTAAATAGCAAAATTGATCAAGCAGAAGAATTAGTGAGCTTGAAGAGAGGGTATTTGAAATACATACACAGTCAAAGGAGACAAAAGAAAAAAGAATAACCAGGCACAGTGGCTCACGCTGGTAATCCCAGCACTTTGGGAGGCCAAGGCAGGTGGATCACGAGGACAAGAGATCCAGACCATTCTGGCCAACATGGTGAAACCCCGTCTCTACTAAAAATATAAAAAATTAGTCAGGCATGGTGGTGCACGCTTGTAGTCCCAGCTACTCAGGAGGCTGGGGTAGAAGAATTACTTGAACCTGGAGACAAAGATCGCAATGACGCGAGACTGCACCACTTTACTCCAGCCTGGTATCAGAGAGAGACTCCATCTCAATAAATAAATAAATAAAAATAAAAAGAAGGAAGCATATCCACAGTATCTATATTTAGTCTCAAATGGGCAAATCTATGAGTTATTGGCCTTAAAGAAGAGGTATAGAAAGAGACAAGAGTAGAAAGTTTATTCAAAGCAATAATAACAGAGACCTTCCAAAATCAGTGGAAATATATCAGTATTCAAGCACACAAAGTTTATAGAACACCAAGCAGATTTAACCCAAAAAAGGTACCTCAAGGTATTTAATAATCAAAACCCAAGAAACAAGAAAATATTCAAACGTAGTGAGAGAAAAGAATCAAACAGCAAACAATGAGTTTCCAACACATCTGGCAGCAGACTTTTCAGTGGAAACCTCACAGACCAGAGTGGCATGAGATATTTAAAGTACTGAAGAACAAAACTTTTACCCTAGAATTGTATATCCAGTAAAAAATATACATCAGTATATTTTTTATACTGGAAATATATCAGTATTCAAGCACACAAAGTTTATAGAACACCAAGCAGATTTAACCCAAAAAAGGTACCACAAGGTATTTAATAATCAAAACCCAAGAAACAAGAAACAAGAAAATATTCAAACGTAGTGAGAGAAAAGAATCAAATAACAAACAATGAGTTTCCAACACATCTGGCAGCAGACTTTTCAGTGGAAACCTCACAGACCAGAGTGGCATGAGATATTTAAAGTACTGAAGAACAAAACTTTTACCCTAGAATTGTATATCCAGTAAAAAATATACATCAAACATGATGGAGAAATAAAGATGTTCTCAGATAAACAAAAGCTAAGGAATTTCACCAACATCAGGACTATTCTACAAGAATGCTAAAGGGGGCTCTTTAAATAGAAAAAAAGAAAAAAGGATGGTAATAAGCAATAATAAATCACCTGAAGGTATAAGGAGCTCACTGGTAATTCATAGTACCCAGAATAACACAACTGTTATAATACTGTAACTGTGGTATCTAAATCACTCTTAAGTAGAAAGACTAATGATAAACTCATCAAAACTAATAACTACAGCAACTTTTCAATATGTAGACATTACAATAAGATGCAAATAGAAACAACAAAATGTTAAGAAGCAGCAGGGGACAAAGTTAAAGGTTAAAGTTATTAGTAGTTTTATTTTTCCTTGTCTCTATGCTATCAGTGTTAAGTTGTCTTCAGTTTAAAATAATGGGTTGTAAGATAGTATTTGCAAGACTCATGATAAACTCAAACCAAAAAGTAGACAACACAAACACAAAAAAATAAAAGTGAGCTATTAAATTCTACCACCAGAAAAAAAATCTATTCCTTCTTTTCCTCCTGTTTAATGAAGGGGAAGACTACAAAACAACAAGAAAACAAAAAACAAAATGTCAAAGTCCTTAGTTATTAATATCATTGAATGCAAATAGGCTAAACTCTTCAATGAAACATAGAGCAACTGAATGGATTAAAAACAAAGACCCAGTAATCTGTTGCCTACAAGAAACACACTTCACCTATAAAGACACAAAAATTGAAAATAAAGACGTGGCAAAAGACATTCCTTGTCAACAGAAACTGAAGAAGAGCAGCAGTAGCTATACTTATATCAGACAAAGTCAATTTCAAGACAAAAATCATAAGAGACTAAAACAGTCGTTATATAATGATAAACTGGTCAACTCATCAGTATGACACAACAATTATATAACAAATATATTAGATTTATATGCACCCAATATTAAGCACCAGTTATATCAAGCAAATATTATTAGAGCTACAGAGAGAGATAAAACCCAATACAATAATAGCTGGAGACTTCAACATTCCACTTTCAGCATTGGACAAATCATCCAGACGGAAAATAAACAAAGAAACATTGGACTTAATCTGCACTATACATGAAATGTATCTAATAGATATTTACAGAACATTTCACCAAATGACTACAGAATACATATTCTTCTTCTCAACAAATGGATCACTCTCAAGGCCAAACCATAAGTCATAAAACAAGTCTTAAACACTATTTTTTTTAAATGAAATAATATTAAGTATCTTATCTGAACACAATGGAAAAAAATAGAAATCAAAAACAAGAATAATTTTGGAAACTATACAAACATCTGGAAATTAAGCAATATGCTCACTTGAATGACCAGTGGGTCAATGAAGACATTAAGAATGAAACTGAAAAATTTCTTGAAACAAATGATAGTAGAAACACAACATACCAGAACCTATGGGATATAATGAAGGCAGTACTAACAGGGAAGTTTATAGCTATAAGTGCTTACATCAAAAAATAAAAATACTTCAAAATTGTCCTAACAATGCATCTTAAGAACTAGAATAGTAAGAACAAATCAAACCAAATATTAGTCGAAGAGAAGAAATAATAAAGATCAGAATAGAAATAAATGACAGTGAAGCAAAAACACAAAAGAGCAACAAAAAAGCTAGTTTTTTGAAAACATAAACAAAATTGACTAACCTTTAGCCAGATGAACTAAGAAAAAAAGAGAGAAGACCCAAATAAATAAAATCGGAGATAAAAAAGATGACATTACAACGGATACCACAGAAATCTAAAGGATAATTAGTGGCTACTATGAGCAACTGTAGGCCAATAAATTGGTATTTTGATAAGGATTGCATTGAATCTGTAGAATGCTTTGTGTAATATGTACAGTCTCTTCAATAAATGGTTCTGGGAAAACTGGATTTCTATATGCAAAAGAATGAAGCTTTATCCTTATTTCTAGACATATACAAAAAGCAAATCAAAATGGATTAAAAATTTAAGTCTAGGTCCTCAAATTACGAAACTACTGAAAGAAAACACAGAGGAAACTCTCTAGGACATTGGACTGGCAAAGATTTCTTGAGTAATATGCAAGCACAGGAAATTAAAGCAAAAATGAACAAATGGGGTTACATCAAGTTAAAAAGCTTATGCACAGCAAAGGAGACAATCAACAACATGAAGAGACAACCCTCAGAATGGAAGAAAATATCTGCAAACTACCCATCTGATAAGGGATTAATAACCAGAATATATAAGGAGTTCAAACAACTCTCTAGGAAAAAAATCTAAAAATCCCATTTAAAAATGGGCAAAAGATCTGAATAAACATTTCTCAAAAGAAGACATATATATGGCAAACAGATATACGAAAAGATGCTCAATATAACTGATCATCAGAGAAATGCAAATCAAAACTACAATGAGATTTCATCTCACCCCAGTTAAAATGACTTATATCCAAAAGTCTGGCAAAAGCAAATGCTGGAGAAGTTGTGGAGCAAAAGGAACCCTTGTACTCTGTTACTGGGAATGTAAGTTAGTACAATCACTAAGGAGAAGAGTTTGGACATTTCTCAAAATGCTAAAACTAGAGCTACTATACAATCTAGCAGTCTCATTGCTAGTTATAGCACCAAAAGAAAAGAAATGCATATATCAAAGAGAATCTACACTCCCATGTATATTGCAGCACTAAGTCACAATAGTGACTTGGAACAACCTAAGTGTCAATCAATAGATGAATGGATAAAGAAATGTGGCATACCATCAATGAATTAAAAAATGTGGCACATATACATCATAAATACTATGCAACCATAAGAAAGGATTAGTTCATGTCCTTTGCAGGGACATGGATGAAACTGGAAACCATCATTCTCAGCAAACTAACACAAGAACAGAAAACCAAATACCACATGTTCTTACTCGTAAGTGGGAGTTGAACAATGAGAACACATGGACACAGGAAGGGGAACATCACTCACTGGGGCCTGCCCGGTGGGTGGGAAGCTAGGGGAGGGATAACATTAGGAGAAATACCTTATGTAGATGACAAGATGATGGATGCAGCAAACTATCATGGCACATGTATAAGTATGCAACAACCTGCACATTCTGCACATGGACCTTAAAATGTAAAGTGTAATTTAAAAAAAAGAAAAAGACAATGTGGCATATATAGACAGTGGAGTACTATTCAGCCATAAAAAATAATGTAATCTAGTCATTTACAATGACATGGATAGAACTGGAGGCCATTATGTTAAGTGCAAAAAGCTAGGCACACAAAGACAAACATCACATGTTCTCACTGATTTGTGGGACCTAAAAATGGAAACAATTGGATTCATGGAGATAGACAGTAGAAGGTGGTTACCAGAGACTGGCAAGGGTAGTGAGGCTTGGTGGGAGGTGGGAGGTGGGAGGGAGTAGGGATGGTCGATGTATACAAAAACTTGTTAGAAAGAATGAATAAGAATTAGTATTTGATAGCACAACAGGGTGAAGATAGTAAATAATAATTTACTTGTACATTTAAAAATGACAAAAATATTGTAATTGGATTGTTTGCAACACAAAGGATAAACACTTGAGGTGATGGATACCCCATTTTTCCTCATGTGATTTCTACACATTTCATGCCTGTATCAAAATGTCTCATGTGCTCACAAAAAATAAATAAAAACTGTAAAGGAGCAAGCTCTACACTAAGTTCTGAGAAGCAATTCTCACTTTTCAGAATCCCTCTGCCTCAATCATGTAAGAGCACTAATATGGAAGGCTGAAGACTCTGAATTGCTGCTGCTGCTCCTGGGTGTAAAACCACTTTACTTGTGTCATGACCTGGGACAGAAAATAGAAGAACGCTTTACCGCCCTATCTCAACATGACTCAGGCTATAATGTTTTTGGAGACTATATCTGATTCATTCATTCGTTGTTCCATCTTACAATACCTACCATGTACTTTATTACTATTCAAGGTGTTGGAGATACAGCAGTGAACAAAATAAACAAATTCCTTCTTTGTAGAGGCAGGCAATAAACAAGTTTTACAATATCAAAGTCTTTATGTAGTAGGCCATGTGGTAACAAATGATTTTAAGAAAATTAGGATAAGGGGGAAAAGTAGTATTAGAAAAGGTAGAATTATTATTCTATATACCTCTGTCAAAGAAAACCTCAATGATGTATGGTAATTATGGTAACATTTGAGAAGAAACCTGAAAGAAGCAAGGAAGCAAGCTATAAAGATATCTGGAAGAATAATATTCTAGGAAGGAAAAAGAATGCCTTTAAAAGCTCTAAGGCAGGTATGTGCCAGGTATATTCAAGAAACAGCAAATAAGTCCAGTGGAGAATGGACAACGTCAGCAAAAGAGTGAGCAGAAGACCATGAGGTTAGAGTGGGCCTGAGCAGTCTGGATTGAGTGGTACTTTTTAAATCATTCTAAGAACTTCAGCTGCTTTTCTGCATGAAATACAAAAACATTGAGAGTCTCCAAGTGAAAAAGTGACATGACTTGACTGACATTTTTAATAATTTTATTCTAACTGCTCTTTGGAGAATAAACTAGTTGGGTCAGCAAAGAAACAGAGAAAGCAGTAAAGAGGCTACAGTAATCCGGTCAGGAAGCTATGATTCATTGGGCCAGGATAGTGATGATTCAAGTAGTAAGCTGCAGTTTCTGAATGGATTTTGAAGGTGGAGTCTACAGGATTTGTTGTCAAATGTAAGAGAAAATGGTAAGTCAAGAATGACATCAACACTTTTAGCCTGACAAACTAAAAAAATAAAACTGTCACTAACTGAGATGATGAAGATGGAAAGCAGAACATGTTTAGAGTAAGGGAAATAGAGAGTTTCATTGATAACGTGTTAAATTTAAGAAATATGACAGACATCCAGTAGAAACGTTAAGTTGGTAGTTGGATGTATATTTGGAGTTTATGGGAGATGACAAGTCTAGAGATATAAATTTGGGATTTATCAACATTCACAAAATATTTAAAGCCATTAACTAGATAATATCACCTAGGAGTGAGTGAAAACAGAAAGGGGAAGAGACCCAGGATCTGAGTCCCTGAGTACTCCACGGTTTAGCATTAGGGGAATGGAGGAGAACCTAGCAAGTGACACTAAGAAAAACACCAAGAGTAATATTCCAAATGCTAAGTAAAGAACAAGTTTCAAGAGAGAGTGATATACTGTTGACAAGTCAAATAAAAACAAGGACAGTAAATTGACCATTAGATATAGCTGTGTTGAAATTGTTGGTGATTTTGACAATTGGATTGAAGGTTGATTAGAGTAGATAAAAGAGAAAATGAAGTAAAAGAAATAGTAGACAACATAGTTAACTCTTTCAAAGGGCTATAGCTGAAGGAGGTGTGGGTTAAACGAGTTTTAAAATAAACAATATAGAATATTTACATTCTGATTTAATGATTAGTATAGAGTGAAAGTTTGGTGATGCGAGAGAGAAAGAGAAACAAAAGTAAGAGAATTATGTTTGAGAAGTCAAAGTTCACAGAAAATAAGTCAAATTCATCTAGTCTAGCAGGAGACAAGCATATGGTGATAGTTTGCAAAACCCTTCTTGATTGCTTATATTTTCTCAGTGAACTAAGAGTGAGGATGCAGGGGGAATAGAAGAATGTCATTTTTGAGGTTTGAGAAAAGAAAGCATGTTATATCCCATCTAGTTTAGAGTAAATAAAATGGTGAAATGCAGAATTTCAAGGCAGCACAGAGTGTAGCTGAGGTCATGAATTTAAGTAAGAGTAGTCAGCATGGTTGTTTGATATTCTACAGTCATTTTCAATACTCACGTGCTGGCAATGTTTACAGAGCATTGACTATAACTGGCATTAGTACTTTTCCAAGTATGAAAGAGGAAAAGAGAAGCGAGACAGTGGAAGTCACAAGCAAAAGTGTTTTTAGAAAGATGAACGGTGCAATAATCGCAGGAAATCGATAGTATCATTGGATTTTGTCTTAGTCATAGGAGAGTCCTGCAGCGGGATAATAGAAGCAGCGTGCTTAAAAGGTAGGAAATCGGAAGTTCTCTGGAACTGTGAACTCAAACATGTTGAAAAGGATATCTACATAGATACTGAAATAATTTGAGTTACAAAATATGTTGTGTTAGAAGGAATGACAAGAAAGCCAGGAACTGAAACCATCAATGTCAAGAGTGACTCCAGGGTCTGAGAGTGGCCGCAATCAGAAGAGATGATGGGTAATATATTTTGAATGATGTAGTTATAAAACTGGAATTGAAATGCTTCATATGAGCCTGCAAAAACTAATTTTAAGCTTTCTAGCCTTTGTACACCAGAATGGGTTTGGAGCAAATGTTAGAAGGCGAGTCCAAGTGCCCACCACAAATCCCATTAAATTATATGCAGAATTCTGTGTAAATGTATATTTAGGGTTTTCTAGAGGATGTAGGTTTATAGCTTTATTTATATATTTTTCATTATTCCATGATTTGGGAAGTTTCCATAAATATTTATAAATGTTAAATTTAATAAAACATTTATTGGGTGCGTATTTGCCACTGTTTTTGAAATCGAGTCCCAAAGTTGTATAAAACAGAATCTTTATCAAAAGACTTCTTGGATCCTGGTTCTCATGGAATAGGCACGAGGATAATCGTGAATGGAAAAGTCATGTTACAAGGTTAATTTGGGTAAGTGCTAGTTGGAGCAAAAGGAGCATATTATAGAATTATAATTGAAGAAGTTGTTCATTATAGCTAGATGTTTCAAGAAGCCCTTAGGGAAACAGTAACCTTGAATTGGAACTTAAAGAAAAGGCTTCCATAAATAGAGAAGTACAAGCCAAGCTCAACAAATGATATTTAAAAAGTCATAGAAGCCCAGGATTTCCTTCTATCCTCCAGAATGACAATAACCATAAATGATTGAATTTTAGAGTTCCTTGAAATGATGCAGTAGAAGATGAGTTTCTCATTTTGCCATTTCAGGAATTGTTTGGAATACTACATACAGGCATAGAGACTTCTGTAGACAGCAGGAAACCACTGAATATTACTTGAGACCTCAAGTGACATGTGATATGATCCAACCCATGATTTAAGGGAAAAAATTCCAACAGCAATGCATAAGATGAATTAGTGGCTGGGCACGGTGGCTCACGCCTGTAATCCCAGCACTGTGGGAGGCCAAGGCGGGCAGATCACCTGAGGTCAGGAGTTCAAGATCAGCCTGGCCAACATGGTGAAACACCAACTCTACTAATAATACAAAAAATAGCCAGGTGTGGTCGCACATGCCTGTAATCCCAGCTACTCGGGAAACTAAGGTACAAGAATTGCTTGAACCCAGGAGGCAGAGGTTGCAGTGAACCAAGATTGCACCATGGCACTTCAGCCTGGTCAAGAATGAAATTGCATCTCAAAAACAAACAAACAAACAAAAACAAACAAACAAAAAAAACAGATGAATTAGAAAATCAGGAGATTAGAGGTAGGCAGATTGTCATATGGATCATGCAATAATATGGATTTAAAATTGTGAGGTTGAAATTTATATGATAGCAGTGAGCTGTTGACAAAAGGACACACACATTTGAAAAACACATAGGATAAAATCTATAGTACCTGGCTGCTGATAAACTAGCTTGGGTGGAGGGAGGGTAAAAGATTGAAGAAACGAGAAGAAAACAATGATATCATTGCTACCTTTTTGAGACTTGGTCACTGATAATGCCATTACTAGAGAAGATATGCAGTATGAAAGAGAATTTCAGTCAATGCCAAGTTAAAGTGTTCCATCTTAGTACATTTTAATATTTAAAAATGTTTAATCTTAATATATTTCTCTATGTTAGCAGGAAAATTAGGTTGGGAGTTCAGGAGTCAGGAATAGAAATACAGATTTCATGGTTCTGCACAAATTTTAGGATTGCCTTTTCCCATTTCTGTGAAGAATATTATTGGTATTTGAATAGGAATTGCATTGAACCTGTTGATAGCTTTGGATAGTATGACATTTTAACAATATTCATTCTTCCAATCCGTGAATGCAATTATCTTTCCACTTATTTGTATCCTCTTTTTTTCATCAATAATTTTTGGTTTGCAGTGCAGAGAACTTTCACTCTTCCATTTAAATTTATTCCTTGATATCTTATTTGTTTTTTGTTAGCTGTTATAAATGGAATCATTTTCTTGATTTTTTTTCAGGTAGTTTACTATTAGTGTATAGAAACGCTATTGAATTTTGTATGTTGATTTTGTATCCTGCAACTATATTGAATTTCTTCATTAGTTCTAACAGTATTTGGTGGAGTCTTTAGAGTTTTCCATATATAAGATCAAATTGTCTGCAAACAGGAACAATTTGAATTTGCATGGAACAACAAAAGATCTCAAATAGCCAGCAATATTGAAGAAAAAAATAGCTGGAGTCCTCACACTACTTGACTTCAAAATATGCTACAAAGCTACAGTAACTAAAACAGCATGGTGTTGGCATAAAAACAGACACATAAACCAATGGAACAGAATAGAAATTCCCAAAATAAATTCATGCATCTATAGCCAATTGCTTTTCAACAAAGATGCTAAAAATTCACATTGAGGAAAGGACAGCCTCTTTAATAAACAGAGCTGGAAAACTGCATGTCAACATGAAGAGGAACGAAACCGGACCCCTATCTCTTACCATATACAAAAATGAACTCAAAATGGATTTAAGACTCAAGTGTAAGACCCAAAACTGTGAAACTTCTAAAAGAAAACATAGGGAAAATGTTTCATAACATTGGTCTAGGCAAGGATTTTTTGAGTGAGACCTCAAAAGCAAAGACACAAAAGCAAAAATATACAAATAAGATTATAGCAAACTAAAAACCTATGCACAGCAAAGGAAGAAATCAACAGAGTAAAGAGACAACCTACAGAATGGGAGAAAATATTTACAAAGTATACATCTGACAAAGGGTTAACATCCAGTATATTTAAGAAACTCAAACACCTCAATAGCAAATAATAACAATAATTGTATTAATAGATGAGCAAGAGATCACAATAGATATTTCACAAAAGAAATACAAATTACCAATAGATATATTTTTAAATGTTCAACATCACTAATCACTAGGAAAATTAAAATCAAAACCACAATGAGATTTCATCTCATGCCAGTTAGAATGGTTACTATCAAAAAGATAAAAGATAACCAATATTGCCAAAGATGTGAAGAGAAGGGAATTCTTACACACTGTTGGTGGAATTATAAATTAATACAACCATTATGGAAGACAGTATGGGGGTACCTCAAAAAATTAAAGCTAGAAATACCATATGATCCAGCAATCTCACTACTTGATATATATTTAAAAGAAATAAAATATGCCACAAAGATATCTGTACTTTCATATTTACCGTAGCACAATGCACAATAGCCAAGACAGGGAAGCATCCTAAATTTACAAAATGGATGAATGGATCCAGAAAAGACGGTATATTTACACAATGGAATACTCTTCAGCCTTAAAAAACAATGAAACCTTGCCATTTGACAAACTCAAGGACATTATGTTAAAAGAAATCAGCCAGACACAGACAAATACTGTATGTTCTTACTCATAAGTAGAATCTAAAAAAAGTTGATCTCATGGAAGTAGTGAATTGAACAGAAGACACAAGAGACTGAGAAAGAGAGGAGGAAATTAGTAAGGGCGACAGGTTGGTCAATGGGCACAAAACTACAGTTAGAAAAGAAGAATAAATTCAGGTGTCCTGTTGCATTGTAGGGTGACTGTAGTCAACAATGAAGTACTATGTATCTCAAAGGAGCTGGAAGAGATGATTTTAAATGTCCCCTCCACAAAGACATGATAAATGTTTAAGATGATGGATATGCTAATTACTCTGATTTCATCATTCCACAATGTATACATGTGTTGGAACATCACACTTTACCCCATAAATATGTCTAATTATTACATGTCAGTTAAAAATAATTTTTCAAAGTGGGAAAAAAAAGAAATACAGATTTTGAAGTCTTTAGTTTTGAAGTGATAGTAAAGCTATTTAGTTCATTGGATGATTTAGCTCCGGAAGAAAATGTAAGACACAGAGAATTAACAGAGTACCCTGGAGGTTAATAACAATAATAGTATTAATAAAAATAGTTTCCACCCAGGCTGAAGTTCAGCCAGCACTACACAAACAGACCATGTCCTTTGTTTACAGGCCAGTGGCTGTTTTCACTGGTTGGTCCATCCACCCCAATTTACAGGGCCTGTTATACATAGTTGGGTAGATATTTATCTTCAGCAACCATGGACTGATAATAATTATATTTGAGAAAGATCCAGTGGAAAAGCCTGAGGATGAACAATGAATTAAATGATAGCAGGAGAGCACTTTAAGAAGGCAGCAAACATATGTCCTGATGAGAGGATTACTGGTAACAATAAAAGCAGTTTCAGTAGACAGGTGAAGGCATCCACATCAGATTGCCTCACCGTGTGCATGAGTGAGTGTTTGTCATGGAATGGAGGCAGCAAATTAGAATAGTATTTTCACAACTCAATTGAGGAAAACAAAAAAAGACATGATCAGAATTTTCTTGGTTATAAGTTTTTTTAAAAGACTATATTCAAATGATCTTTTACAGTAACAGCAAGGAGAAATGGAGCTAGATAACCGGCGTTGAACACACTTCTGGCAAGGCTTGATGTGGGGTCTCTTCATGATGTAATCAGGTTCCAGTTTCTCTCTTTTCCTATTGTTCCTAGTGCTATATCCCAAGTGGATTTCATGCAGAGGGAGAGGAACCACTTTCTCAGAATTCCCAGCAACTTTTGAAACCTCAGGTCCTTGAGGTTGAGTCAAGCATATCTTTCAGTTCATGACACATCAGCATTGGCCCTTTCAAGGCCCCTTAAGTATTCACATATGTATCCATCTATGTGTTTTCTATCATATATACCAATACCATTTGTATACCTTTTTATTGTATTTTCACAAAATACGTACTATTTGTGTAATTGCGTTTTAATTTACATAAACAATTCATTATATATCCTACTGTTTTGTTAAGCACTATGTTTTTATGTTACAATTACGTTACTATTGAACATCTAATCCATTGATTCTATTTGCTGTATAACACCCCACAGTATGCATCCATCATATTTTTCCTATTTCTTTCATTGACAATCAGGCTGCCTCCAATTCTACTTTCCACAAACAACTTATTTTTTATAAATATCATGGGCACTACACTGTGCAGGAACTGTTTAATGTACATGAGACACATCAGTGAATAAAACAGACATTACTTCAGTAATCACGACACTTGGCCCCTTGTGGATCTGTGAGAAAATTTCTTTAGTATATATACTTAGGAGCATGATCTATCAAAATTCTTAATGTTCCTAGTTTAATTTGGTCATATGCCTTGTCCATGTCCAATTACTGTGTTAAGGAAACATGATGGGCTAATTATCTTGGCTAAAAATGCTCGCTCTAGAGGCAGTGGGTGGGGATGTTGTGGATTGTAGCTCACTTAAAGCAAATGAGCATGGAAGCATACCACAGAAGAAAGCAGAGGGAAGTAGATGGTGAAGAAGTCTGAGTAGCAAACACAACTGATGCCTTCTTTTGAGAGGAAGGCAATTTGGCGGGGAAGCCCCCACCATCCTTATATCCAAAAGGTTTGAATACCTTATAATGAGAAAAAGTATTGTGATATATACAAATAAAACAAAACAACAGGGTTTCTGATTCAGTACTCCTGGAGAGCACCAAGGTTTTGCATTTTTATCAGACTCTTGGGTAATACTGATGCTGCTGGTGTGGGAAGATTTCAGGAACCACTTTTCTAGTCAAAAGTTTAGAAGATACTAAACATCATAATCTACTAGTGCTGTGAGGATCAAAGGAAATAATATATATTAAAGTGCATGATAATCCTAAACACACAACTTTAGAAATGTTGGTTATTATTATTCCCTTTGTTACGTGACTCCTTAGATAACGATTAATCTTTGATGAGACTTCAAGAAATAAATGTAATGAAAGAATGAACAGTCTTTCACACATTTCCCAGTAAGGTTTTGGTGGACTTGTGTTGCTTTTTGCTAGAATCCCCAGAAAGACTGTGTAATCATATATTTAATTTACTCATAGGGAGAGGTCAGAAAGCTCCCTCTTTGAAATACAACCAATAAAATCAATATAAAATGGATAGGCTCAGCCATCTCTAAGATAGTATGTGAAAGGGATATTAATGAGACTAACAAGCCTTTTGCAAAATGATCAAGTCATCTCATGAGTGTAATAAAAACAGAGTGCCTCAATCAAATTATGGTGGCCAGAATATATTCTCAAAGCTACAGTTTAACCATGGGAGAAAGAATCGGTGCTATTATCTGCTTAATATAATGATGAGTTAAAGTAGGGAAGTGGTCTGCATGTAGAACACAAAAACGAACAATTGGGCAATAATTTATTGATGTATATCTAGCACTGTCAAGTGTCTTATCTGGTGGACATAAAACATTACAGAGGAATGGTTTAATAAACAACAAAGAGAATTCATTAAGGTTAACCTTAGTTTATAGCAAATATCTGGTAAGACAATGAATAAGTGATTCTTGTAAATTCCGCTGTGTTCTGGTGTAGTGTGACAGATCCCCAACCAGGCTGCCTAAGGGTATCTGTTCACTGCATAAACCCTGAAGACTGAGTGGTGAGGCAGTGTCATGGTGCCCACTGAGGAGCAGGCGTCCCTGAGAACCCACACATCCCAGAGAGTGTCTGAGAACCTAACAAGAATAACCTTATTGCTCAAACACAGTAGGCAAAGGGCCAGAAAATTAGCTTACAAGCAGTGTGGACACAGGACTTAGTGCTGAACTCTAGAGCTGTCCTGCTGCCATCCAGGTGTGGCCTGTATGCAAGTCCTATCAACTCATCTACTCAACAAAATGGATTTGTTGGAGTTATTTTTTGGTTTCTCGGTTCCTTCACAGTTTCAGGGACTGTTACAGTCTCAGCATTTTTTCACAGCCTCTGATTGTTTATTTGCCCTTCTGATTGCCCTGAGATAGAAAAGGTGGTACCCTGAATCCTAAGTACTGAGGCTCTCTATCTCACATTACAAAAATCTAAATATGATTCCCCCCTTCCCTTTTCTTCCATTCAACTAGAAGCTGTATCTCTGTTACATTGACTCAGAAGTTGTATGTGGTAAATTCTAACTTTTAAAAAATTCTTTAAAGATTGTGAAGTAAAAAAAAAGGGGGGGGGTAGGATTCTTTAAAATAAAAAATACATCTCAGAGAAACAAGACATAGAGGGAGGCTTAGCCTATTTCATTGCTCCTAATAACAAATTCTCCTGGGCTAGGGTTTCTGAAGTACACATCCTCTCACTTATTGACAATCTGGTTAATGAAAGTGGATTTCCAAGAACTTACTCAATTTGGAGTTGCTAACACGTTTGTGTTTCTGGGACTGCAAAACTAAGCATCCACACCTCCTGCCCTGATGAGGTTATACCAGGTTTATTACCACCATGGATACTGTTGACTTAACAACTCCCTGACTTTTTCCTTTAACGTTTATTAGCGCAACAGGTTAGTGTATTTTTTTAATGTTTACTATATTTGAGCTATATTTACTACACCTTCCAATTTGGTGAGCAAAATATATGTGGGCTTTCAAAAGCATAAATATTATAAATATGATTGTGAATCTCTGGCTACAAAGAAAGTTCTTCCACCACAAGTGAATATTTTAATGATATTAATTCAAAACATCCATCATAATGCATTTTATATGATGTACTAATATGCAAAAAAGAATAAACCATATCCAATTTCTTAAACATTAATTATGAGGCATTGCTAGGCATATCATCATAATAAATGTCTCCATTTGGGGGCCATCTAGTTAAGCACCTAATTCTTGAGAAATACGTTAGTGTCAAACATAGCTCCATAATTAATTATAAGACTTCTACAGTGCCAGAGAAATTAGACGTATTTTGTTTGGCTCCAGAGAGCAGAGTAAGGGCCAGCAAATGAAATTATAAGGAGTATATTTTATTATTATTAGAAAGACATTTCTAAGAAAAAGAACTGTTAAAAAATTGAATGGACTTATGTGAAACTGAGAATCTTCAAGCAATGATTGTATGATTACTTCCTGGTGATATTGAGGGTGTCTGGAGATCACATAGGAAGTAAAGTAAGTGACCTCCAAGATCCTATACCATTCAGAATCTATGTTTGCAAAAATAGGGTCTGAATAGTTCTAAAATTCAAAAATGTCAATAAGCCTATTAAAAATGTACTCTGAATATGAATTTATTCTCATATTAATTTTTCTCCCTTGTATTATCCCACAAGACTATGAGAAATCCCAAGCATGGCAAACGCTTTGCTCATCTCTGTAGTCACATCACAGTGCCTGGCATATTGTTGGCATTCAATTATTGCTGTTAAATGAAGACTGGACAATACGTGGAGATACTGACATACATTTTTTCCTAGATATAATTCCCTTTCTCTCCTTGCCCTTCAAACAGAATGGGTCTTCATTACATTGACTCTGAGGAGGAAAAACACTACAAGGATTGTAAAGGAAGTAAAGAGGAAAGGGGGCATTTTGTGGAATTAAAAAATATGTCTTGGAGAAGCAAGAGGTAGATGGGGGCTTAACCAATCCCATAGTCATAGAAACAAATTTTCCTAGGCTGTGGTTCTCTGGAATTCAGAAACAGGGTCTGTCCCCTAGTCGCGTAACTAGCAGGCAGAATCAGGAAGAATGCAGTGACATCCCAGGACCAGGTAAAGAGGCCCACGGGCAGATCCATTCGTTTTTCCCTCTCTCTCTCCCTTGATTCTCGGAGCTCTCGCCACCTTGGCCTTCTTTATGTTTCTCAGCAGGACTATGATGCTTCCTATGTGAGGGATGTCACACAGGCTGTTCACTTGGACGGAGATCCTCACATTTTTTTGCTCCTCTCTCCCCTGAAGTGGGAGTAGCCAAAAGTCCCTTGATGTGAAAGAGTAGACAGACAGGAACAATATTTCATGCAGACCAGAACAACTGACATGGAGTAACCCACAGGGTGGACCAGAGACCAAGAGCCAGAGGCAACGCCTAAGGCCTCAAAAACCATGGTCCAAACCTAGAGAAGAGAAAAAGACCTAGGAGGAACTGAGGTTAACATTTGCCATTGGCCCATTAAATAACAACACCAGAAATTAAATGGTGATAGAAAATAAAGGGATTCCTCTTTTATGCCCAAGTTATATTCTGAGATTTACATCAACCACTAGTGGATGAAAAGATCCTGTCAAATTAGATAAGATGATATTGAAAATTGCAAGGCTTATATCCATTTAGCGTATAATGTTCCTACTGGACATTTGTGCTAATTTTTTTTATAACTCTCTGACTGAAGCCCCACAATGGCACAGTCTTTACTTATGAATTCTGTTTTAATTAGTGATAGTACAACCAAAACCATATTGTGAGAAAGTTTATAAGAATTTGATTAATGCTGTGTAGGCTCCCTCCCTCTCCGCCTTCCCATTGATAATATGAAGTTTACAAAAAAAAAAAAAAAAAAAAATGAAAAGGCACCCAGTCAGTTCAGCAGACAGTGGACTACTGTTGAATCTTTCTTAAAGAATGAATGCCAAGTTTCTGCCTTGAATATGTAGTATAACAATGGTTTCTCTATCCTCCAGTGAATACCTGTTTAAATGTTCTTCAAGCTGAAATTTTCTCAGTATTTGACCTAAATACTCCCTACTGTGTAGCACATGACCATTATATCCTATTCCTTTTCCCTTGCCAGGAAGAAATAATGACTCCCTGGCCTCTATTTAATATCCCTTTATGTCATTATATACCATGCTTTTATCTTCCGTCTCTCATTGTGAGTAGGTCGACAGTGCTCACAGCCCTTAACCTTGACTTCTCGCTCTCTTTTTCTGCTGTGTAACCTGTGAACTCTCCCACTGCCATTCATTTTCACCTCAAGTGTACATCTATCTCAGCAAGCTGAGGCTGCTGGGATCTTGCTGGAGATTAAAACTGAAGGAGAGCTATTAATCCCTAGGTGGCACTTCGGAATTTTAAAATCAATTTGAAATGATCAGCTTTATCATGTGCTTTCATGAGGCTTCCAGAACTGTAAGAATTAAAAGCAGCTTGCTTCACAGCATGACAGAAAGTCCCTGTTGAACTTGAAGATTGCCGAGGACTGTGAAATACCTGACTGGTTTGATCGTGTGCCTCTCTGCACAAAGGTTTTTTTTTTTTTTTTTTTTTTTTTTTTTTTTTTTTTTTCCTTACCTAAAAAATAAAGTCAAAAGTCTACAGCTTGGGACAGGAGGTTCTGTATCTTGGTCTGTTCCTGTTGCTATAACAAAATACCTTAGAATGGGTAATTTACAAACAACAGAAATTTATTTCTCACAGTTCTGGGAGCTGGGAAGTCCAAGATCAAGGCACCAGCAGATTCATTGTCTGGTGAGGGTCAATTCCTCATAGATGGCTCCGTCTATGTGTCCTCACATGGTAGAAGGGCACAGTGGGTCCCATAAACCTCGTTCATAGGATGGAGGGCATCAGGATTGAGTCCTCATGACCTAATCACCTCCCAAAGTCTCAACCTTTTAATATTATTGCATTTATATTAGTTTTTATTATATGAATTTTGAGGGGACAGATGAATTCAGGTCTTAGCACCCTGGTTCTAAAATTTTTCTTCAGTTTTACAATATATTGCTACTTACACAGAAGGCTTTATTCCATTTCACTGTGCTAATCAGTATAGGTTCATTCCAGGTTATATTTATACATTCATATTTAGGAAATAATTTACTCAACACGTTAGTTCTATTTTATCTAGTGTCATATACTCAGCCCATGTGCTGAGGTCTTGAGGATAAGATGTACTGCCATTGCTTAGTTATTTTTAAATTATCGTTCTAAAGGTAGTTTTGGTGATTTTAAAATTGGTACAAACAAGGGAAAAAACATCTTATTCCAATATGCATATTTTTAGCTCAAATGAATAGTTCTATTGCATGTATTTCTTACTCTTCTGATTAAAGTTATTATTGTCAGTATATCACAGGTGAATTTCCTGAGGGTACTCTGTAGACAAGGGACATCAAAGATGGAAGTGAGGGCCACTATGGAGAGAGAAGAAAGGAGCATAGTTTCCTCATTCTACCAGTACATTTACATTTCTATTCTTGTGAGGGTCTTTTTTTTTTCTTTTTTTTTATTGCATTTTAGGTTTTGGGGTACATGTGAAGAACATGCAAGATAGTTGCATAGGTACACACATGGCAGTGTGATTTGCTGCCTTCCACCCCTTCACCTATATCTGGCATTTCTTCCCATGCTATCTCTCCCCAACTCCCACCCCCCACTGTCCCTCCCCCATTTCCCCCCAACAGACCCCAGTGTGTAGTTCTCCCCTCCCTGTGTCCATGTGTTCTCATTGTTCAACACCCATCTATGAGTGAGAATACATGGCGTTTGATTTTATGCTCTTGTGTCAGTTTGCTGAGAATGATGGTTTCCAGGTTCATCCATGTCCCTACAAAGGACAGGAGCTCATCGTTTTTGATGGCTGCATGATATTCCATGGTGTATATGCGCCACATTTTCCCTGTCCAGTCTATCATCGATGGGCATTTGGGTTGGTTCCAGGTCTTTGCTATTGTAAACAGTGCTGCAATGAACTTCTGTGTGCATGTGTCCTTATAGCAGAATGATTTATAATCCTTTGGATATACACCCAGTAATGGGATTGCCGAGTCAAATGAAATTTCTATTTCTAGGTTCTTAAGGAATTGCCACACTGTCTTCCACAATGGTTGAACTAATTTACACTCCCACCAGCAGTGTAAAAGTGTTCCTATTTCTCCACATCCTATCCAGCATCTGTCATCTCTAGATTTTTTAATGATTGCCATTCGAACTGGCGTGAGATGGTATCTCAATGTAGTTTTGATTTACATTTCTCTAATGACCAGTCATGATGAGCATTTTTTCATATGTTTGTTGGCCTCATGTGTGTCTTCTTTTGTAAAGTGTCTGTTCATATCTTTTGCCCACTTTTGAATGGGCTTGTTTGTCTTTTTCTTGTAAATCTGTTTTAGTTCTTTGTAAATTCTGGATATCAGCCCTTTGTCAGATGGGTAGACTGCAAAATTTTTTTCCTTTTTTAAAGATCATTCGAGACCTATGAGTGAGGTTGACTCTATATCAAAATGCCATTAGTAATATCAAATAGCAAGGCCTACTTAATATCAGCTTTTCGGGCAAAGAAAATGCCTCAAAGGGAACATATTTCAATGAGCCAATAAATTTCACACTAATTCAGGACAATTGTGCTCATTCAGGAGCTAATCCAAATGTACAGGAGCCAGAAAATTCAGCCTTATGTAAAATAACAACATGGGCCATCTGGGATAAGCATTTGATTTGGATTTTTGTACAAGGTAAGAAATGAGAGGAAACATTTCTGCACTTTGGAGATTTCATTCTTCTGTGGGATAAAGGTCAGAAACCTCAGTGGAAACTCACTGACAATGCCTAAAAAGTTTCTAGGCAATTTACATTATCACAAAATGGGATCAACATATTTCAGTCCTGGTCATAGTTGTCACAGAGTTTCTTTAAATGTTTAAATTTTTATTTTAAACAACTTTGTTTTACAAACTGTCTCAGTAGATTTAAAAGTTGTTATTTAAGAAATCATTAAAGCTACGTTTCACATTTTAAACAAATTTTCTTTAATGATTGCTATGACATCACATTTAGTTAGAGCTGAATGAACAATAATTGAGGAATAAAATTATAAAAAAGCATTTTTAGATAATCAGCCAATTGAAATATATCAATCTTAATGATTCTGTAGTTCTTAAAGCAATTGTCTTTTTAAAAATAAATTGTATTGTGTGTATTTGAGGTTTACAATATGATGTCAGAGGATACATATAAATAGTAAAACAGTGACTATAGTGAAAGAATAACATAGATACACTTTCACATAGTTACTGTTTTTGGTAACAAAACTAGATGAACTCTATTTAACAAAAAATCCTCAATAAAGTATAATTTTATGAAGTGTGGCCCTCATGCTATACATTAGATGTCTACCTTGTTCATCTTATATATCTGCTACTCTGTATCCTTTCACCTACATTAAAAGCAATTTTCCTGTTGTGCCAAAGAATGTCAAACACATGTAGAGAAACATCTAAGAACTGGAAATTATATTAACCAATTTTGTTTTCAAGCAGTGAATTCTAGATCTTCTTAGCCATTTTAAATTGTTGCTAAATTAACACAGATTTTCAGAGGATAGAACTGAAGATACTATCAGGCTACCGTTCAAATTTTTAGAACTCTTTACAATCATCTTGGCAAATTTAGGGAAGACAATAATTACAATACATATTACAAATATGTTACAAAGGAAGAAATAATTCTTCTCAACCATGCCTTTTCAATATTGGTTTTCTACAGATTTCAAATATTCTTGCAAAAAGAGTCATATATCCTGAAGTTGCAAGTAACTTTAAAAATATTACATATATATAATATATACAATACATTATATATATCATATATATGTCACACATACACCATTGCCATAAATAAAATGTAAGCAATAAATTTAAAGTCAAAACATCACAACCAAAGTATATTACTATTTTTTTTTCAAATGTAAAGGGATTTTATATCCATAGATAGATAGATAGATAGATATAAAAAGAATGAGGACTTCTTTTAGGAAAAGTGTATTTTCATTCAGGTAGAATGATATGTACAAGTACACTTGCAATGTCTGCCTATCTTCAATATTTCTTTGAGCCTTTTAAAATAGATAAATTATTAAGGACATAAATCTCTAGATTGCTAGTAGTTACTTTTTTTTATTACTTGACAATTCTCATCCTGCAGAATATTTCCCTCATATAGCGATCTGATGTGGTTTGACTGTGTCCCCACCCAAATCTCATCTTAAATAGTAGTTCCCATAATCCCTATGTGTTTTGGGAGGCACTCAGTGGGAGGTAGTTGAAATCATAGGGGCAGTTTCCCTCATGCTATTCTCATGATAGTAAGTTCTTACAAGATCTGATGGTTTTATAAGGGGCTTCCCTCTTTTTTGGCTCTCATTATTCTCTCTTCTGCCACCTTGTAAAGACGGACATGTTTGCTTCCCCTTCTGCCATGATTGTCAATTTCCTGAGGAATCCTCGGCCCTGTGCAACTGTGAGTCAATTAAACCTATTTCCTTTATAAATTATCCAGTGTCAGGTATGTCCTTATAGCAGTAGAGAATGAACTACCTGTACTACAATAAATTGGTACCCAGAGTGGGGTGTTGCTGTAAAGATACCCAAAAATGTGGAAGAAACTTTGGAACTGGGTAACAGGCAGAGGTTGGAAGAGTTGGAGCACTCAGAAGACAGAAAAATGTGGGAAAGTTTAGAACTTCCTAGAGGCTTGTTGAATGGTTTTGACCAAAATGCTGATAGTGATATGGACAATAAAGTCCAGGCTGAGGTGGTCTCAGGTAGAGATGAGAAATTTATTGGCAATTGAAATAGAGGTGATTCTTGTTATGCTTTAAGCAAAGACACTGGTGGCATTTTGTCCCTTCCCTAAGCTCCCAAAGATCTGTGGAACTTTGAACTTAACAGAGATAATTTAGGGCATCTGACAGGAAAAAAAAATGTCTAAGCAGTACAGCATTCAAGAGGAAGTGGAACATAAAAGTTGGGTTGAAGCCCCCACACAGACTCCCCACTGGGGCACTGCCTAGTGGAGCTGTGAGGGCTACCATCCTTTAGTTCCCAAAATGTTAGGTCTACCAACAGCTTGCACTGTGCACTTGGAAAAGCTGCAGACACTCAACATCTGCCCATGAAAGCAGCTGGGGGAAGGGCTGTACCTTCAAAAACACAGGGGCAGAGGTATCCAAGGCCCATGACAGCCCACCAATTGCATCAGCATGACCTGGATATAAGACATGGAGTCAAAGGAGATTATTTCAGAGCTTTAAGATTTAATTACTGCCTCATTGGATTTTGAACTTGTATGGGGTCTCTAGTCCCTTTGATTTGGCCAAATTTCTCCCATCTGGAATGGGTGTATTTACCCATTGCCCGTACACCTCCATTGTATCCAGGAATTAACTAACTTGCTTTTTATTTAACAGGCTCATAGGTGGGAGGGACTTGCCTTTTCCCAAATAAGACTTTGAACTTGGACTTTTGAGTTAAGGCTGGAATGAGTTAAGACTTTGGGAGACTGTTGGAAGGGCATGACTGTGTTTTGAAATGTGAAGATCTGAGATTTGGGAGAGACCAGGCAGAATGATATGGTTTGGCTGTGTGCCCACTCAAATCTCATCTTGAATTGAGTTCTCATAATCCCCACATGTCATGGAAGGGCCTCAGTGGTGGATAATTAAATCATGGGGGCAGTTCCCCCATGCTATTCTTGTGATAGTAAGTTCTCACGAGATCTAATGGTTTTAAAAGGGGCTTCCCCCCTCACTCAGCTCTCATTCTTCTCTCTCCTGCCACATCGTGAAGAAGGACATGTTTGCTTCTCCTTCAACCATGACTATAAATCTCCTGAGGCCTCCCCTCCCCACAGAACTGTGAGTCAATTACAGCTCTTTCCTTTATAAATTACCCAGTCTCAGGTAGGTCCTTATAGGAGCATGAGAATGGACTAATACAAGATTTTTATGATTTATAAGAATAATAAAAAGGAGAAAGCTACACAAAGTGAGGAACAGAATAGAAAGCTATTCACAGGTATTAAGTGGAATAAATAATGAATTAGCTATGTAATATTAACTTAGTGTCTCTTATTTAGAACTCAGTAGTAGATGTTAAAGATGTCAAATAGATTATCCCAGCCATGAGGGAGTTTGTTTATTCATTATTTATTATTATGCTTATGAATTAGCCATTGTCTAGATCTCACACACCATATGTACCCTCTCAAGATGGAAGTCTAAAAGTCTATTCTCTGGAAGCTTAAGGCTCAGCAGAGAAACAAAAGAGTGAAAGTGGCTGGGGCAGAGGTGGGCATTGTGGAACCACAACAGCAGACTTCCTTCAGAATGTGAGTGCAGTGGAGTTAGGGAAGAGCAAATCCCAGTTGGTAGACAGTAAAAGAAAGCTCCCTGAAGGGGTTGATACCTGGGCTGAGTTTCAAAGATGGGGTCAGCCAGCCACTGAAAGCAATGGGAGCACTCAGGCACAGACGATAGTATGTGCAAAGGAGTCAAAGTCAGGAAAAAAAAGGAGATAGGATTCAGAACTGGAAAATTGGTATGTATGGCTGGGCTTGAACATGAGAGGTAGGGAATGGCAAAAGATGAGATTTATGCATCTGTGTATTTATTCCTTCATTCAAAAAAGATGTTTACTCAGAAGTGACCATAGGTCAGCACTCTTGATAATGCTGGGGATACAGTGGTTAATTAGACAATCTCTGACTTAATGAAATTTAAAATACACCAGGTCAAAGAAAGTTTTAATTACTCTGTCTATTGTGGTTAACAGTTTTTAAAGTCCCTTCATATCTATTACCTTATTTCATCATTTTACCAACCTCAAGGTTAAAAGAGGCATAGTGAGTACCTAAGATTATAAACTAAGTAATATGTGACCAACTTGAACTGAGTTCTAACTTCTACTACCAAACATTTTCATAATGCATCTGTGCTGTGGCTATGTAGTTCCTTTTGCAGTTTGCCCCATAAAACCTTTCTTGATTTTTTTTCTTTATTTTTCTCAAACTAAAGTCTTCAACTACTCTAATAGAAAGACATGTATTTTCAAAGACAAGTCATCAACAACTTTTCCAAAGAAATCAGTAACGATGAAGGACATAAAACACAACTTATGTCAAATGCTTTTCAGCTCTATGAACACGTAGAAATCCACCTGTCACTACAGATCATAGCCTGGGCTCAGATGTACCTGTTGTTTGAGTTTCCATAGAAATAGAAAAGCTTACCATTAAAAAAAAATATTCATTTACATGGGTATTTGGAAATCAAACAAGGAGAAGATTCTTAATATGTGTTTTGCCCTTGGCTTGGGGGAAGTTGTGTTCTTGTGTCTGAATGGCAACTGCTGTAATTACCCATAAAATATAAATTTTCATCTGTCAGATTGAAGTTATACCTGAATTTAAGGCATATTTATAATGTTTGCATAATAAATTTCATTTTCTACAGATATTTTTGCAGTCAGTGTGTGTGTGTTTGATAAATAATCAATTTAACCAATTTCTAACAGTTTTCTTCTTTAGAACACTTTTTGAATGATTAATAACATTTTTAGTTAAATTCACTGCAGCCTCTAACTCCTGGGCTCAAGTGATCCTCCTGCCTCAGTCCCTCAAGCAGCTGGGACTATATACGTGTCCCACCACACCCAGCTAATTTTAAAATTATTTTTATTTTTTTCAGTTTCATTGTTTTTCCCAGTCTAATTGGACCCTTAAGAGAGCCACAAAATGACATTATTTTCTAGCAACTTTTCACTTATTTACTAATCACACCCAACATTTGGTCAGAACTGATCTTAAACAGAGGATAGAGAAAGAGAATACTTTATGGTGACATATAAATTTATATAGAGGGTGGTAATAAATCCAAGGGACAGTATTTGGGGAAATAAAAATCACAGAAAGGTGACATGAGGCTGAGGGACACTGAAATGGGGTTTCTAGGATTGTTTGTTCTGATCATGATTATCAGTGTAAGGTAGGAGAGACTTATCTTCCAGCTCCACTTTGTCACTTAAAATCTATATAACGAACAAACAGAAGCAGCTCTCAGTCCAGATAGAATAACAAGGACTAGATCTAGTCTCCTACCTGAAACGATCATTAAAACCAGACAAAACATGTGAAATAAAGGTTCTTCATGAAACTTGACATCAGGCAACAAAAGACAGAAGAAGTTGAACAAGGTAGGCCCTGCTTTTGCCCTGCTATAGGCAGTAAGACAAGGAAAATAAAGTTAAATCAAAATAAAATTCCAGGGCGTGCATGTCAATGTATAGTGACAGCGCACAGGTCAGTGATTGGCTGGGGGTTTGTGTGTTGAGGGAGAGGAATGCAGGAAGGAGGGGTTAGACACAAGAGGGAACTTTGGAGGGTGATGCGTAAGTTCAATACTTTGATTGTGCTGGTGGTTTACAGATGTACACGCATGTTAAAACATATCAGATTACACATTTTAAATATGTGCACTTTGTTGTCTGTCACTTTCATGAAGCAGTTTTTAAACTCTAGATGACTCTGGGCAAGTTACTAAATCTTGACTTTATGAATCTGTAAACTTTAGAATTTTATTGCACGGATTAAATGGGGTATTTGTGTGTATAAGAGGCTTAACACATTACCTAGCACATTAGAAGGGCTCAGTGAATCTCCAGACCTCTTTGCAGAGGACCAAACGGTATCTATTCTCCTTCCTTCTACCCCTCACTGACAGTGGATAGCACGGTGTACATAACCGTGAACTTTTATCATGCCTCATAAGACAAGTCATCACTATGGCACCCCTGTGAGTTTGTTGGCAATAAATTAATCTGCCGGCATTCCTGGGCTGTCTAATGCGTGGCTGCAGTAAATTAAGTCTTAGGTGCTATTCCTGCCCTGTTGCCTGTCGGTGGGAGCCAAACTGCTATTATGCCAAGGTTTCTGTTGTACGAAGTGACAAGTGCAGGATGGAGTAGGAGAAAGCTGCAGCTGGAATAACTCTGGCAGGAATTTTGATATTCTAAAGCTGCAGGGATGGAATTCACAATTCACGAAAGACCCGAGTTTCAAGACTGTTTACCTAGCCAGTGCATATTTTGGTAATACTGGAAGGCACACCTTTGTGACAGACTGTTGGGGGCTGAATTATGTCCCCCCGCAAATTTTTATGTTGAAGTCCTAACACTAGCACCTCAGAATGTAACCATATTTGGAAATAGGGTCTTTAAAGAAGGAATTAAATTAAAATGAAACCATTAGGGTGAACCATAATCCACTGTGACTCTTGTATCCTTAGAAAAAGAGGAAATTTGAACACAGACAAGTGCAGAAGAAAGACACTATGAACACACAGAAGACAGCCGTCTGCAAGCCGAGAGGAGAGGCCTCAGAGGAACACACACACACACACACACACACACACACACACACACCCCTGCTATCACCTTTCTCTGAGACTTCTAGCCCCGCAAACCATGGAAAAAATCCACTTCTGTGGGTTAAGTGTTGCACCTTGTTACAGAAGCCCTAACAAACTAATAATACACAGACTATTTCTATTGTTCTTAAAAACCAACATTTTCTCTCTCCTATGAGTGCCGACCATTTCCTCTTAAGCCCAGCGAATTAATTATTTTGCTTTGGAGTACTCATTATATCTAAATATATTCTTATATAGGCATAAACTGTCCTGAAAATTTCTCAATCTACTGTCCGTGTCTCTGTGTTTGCGATTTTTCCACTGCTAATGCTTTTCTGGCTTTGCCTGCTGTTAATCATTTTTCTTGGAAGTGTTATTCATTCTTTGGCCTGGCACCACGCTCACATTAGGAGCAGAGTTTTCAGGAATCTTCTTCCTCTTTTCCTACAAGTAATCACTCTGGCTAACACACTGAAGTGTGCTTCTCACATGCAGTAAACTTAATAATGTTAAATTTGTGGAGAAATATACAAATCTTCCTTGAATAGCATCAGGTAGGTTGAAAAAAGTATATGAATTGCCTTTTTTTGAACATTGAACATTTTATCTGTTGTTTTCATTAAAATTCAAAGTTATATTTTGGTGTCAGTTTTGGTACCCAAACTGAATAAAAGTATTAATTGAAAAGAATTGAGGTGGTGGAGTCCTTTTTGCTGAATCTTTTACGTCTTCTCAAACAGCTATAGTTTTGAGGAGACTGTGAAAGAGGAAAGAAAAAGAAGCAGAAGGATCTTAGAGGAGTAGTCAGAAACAGAGTCAAGTTAGTGGTTAAAACCAGCTGCTTTCTCCTTTGTAGTTATGTTCTCTACCTACAGTATGTTTATGTTTTGTCTGCTGCATATTGTTAGCATATGAGTATATTGGGAACAGGGACGAGTGCTTACATTAATGATTCTCAAGCCACGGTTCTTACATCGTCTGCATCCGAATTACTTAGCATGCTGGGTGAAAAGACAAATCCTAGGCCCATTCCAGATTTCTTGAGTCAGAATCTTGAAGGTATGACCCAGGAATCTGTATTTTTTTCATTCTTTCAAAATCTTTTTTTTTTTTTTTCCTGTCTGGGGACAGCTTTTTAAAATTCTGTGACAGCAGGGAAAAGTGATTATTATAACTTTCCCCAACTAAAGATAAAAATAGCTAAGTAGGTGGAATAAAAGGAAAGTGGTAACAGATAGAATATGTTGGTATTTGTTGGTATTCTACCGAACACCAATAGAGAAAGAAAGCAGTGTGAAGCTGGAAATAATTTCTTATTATAAATAAGATAACTACTTCAGAAATATATTGTTAATAGTTCAAAGTAGTCAAGAGATCACTATTGTTATTAAGCTCAATATGTCTAATTATAATTAAAACTAATTATAATACAAAACTAATTATAATTGAGTTTTATGATATTTAATAGTGATCTTTGATAATATTTCAGGCTACGATACATAGATGGATCTTTTCCCTCACAAGTCAAAAATTAAAATACATTAATTGTAGAAAATGCTTTGAACCAACAAAAATGTTAGGTTTCTGTTTTCCCACAAAAAGGAGAGCTTTATCAGTTGGGATTTTACAAATTACAAGGACATTTTCAGGAAAAACAACAAGTTAGCAGCTAATTATCATCTCCTCTGAAAAGTAATAGGTTAGGGCTCTCACTGATAAATCACCACGTACTAAACAGGCACGTGTGAACAGCTACTCTGATTTTCTGACTCCAGTATTCACTCTGCAAAAGTCACTATTAGTATTACTGCTTACCAGTTCTTGTAACAATTACGACATATCCAATACCATGTAATAAAAAGTTTCTTTAGTTGTTATCTAACAACTTCTTTAGGAAACTAAGCCTCAACCCATCATGTGTTTTCTGATCCAAGTTACTGTCCTGGCAAGTCTTTAGGATCATCCCTCATTTGCCAGTTTCTTTATCCATAAAAGAGGGATGGAGGCATTCCTACCTGCTGAAAGACTACTCTGATGTCAATTAACTGCCTGAATTTCTAAATGCCTCTTCCTTCTGAAATTGCTATGGCTGTGTCCCCCAAGGTTGTCAATAAAAGCTTATTCCTCTGAATTGGACCCTTTGATGTTTTCTGCCAGTATCAACTACCAACTTTCCACAGATTTCTGTACTAGTCAGGGTTCTCCATAGAAACAACCAATAGGATGTGTACATGTATATACAGAAATATAGATTTATTACAAGGAATTGGCTCCCATGATTTTGGAGGCTAGCAGCTCCAAAATTTGCAGTGTGGGCCAGCAGGCTGCAGGCACAAGAGAGTCAAAGGTACAGTTCCAGGCAGTGGACTGAAGAAGTCCCTCCTGCTTTGGAGAAGCCGGTCTTTGTGTTCTATTTAGGCCTTCAATTGATTGAATGAGGCCCACCCACATTATGGAGGGCAATCTTCTGTTCAATGTTAAACTTATACAAAAACACCCTCAAAGTTGACACATAAAGTTAACCATCCCAATCTCCCATGCCCCGCGCCCCAGCCACCTGATCCTGCCCACTTAACTGGATTTTATACCCCAGCCATCTAACGGGTTAATTCCCACTCCTAGTATCTCATATTCAAAGAAGTTTGAAGAGCTCTTGACTACTCTGAGTCTAACCTTTCTGCTCTAGGAACCCAATTATGCCAAATTATGTGTCACCTGAGGGATGGTAAATGATTAGTTGTCTGCATGAATTCATAAATGACATAAGTGGCATTACAAAAAATGAAGTTCCATGTATGAGTGTGTGAGTGTGTGTGTGTCTGTGTAAACCCTTTTTTTTAAAAAAAATTTCTTTAAAATACACAACTCTCTGGATCTGATTTAGCAAAAGAATAAAGTCCAGTATCTCTAGAAACACACAGAACAGAGAAATTCAGTCTGGCTCTGGGATATGGAGTGAATGACAGAAGGACTGGGTAAACTGGGGGTTCGCAACCAAGCAAGATTTTTTTTCTCTTAGATGACATTTGGTAATGTCTGTATACGTTTTTGAGAGTCACAACAGGGGTTATTACTTCAGAATGCATAGATAGCTGCCCACAATGACAAATTATCTCAATTAGCCAGGCGTGGTGGTGCCCACTTATAGTCCCAGTTAATTCAGGAACCTAAGGCAGGAAGATCACTTGAACTCAGAAGTTCAAGGCTGCAGTGAGCTACAATCATGTCACTGCATTGCAGCCTGGATGACAGAGTGAGATCCTGTCTCCAAAAATAGATAGGCAAACAAAGAAAAATCAAATCATTTCCAGCTCCAAATGTCAATAGTGCAGAGATTTAAAAAAAACAACACCTGGAGGGAAAATGATAATATTTCAGCTAGGCCTTTAAGAATATTCCAGTCTAAAGTGTCAACGAAAAGAGTCAAACTTTGTAAAATATTTGAAAAGATTTATTCTGAGCCAAACAGCCCTCAGGAGGTCCTGAGAATATGTGCCCAAGGTGATCGGGGCGCAACTTGGTTTTATACATTTTAGGGAGGCATGAGATATCAATCAAATACATTTAAGAAATACATTGGTTTGGTCCAGAATGGCAGGTGGGGCTTACAGGCCATAGGTAAATGTAAACATTTCTGGTTGACAATTGGTTGAGTTTATCTAAAGACCTGGAATGATAGAAGCCATGAGAAATATTCAGGTTAAGATAAAAGATTGTGGTGACCAAGGTTCTTTAGAAGTCTTATAGTGGCTGCTCTTAGAGACAACAGATGACAAATGTTTCCTATTCAGATCTTTAAAAGGTGCTAGACTTCTAGCTAATCTCTTTAGGAGTGGGAGGGCCTGGAAGAAAAAGATTGTTACAGATGCAAATTTTCTCTCACAGGGACAGCTTTGCAGGGCCATTTCCAGATATTGCCAAGAAACACGTTTTGCGGTAAAATATTTCTATTTTCTTCCTTGTCTCTTATGTTATGCCAGACTCAGGTTGGAAAGTAAGTCATGCTACATGGGGTTACATAAAACCCAAATGATGATAATTTATGATTTGTAGGGTGGGACTCCACAAACCTCTTAGATAGGAATTTGGGCAAGATTAAAACATAAATCCAAATTTAGTCCTCAAAAGAAATTCCATAAACAGATAAAAGGATAACAAAATATGGAAATAATTTAGGTAACTATGGTCAAATTTATAAGTGGAGAGGAAATGGAATATGGTAAGTTCAGAAATGTGGGTTGTTAGGGTTTAGAGCAGTGCTTCTGAAACTTTGGCATGTATGAGTCACCTGAAGATGCGTTGAAACACAGATCAATGGCCTCCACTCCCTGACATTTTTATTTGGTGGCCTGGAATGAGGTATAAGAATGTGCATTTCTAACAATTCCCCAAGTGCCGCTGATACCACTGGTCTGTGAAGTACATTTTTAGAATCAGAGATGCCTGGAGTGATGTTAGGAGTTCCATTTCTAGGCAAGAAGGCGGCCATTAATCAAAAGAATTACTTAGGAAGATTACCCAAATGCCAACTTATTGGACACATCGTCTTATAGAGAAAATTAGTGCAGAGAAACAAACCGAATGAAGGTCATGTGCTGAATGACAGAACCACTTCAATCGCCTGCACTGATAGCTCGTGAAGTTTGGAAGACCTAGGGCATGCCCATATATGTAATTCTCTCTTGACCCCAGCTGTGTAATTATGGTTTGCCTGGAGTTTAGTCTTAGCTAGTTATGCATGATCTTTGATTCTTTGTAATGAATCTCCTGGGATAAACCCTAAGCTGACAGCCTTCAGACAGGCTGCCTGGACTACACTTAATGAGTGGGATTGAGGTCATGAGAGCTAGGTGACGGGGCAAAGAGAACCTCCCTCAGACAGCCAGATCACTTGAAATTGTATTTCTTTCTGGGTCAAGAAAAAAGCAGAAGATACTGCCTCTGCTCCTGTTTCATCCCATTTCCAAATTATGCTGAAGGGGCTTGGATAAATTCATATATCAGAAAGCCTTTGTGCAAAATGCAATTTTGCAATAACATAAGATTGGAAGGACGTGTCAAACTGGAAAGCTATTTTTAAATCACACATGATATCTAGTAATTCTAGTAATCAGAGGGACTCCATTTGAACTGATTAGACCACTTTTCTAAACCGAAATTTATCTTCCTGGCTGAAAAGTATTACTTGTTTATCTGTGATGCTTGATACTACCAGCCCTAGGGGAAAGGGAAAAAAAATGTTCCTTCTAAGCAACTCATCTGACTCTCCTGAGGATAAGGTGCCCCTATCAGCAAGCTGAAGTCTTGCAAAGGCACGCGCTGGAGGCTACCTCCTCCGCTGATGCTGACGAACTCTTCTGCCTCAGGGCTTCTAAACACAAACAGGAACTGGAAATATAAAGAGAGATAGAGAAATGGAACCTACATTGTACATTTTTGTTTCATTTTCCTTTCCAAGCTTCTCATCCTCTTTTCAATAAAGACACTGCATAGACTTTTTTTCCTTTTTCTTTCTTGAGACAGAGTCGCACTCTGTCACCCAGGCTGGAGTACAATAGCACTATCTCAGCTCACTGCAACCTCCACCTCCTGGGTTCAAGCAATTCTCCTGCTTCAGCCTCCCGAGTAGCTGGGACTACAGGCACATGCCATGACACCCGGCTAATCATTGTATTTTTAGTAGAGATGGGGTTTTGCCGTATTGGCCCAGCTGATCTCAAACTCCTGACCTTGTGATCCGCTCGCCTCGGCCTCCCAAAGTGCTGGGATTACAGGCATAAGCCACTGCGCCTGGCCGGAACTGCATAGTCTTAACTGATGGTGAGACCAGCATCTTCGGACCAGAATGCTGCCTCACTCTAATCATGTTCTGTTTTTTTGTTTTTTATTTATTTCAGAAATCCTATGATCTATAACCATTCTCTGACTTGTGCTTTTCACCCCAGGCTGTTACAGTAGATTCACTTCCTTATACTCTGATAGCTACTGTAGATATATTAATAAATAGAATACTAACTTGATGTTTCTATAAAATAAACATATTATTTTAAAGTCCTTACTTAGGACTTCAAGTGGGGAAATAATGAAAGAACAAAGAAGAAAGAAAGAAGGAAACAGAGAAAGAAGAAAGCATGGCAGGCAGGGAGGCAGGAAGACAACTATGATTAAAACCATGCAACAGAGCAAGATAGTTATTTGTCTAAAACTCTTCAGTGGTTCTGGAACTTTTCTGTGTGTAATAACAACTGAGATACTTGACTTGGCTTCTAATTTTAGGGCCCCAACCATAGAGATTCTGATTCAGTAGGTCTGAAATAGGTTTCCAAGGTCTACATTTAAAACATTCCCCCCACGTATTTCTGTGTTGCTATCTGGGGGAAACTACACCTTGGGACTGTCCTTAAAGAATGCTGTCAGGGTAAACAGCCTGTGTCTTTTGTCAAGTTTTTTGCCAGATGAGAAGAGGGAGAAATGATAAACAGCAGCTGCTTAGATCTGAAAGTCTGGGGAAATAAGCACAAGTGGGAGGAGAATTACCAACCTTCTCCTGAGTTTCCTAGCACCAAGGTGCCCATCCTCACTACCTTATGCAAAAGCCTTTTGTTATATGGACTGAATTGTGTTCCCTCAAAACTCATATGCTGAAGCCCTAACCTCCAATGTGACTGTACTTGAGATACAGTCAGGGAGGAATAAAGGATAAGTGAGTTCATAAAGGTAGGGAGTTAATTCCATAGGACTGATATCTTTATAAGTAGAGATAAGTTTTGTATTTTTAGTAGAAATAGGGTTTCACCATATGAGAAAGTCTGGTCTCAAACTCCTGACCTGTGATCCACCTGCCTCTGCCTCCCAAAGTGCTGTAAGGACGCACAGCAAGATGGTGGCCTTCTGCAATCCAAGAGAAGGCCCCACCAGAAACCAGCCCTGCTGGCACCCTGATCTTGGACTTCCAGCCTCCAGCACTCTGAAAAGATAAATTCTTGTTATTTAAGCCACTGAGCCTGTGGTATTTTGTTATGGCAGCCCAAGTAGATTAATACACCTTTCTTCAAAGCTTATTTAGGTATTCCTCAGGCAAGAAACCCTCCTTCTAGGCACAAAAACCTTAACAACTACTTCATTCTCAAGTTGCAAGGGAGTTCAGGTCCCAGAAAAGCTGAGGAATTCCATTAAAAAACCCTAAGGAACTTGGAGCTGGGGATAGGGAGGTGCTCAGAGGTATTATACATTTTCTTTCAGCCACAGCAGGTACCATACACAGGAATTTTGTGTTCTGCTTTCTTTCATTGCCATTATTCCATTGTTTCCACAATGGATCTGAGGTTATGAAGTGGCTAAGAATTAATCAGGTAGTCCTTCTAGGCCATTGTAATGAGTCACATGAAAAGTTATTAGAGGGAAGAAAGCAGAAGAGCCATGTAACTACTTATGTTTTAAAATACTCACTGGATGATTATGTGAAGAATGGCCTGTAGCAGTCAAGAATGGAAGCAGAGTCCAGCTAGAAGGCTACTGCATTACTGATAGATGACAATGATTTAGACTAGGATGATGGATTGGTGTAGGGAATTGGTTAGGTACTAGACATACAGCAGTTCCTTTATGTTCAGGGGATACATTGAAAATCCCAAGTGGATGCCTGAAACCACAAAGAGTACCAAGCCCTACACTATGGTTTTTTCAATACATATATGCCTACAAGCTAGGCACAGTAAGAGATTAACAATGACTAATGATGAAATAGAACAATTATAACAGGATACTATAATAAAAGTTACGTGAATTTGATCTATCTATCTTGCTCTCGTACTCACACTTGCTCTCTCTCTCTCTCTTTCTCTCTCGCTCTCTCTCAATAGCTTACTGTATTCAATATTTTCAAACTGGGTCGACCACAGGTAACTGAAGTCACAGAAAGCAAAACTACAGACAAGAGCAGACTACTGCATTTAAAAGGTAGAAACAACAATCTTTGCTAAATATTGGATGCATTATGCCAGATAAATAGGAGGAATTTGGTGAATTTAGTAAGCCTATTTATTAGCTACTTTAATAAATGACTAGAAGCATCTATCTGTCTATAACAGTTTACAAACCAAAACATCAACAGTGGTTTTCTCTAATGACATAACATAGGCAACATTTATTTGTTGTACTTTGCTTATTTCCAATAAAAATGTATCACAAATAATTTTTAAATGTTGTAGATACATTAAAAATATTGTCTGGTCATTTGAATTTTGTGGGATTCAAGATAACATCTCTATTGCAAGGAGACTTTTCTGATTTATGAGACTAAAGGAACAACCTAAAGAAACCGATTCTACACCTTCATTTAATTGAGGATAAAAGACACTAAAATAGTGCTGTATGTTCAAATGTTTTAGTGGTATTAGTTTGTAAATTCTACAGAATTTTGGCTGGTGAATAAAATAACACCATGAAAAAAGAAAAACAGGAATACAGTCTATAAATCTTTTTCGAAGCTTTGCTTTTCTTATGTAGTATTGCCTGCAGCAGCTCTCTGGATCCTAGAGATAAGATCAAAAGCCTGACTCACTCTTACTAGCAAAGAGAATGCAGTTCACTTTGAAGTAAACTTTGAATCTTGTCTTTGTGTTTTTATAAGTAATATATATTCACACACAACGATAATACTTGTATTAATACATACCTGGTTTGCGGTGGCTTTATTAACACCAATGCAGAAGGTAACAAGATGCATGGCTAGCATATATAAAAGATAGAGTCTTTTATATATGATAGTCATATAACAGGTTTATCTTAAATCTATATAAAGGCTTTATTTTGAATACCACACAATATTTGCAGGCTTTTCTCTGAAATCTCTATGCATATAGTTTCACAAGAAAAAAAAAATGGTCTTGAAAGGCAGCGGTATTCTTAACAACTTCTCAGTAAGTTATGCTATTAGTATTAATAAATAATTCAGATTTTTTAAAAAAAATACCAACTATAAAAATATCTTGCTTGCAATAGTCCCACTATGAAACAAGAAAACCACAAGACACCTAAAATTCCACTTGAATGATATTTCCCTTGAAGAAATAAAATATTAACCTTGGAAAGGTTATAGATCAGCAAAGCAATGAATACATAACAGGAAAACTTTAAAACTCATGATTGGGAAGTAAGGTTAGGTTAAAATTTCTAGAGAAAGTTGTTTGCTATAGAGCTGGAGGGATTATTATCTAAACAAATGCCACGCTTAAATTATATTTCTGAAAAGATCATGTAGTACTACAGTAGATGACAACACAAAATGGATAAACCACATGTGGCATCAGCCTCCAAAAAAAGAAAGCAAAGAGCCAAATTTCAAAGGAGATAAGATATGTTAACTCAAAAATATTAGCAGATGTCTTAAGGATAATATAATCTAAGGTAAGCTTTTTATTTCTTGTTAATAATTCTCCCGGATCCTGATCAAAGTAAGCTCTTAGAAAGAAAAATTGTGTCACAAAAAAGTACTTTCTTAATATATAAAATAAATAAATAAAAAGATTTGTTTAAATCTTCTAAGTGTTTCCCTTATTTTTTTTTTTCTTAATGGTGGGAACAGAGGATGAGGAAAACAACAAGAAAACACTGCTTGCAATAATTGATAATACAGTACTTTCGAAACTGATTTACCAAAATGACCACAGGTTGCGCTGTAAAACAAATTTCAATCAACTTAAAAGGACTCAAGACATGCAAAACATATTTTCTAAACACAATGGAATTAAATTAGAAACTGACAAAGATATCTGGAAGATCCTCCAAATATTTAAAAATGAAATAACACACTTCTAAACAACCAGTAGGCAAAGAATAAACTTAAAGGGAAATTAGAAACGTGTGTTAACTAAATAAAAATGTAAACAAGACACGTAAAAGCTGTGAAAGACAGTAAAAAAAAATGATTAGAAAAAAATTTATATGTCAAACTCCTCATGTTAGAAAACAGAAAGGTCATAAATCGATGGCCTTAGCTTCAATCTTAAAAAACTAGAAAAAGAAAAGCAAATGAAACCCAAAGTGAGCAGAAAAAAAGGAAATTATCAAGATAAAATTGGAGTTCAATAAAACAGACCAATAAAAAAATGAGATTAATGAGATCAATAAAATTTATAAATCTCTAGCCAGACTGTTCAATAAAGAGAAAATAAATTACCAATATCAGAAATAAAAGCAGTGGTATCACTACAGATTTTACAGATATTAGAATATGTCTACAGATATTAGAATTTCATTTTAGAAGAATAGAGAAATTTTACAAGCTACATCAGGGCAATAAATTTCAAAATTAGATCAAATGGACAAATTACTGGAAAGCTACAGACAACCAAAGCTCAATGAAGAAGTGAGAGATAAAAATTAAATGGCCCTATATCTATTTAAAACATTTAATTTGTAGTTCAAAACATTCTCACAAGGAAACATACCAGATTGCTTCACTGATAAATTCTATCAAGTATTTAAGAAAGAAACAAGGCCGGGCGCGGTGGCTCAAGCCTGTAATCCCAGCACTTTGGGAGGCCGAGGCGGGTGGATCACGAGGTCAAGAGATCGAGACCATCCTGGTCAACATGGTGAAACCCCGTCTCTACTAAAAATAAAAAAATTAGCTGGGCATGGTGGCGCGTGCCTGTAGTCCCAGCTACTCGGGAGGCTGAGGCAGGAGAATT
This sequence comes from Cebus imitator, assembly GCF_001604975.1. Classification (NCBI taxonomy): domain Eukaryota; kingdom Metazoa; phylum Chordata; class Mammalia; order Primates; family Cebidae; genus Cebus; species Cebus imitator. The sequence goes on along the minus strand of NW_016107382.1, from coordinate 2,203,724 downwards.
GCCTGAACCCAGGAGGTGGAGGTTGCGGTGAGCCGAGATCGCGCCATTGCACTCCAGCTTGGGTAACAAGAGCGAAACTCCGTCTCAAAAAAAAAAAAAAAGAAAGAAAGAAACAATGCAAATCCTATACAAGTGTTTCCAGATACTTGAAGATGCAATAATACTCCAATAATTACCAAGTTATGCATTGGTTTCATGATTATTCCAACAACAAATCCAAACCAAGACATTTAAACAAAAACAAAACTAAAAATCAATATTCCTGATAAACATAGATGCAAAATTTTTTAACAAAATGTTAACCAATCTAATTAAACAATATATGAAAAGGATAATAAATCATGGCCAGTTTTTGTTTGTTTGTTTTTGTTTTTGAGAAAGGGTCTTGCTCTGTCACCCAGTCTGGAATGCAATGGTGCGATCTTGGGTCACTGCAACCTCAGCCTCCCAGGTTCAAGAGATTCTCCTGCCTCAGCCTCCCAAGTAGCTGGGATTACAGATATGTGCCACCACACTCAGCTAATTTTGGTATTTTTAGTAGAGATGGGGTTTCACCATGTTGCCCAGGCTGGACTCGAACTCCTGACCTCATGATCTGTCCACCTCTTATCTCCCAAAATGCTGGGATTACAGGTGTGAGCCATTGCTCCCAGCCAATCATAGCCAGTTTTATCCCAGGCATTCAAGGTTAGCTTAACTCTCAAAAAATCAATCAGCATATATCTCAATATAAGCAAACAAAAGAAAAAAAAGAAAAAATATATGGTGACCTTAATACATGTAGAAAAAGCATTTGTCAGAACACTATGTTCTTTCAATTATCAAAAAAAAATTCTCAACAAACTAGATAGAGAAGTAAATTTTCTTGATTCCATAAAGAGCAGCTACAAAAAACTTCTAGCTAACATAAATATCAAATTACTGGTGAAAGACTGAATCATTACTCCCCTATGGTCAGGAATAAGATAATAATGATCACTAACAGCACTTACAGTGAATATTGTACTTAAGAAATTAGTTGTTTCAATATGTTTAAAAAAAAAAAAAGGAGGAGGTGGCATTTAGATTGGAGAGGAGGAAATAAAACTGTTGCACCAAAGCTTGTTTGTGTAGAATTTAATACTGACCATATTTTTTAAAGTTACTATAGTTTCTAAGTAAGCTTACCAATTGCAGGATACAAAAGCAATATCCAAAAGTCAATTGCATGTTTATACAATAGCAAAGAATAATTGGGAATAATTTTTTTACCTTTTACAGAAGCATTTAATAACATGAAATAGTTGGAAATTTAAAAAAAAAAACATGCAAGCCATGTACATTACAATCAACAAAACATTGCTGAAAGATATTTTAAAAGATCTAAACAAATGGTGAGACGCGTTCAGTCCATGGATTAGAAGTCTTAATATTGTTAAGTTACTAGTTCTCCAACTGATCTATAATTATAACAAAATCCCAATCCAAACTACAACATGCTTTTTTTATATATAGAAATTGGCAGCAAATTTTAATATCCACAATGGAACTGTAAAGAACCTAGACTATCCAGAACAACTTTGAAATAGAAAAACAACATGAGGCTGGGCACAGTGACTCATGCCTGTAATCCCAGTACTTTGGGAGGCTGAGACAGGTGGATCACTTGAGGTCAGCAGTTCAAGACCAGCCTGGTCAACATTGCAAAAACCCATCTCTAGTAAAAATACAAAAATTAGCCAGGCATGGTGGCACACACTTGTGGTTCTAGCTACTCAGGAGGCTGAAGCACAAGAATCACTTGAACCTGGGAGGCAGAGGCTGCAGCGAACCAAGATTATACCACTGCACTTCAGCCTGGGTGACAGAGTGAGACTCTGTCTCCCCCCACCAAAAAAAAAGTAAAGAAAAGAAAAGAAAAACAACATGAAAGGAATTACAATAATTACTTCAAAGACTTTAATACTTACCAAAAACTACAATAATCAAGACACGCTGGCATTGGCTCAAAGATACATAGGCAGATTCATGCAAGAGAATAAAGATTCCAGAAGTATTTCTGATATATTCTGATATGGTCTGGCTCTGTGTCCCCACCCAAATCTCATTTTGAATTGTAATCTCCATAATACCCACTTGTTGAGGGAGAGACCCGGTAGGAGGTGACTGAATCACAGGGGTGGTTCCCCCATGCCATTCTCCTGATACTGAGGTCTCATGAGATCTAATGGTTTTATAAGCATTTGACAGTTCCTCCTTCACACACTCTCTTTACTGCCTCCATGTGAAGAAGGTCTTCACTTTCCCTTTGCCTTCTGCCATGATTGTAAATTTTCTGAGGTCTCCCTAGCCATGCGGAACTGTGAGTCAATTAAACCTCTTTCCTTTATAAACTACCTATTCTCAGGTATGTCTTTGCAGCACTGTGAAAGGGAGTAATACAATATCCAAACACACATAGACTATTGATTTTTGGAAAAGGTACAAAGGCAATCTGTGAAGAATGGATTGTCTTTTCATCAAATGATGCAGGACCAACTTGATATCCACATACCAAAAAATGATTATCAATCCTTAACTACCCAAGTATCCAAAACAAAACAAAGGTTTATTAGATATGTCACCAAAAGCATAATTCATACCAAAAAATAGTTGGACTTCAACAATTAGAACTCCTTTATAAATATATTGTAGAGAATAAAAGCCAAGCCACAGAGTAGGAGAAAATATTGATAACTAACATATCTGATAAAGGACTTGTATACAGAACTTAACAACAAAAACAACAAACACTGTCTCCACCCCTCCCCCCAAAAAATTAGGGAACTATTTGAACAGAACCTTTAGCAAACAATATACATGATGGCAAATAATCACATGAAAAGATGTTCAACATAATTAGACACTACAGAAATAAGAATTAAATCCAAAATAAGGCAGCACTTATTACACTGTCTATCATTTAAAAGATTGTCTATTTCAAGTGTTAGGAAGTAGACCAAATGGAATTACATGCATTACCAGTTGGAATGTAAAATGCAACAATTATTTTGCAACTATTTTGGCACTTTTTTGAAAGTTAAACAGACAGTCAGTTTTAGCTCCAATATGTATTGAGCTTAGAAATCATCGATGTCATCTTTACAACAAAAGTTATGCTGCTACCTTAAAATCTAAGGAGACAGATAAGTAGTTGGAATTACAGCTGAGATCTGCTTACCTGCAGGAGGAGCCGCTAAAGCCATAGACTGGTAGGGATATATAACTTGTGATTTTGAGGACTTGCTGGAGGCTGAATGTCATCTACAAAGAGGGAGAACATTCTGGTGTTTAGAATTTTTTGTTAAGGAAAACAAAAGACAAATAGGAAACAGTCTTAAAGAAGCCCCCACACTTTTATGGATTTTTTCTTCCAGGGAACCCACTAGATTTTCATAGTGAGGATAGGAGAAAGATGACTTCTTGGCACCATTCATGGGAAGGGAAGAACAGCTAGGTGAAGTGCATCCAGAGCCTTCTCTGTAATAAAGGCCTGCTTTCCAAGGGAAATCATGCTGCTTCACCACAGCACAACTCTGCATGTTTGTCTGGCTAGGGGAAAAGAATTCCTATAAACTTCAGCCCATATCAGCTTTGTGAGATAGGACTTCAAAGTAGATTGGGAATACTGCAGCCAGGGAAGTTAGTAGGGACAGGGGAAACAAAGCTACTGTTGGAGTATGGAGAAAAATACTCGTGAAGGCCACATTCCTAAGACTCAAGCCCAATAAAAGACTGAGACATAATCAGAAAATTATAGAATGTTCTCTCTTCCCCACATCCATAGTCTGCGTGATATGCCAGTGATGGACAGCTGCAAAGTTAAAAGAAACAAACTTTCTGTGAGGAGTAGTACAAAAAGAAGGCCCAAATCCAAAAGGAGAGCTAAAAATGAGAGCCCTGGAAAAAGCTGAAGTCTCTAGTAGCTAGCTACAACAAACATTAAATACAGCTCAAATCTTAACCAGATTAACATAAATCCTCACTGAAAAGGCCTATTTACCTCACCTCCTATAAGCTGATGCAAGTCTAGCTTTCAATAAAAAATTACAAGTCATGTCAAGAGACAAAAACATTAAAAAGCATAGTCTGAAGAAACAAAGCGATCAACATAACCAGATTTAGATATGATACAGATGTTGGAATTATCAGATAGGCAATTTAATGTAACATAATAAATATATTAGTGACTCTCTTGGGGAAAGTAGTCAACATGCAAGAACAGATGGGTAATGCTAGGAGAGAGGTGAACATGATAAGAAAAGATCCAAAGAAAATGCTAGAATTCCAGAACAGTAAAAGAAAATTTAAAAATCTTTGATGGGTTCATCAGTCCTCTCAACATGGGCAAGGAAAGAATCAGTGAACTCAAAGATAGGTGAGCTGAAATTTCACAGAGTAAAATGTAAAATAAGAAAAGGATGAAGAAAAGTAATTAAAAAGGATAGACCCTCAAAGATCAGTGGGACAATATCAATTAATGTAACATAGGCATAATTAGAATACCAGAAAAAGAAAGAGTGTAGAAGAATATTTAAAATAATAATGGCCAAATATTTTCCAAAATTAATGAAAGTCAATAAACCACAAACCCAAGAATCTCAGAGAACACAAGAAAACAACAAAACCATCCAAGTATTTCATATTCAAACTACAAGAAACTAAAGACAAATAGGAAATATTGAAGTATGGCAGAGAAAACAAGTCACCTTAACTTTACAAAAAATAAAAAATAATAATAATTATAGCTAAGTTCTCATCATAATCCACAAAACAAGAAGAGAAGAGTGAACTATTTAGAAGTGTTGAAAAAAAGTATTCTTGGAATTTGATATTCAAAAAATTACCTTTCAAATGTAAAGGAGAAAAAAAAAACTTTCTCAGATAAATAAAATCTGAGGGAATTTATTCTCAGCTGACCTTCCCCATAAGAAATATTAAAAGAATTTCTTTAGAAAGATGAAAAATGTAGTTGTGAAACTTGGATTTACATAAAGAAAAGTCTTAGAGAAAGGTAAAATATTTTATTTTTCTTCTTAAATGATCAAAAATAACTTTGTTTAAAGCTATAAGAGGAACAATGTATTGGGTGATTACAACATGGATAAGAGCAATAATTGCAGCAATATCACAGGATTATCACAATATCAAGGGATGAATATCACAGCAATATCACAATATCAAGGGAAGAATTGAAAATACCCTGGTATAAGGTACCTGCATTATATTTGGAAAAATAGAGTGATATTTGAAGATGGACTTAAATTTTCTAGAAATGTATATTGTAAACTCTAGGACAGTTACCAAAAAAATTTTCAATTAAATATAATATGTTGAGGTGAGATATTAAGGAATCACATAAAATGTTAATTTGGCCAGGCACAGTGGCTCACGCCTGTAATCATAACACCTTGGGAGGCTGAGGCGAGCGGGATCATGAGGTCAGGAAATCGAGACCAGCCTGGCCAACTTGGTGAAACCCCGTCTCTACTAAAAATACAAAAATTAGCTGGGCATGGTGATGGGCACCTGTAGTCCCAGCTACTTGGGAGGCTGAGGCAGGAGAATTGCTTGAACCTGGGAGGTGGAGGTTGCAGTGAATCTCACAGAGTGAGACTCCATCTCAAAAAAGAAAAAAAGAAAAAAAATGTTAATTTAAAACCAGGAAAGGCAGAAAAAAAGACTAGGGGAAAGATACAAGGAAAAATGAAAAAAAATTAAAAAAAAACAGTTCTAATGATATGTTAATCCAATCATATCAATAATCACTTTAAATGTGAATGATCTATATAAACCGAAAGAAATGGTCAATGTGGATAAAAAGTCAAGGCCAAACTATATGTATACCAGAAACCAACTTTAAATATATTGATTCAGATAGTTTAAAAGTTAAGAAGTGGTGACAAAAATACCATGTTTATTCACTAGTTAAAAGCAAGCGGACATAGCTATATTAATTTTAACGAAGCAGACTTTAGAACAAGGATATTTTTCAGGAATAAAGAAGGGCATTAAATGATGATCAAGGTGTCAATTACATGAGGCAAAAACTGACAAATCCCAGTTAGTGGGCAGTCCACAAAATACCGGACCATTATACCTCAAAACTATCAGGGTCATGAAAAACAGTGAAAGTGTGAGAAACTTTCATAGCCAACAGGAGCCTAAGGAGTTACGACTAAATATAATCATAGATGGGATCCTGGAGAGAAAAAAAAGCCGTAAATAAATATTAAGAAAATCTGAAGACAGCTTACTTAATAATATTATATAAACACTGGTTTATGAGTTGTGTATTCTATTAATGTAAGATGTTAATGACAAGGAAAGCCAGATGTGGACTATATATGAGCTTTCTGTACTGTCTTCGTGATTTTTTTGTAAATTTAAAACTCTTCTAAAACAAAATGTTTATTTAAGAGAATGTGAAGCATGCACCACTACATGATCCAGCCATTCCACTCCCAGTTAGTTTCCAAAAGGAAATGAAAGATGTGTCTACACAGAGGTGTATGCAAATGTCATACCAGGTCCGTTTGTAATAGCACCAAAGTGGGGACAATGCAGGTGCTCTTCGGCAAGTAAATAGATAAACAAATCATGGTATACTTACATACATGCAATGAAATACTTCTCAGGGTTAAAACGAATGAATGAACTATTGCTTCAGGCAGCATGTGTAAATCTTAAAATAATTCTGCTGACTGAAAAACCACACAAAGAGAGTCATGCAGCATGATTCCATTTACTAAGAATTTTAGGAAATACAAATTAACTGCAGTGTCACAAAGAGTACCTAAGGTTGCCTGAGGACAGGGACAGAGCAGTGGAAGTGAGGGATTATGAAGAGACTTGAGGAAACCTTTGGGGTGATGGATATGTTTGTTGCCACAGTTGTGCTGGTTTCACAAATGTATGCATAGGTCAAATGTTATCCAATTCCACACTTTAAATATGGAAAGCTTATTATTTAAATACTTCAATAAAGCTGTTAAAGTTACCTAATGATTTGATACTAATTTTAATAACAAGTTGAAATGGAAATTGAAATTTATAATAACGAATAATAACGCGTCACAGTAAAGAAATAATGTTAGCAGACTGGTTCCATGCAGATGTCTTTGGAAAAATTCATCCTGATCAAGAGCACACCTCAGTATGTTAATATTTGGGGTTTTGTTTATTACTTGTTTACATAAATTGTTTGGTGATTTTAACATCTGAAGAGAACTTGATGCTTTTTTAAAAACAGAAATGTTCATGTAGTTCACTGAAAAAATTTTTTTTCCAGAATTAGGATTGTTATTACTAATGCCTTAACGGAATCAGAAATTCCCTTTAATTAACTAACTCCACAAGCATGTTTAAATGAACACAAATTGACATATGAAAAGTGTCTATCTTTTGAAAGTATTAACTGAAATGGAAGTTCTGAAGCAATTTTATTTTAAAGGAAGTGCTCAAGATTTAACGCCAAGCCTTCATGCAAAGTCAGGCAGAGAGCGAAGAGCTCTCTGTTGAAAAGAAATACAGAATATTATAGCTGTTTCACTATCTTTCCCTACAACATTAACCAAATATAACCCTGGTGCAATTCTGGATGGAGAACGTAGGCAATATATTTCAGGGAAATGACTTGCATTAAATTATTTACTATTTTTACTTTAAAAATCAGTCTCCTGATATTAAAAAGGTGAAAAAGTAAGATAAATGCTAAGCTCATACAATAAAAACTATTACTATGGAGGACTTAAGACAAAAAGACAAAAATGAACCATTTTATAAGAGGAAACAGAAAGAGAAGAGATAATTACAAAGAAACTTCATGGTCCTCGAAACTTGGATAATGAAGCAAAAAAAGGAAATAAGCATACAGAAATCCAGATTCTAATTCTGAGATACCATGTATCCAAACACTAAACTCCCTAGAACTTAAAGGGATAATACTCATTCCTGGAACAGTAATCAAAGTGTTCTTTGTTAAATAGGAACAGAGTTGCTGCTGACCAAGGGAAGGGACCTTGACTTCTGGAAAAATACAGTTTAAATTTGGCTAACATCCATATCTGATAATTCTCAAAGCACCTTGTGGGCAATTTTGTTCTTCACAAGATGGATGTTTTGAGTGACAAAAGGAACTCCAGGCCTAATTCAGACCAATCATGAGGAACTGCTCCGTCTCCGACAGAAATAGAAACCATGGGCAAATGCAAAGTTGTTCACTTAAAAATAAGAGGAACACTGGGCATAGAATGGGTGCCTACTTTAGGAAAGCACCTTTCCAAAAGTTAGGGGCTGGCTGATGCCCATGCCTGATTCAAGGAGAAAAGTGAATGCTAACCAATAAAATTATGACTATTAACTGCAAATATCTCTTTATGAGAGAAGAGAGGAGAGAAAGATAAAAAAGATAGCATGATGAACTACCATCTCTGGACACACACACAAGATGGGTGCAGGACGCACTAGGATGAGCAGGACAAAGCCTCTAAGAAAAATGTTCCAAGAATAAGCTGTAACTAGTGAGAAATATTAAGGATGACAAAACGACTTTTCTTAAATACTTGTTTGGTGCAAGAAGAATAAGAAAACACAGCCGGGCGCAGTGGCTCAAGCCTGTAATCCCAGCACTCTGGGAGGCTGAGGCGGGTGGATCACGAGGTCAAGAGATCGAGACCATCCTGGTCAACATGGTGAAACCCCGTCTCTGCTAAAAACACAAAACATTAGCTGGGCATGGTGGCACGTGCCTGTAATCCCAGCTACTCAGGAGGCTGAGGCAGGAGAATTGCTTGAACCTGGGAGGCAGAGATTGCAGTGAGCCGAGATGGCGCCATTTCACTCCAGCCTGGGCAACAAGAGCAAAATTCTGTATCAAACAAACAAACAACAAAAAAAGGATAGACCATGGGTCAAATCATACACTCCAGGTCATTTTTAAGTGGTTGTGCAAGTTTACGAAAAGTTGATCAATCTCCATCAGAAGAGTTTTTTAATGACCTGATTCAGAGATTTCATTTCAGTCCTTTCTAGATCCAAATTTTTATCTGCAAAGATATAAAAGACCTCTTTAGCATAATTAAGGGTGATTAAAAAGAAAACAAATGCATAGTTTTCCAAGAAGAATTTCCATATTATTTCAACTGGATAAAAGATGGACTAAATCTAATAGGGTAAAATATAATAAGGAGAATTTTTAAAATATACACTTTAAACCAACCAACAAATGACTCCACTGTGACAGAATGAAGGAGATGTGGTATCTCTGGGGAGTGCACAAAAATGTCATGGGATTTGTGTCACGATGAATCCAACATGAGTCTGTAGAATGCTCTGCACTGTACATGCCATAAGGAAGCGTTGCTTTCAACCCTGGCCTTCAACATGTTAAAAAGCATCAGAGGAGATTGACTGGGACAAGCTAGGTCAGGAAGAAAAGCACATGAGGAAACCTGAAAAGGAAAATTACTTAGGCTACTTTGCCTTAACACAAGTGTATCCTCATCAGTTACAAAGTTCTTGGGTACAAGTAACAGAAACTCCAACTCGGATTGGTGTGAACTACATGATTTTTTCTTTTTTTTTTTAAATAAGAAGCTCTGAATTAACGTAGCCTTTAGATAATAATGACGCATAAAAGCATTAAACCCAGAGAAGACATCCAATAGTGACACCTCTTCCTACAGCTTTTTAATGACAGATAAAACTTTTCCCAAAATATTTCTATTGTGACTGCATTGGTCAGAATTGTGTCTCAATGCCATTCCTTGCTTTATCACCTACAAGGGAATGGGGTAAGCCCTACACTAGCCAGAACACCACAGAACTAATAATCAGTTAAGAATAACTTTATATACATGTGGGGTGATGTTCCTTTGAGGTATAACCATATATGAGAATATGCATATTTAAGCAAAATTGAGAGTTCTGTTAGAAATTTTTAAAAAGGCGGGGGGGGTGTGGGGAGAGCAATCAAGTCCATCGAAGAACTCCTAGTGAAAACCTGATTCAAGATTTCAATTTAGGAGCTGCCCTATAGAAATATATCCTGTGACTTGAGAAGAGAAGATGTAAGACTAATGTCTGGAAATTAAAGGTGACTACATAGCAAGCCAATAACAACATTTTCTGAATAATAAATGAGTCCCTCATTTTACACATGTTCTCTGGAGGGGGAAAAAATAACCCTCCACTGTATGCCCGCCAAAAAGCTTTCCAACCAAAGCCCAGCCCACAATTCAGGTTTTGTCCTGCACAAAAGCATAGCCAAGGAAGTGAATGGATCCTGAAATTTCAACCCTTGTCAACCTGCAAAATAATTCCAGGCTTTCTGGTCATGAGGACCCAGATCAGACAAAGATGCTCTATATTTGTCAACCTCCTCCCCACAGTACTAAGATCTACTGAGGGGGCACCTTTCTGGAATATGCACAAAGACGTCATGTGTACTAGTTAGCCTGACAGTAATTCCAATGCTACATTTCAACGATTGAAGTTAATAACTTAGTAAAACAAGTTAGAAGGACAGAATTTCAGTTGCAAAATAATTACAACAAAATAACAACTATTTTAACATTTAATAGATGAGGATACTGAGATCGAAGTTTAAATTTAACCAATTAGAAAATGTAGATTTGGGTTTTCCAACTCATGTGTACCTGATTCCAAAAGAGTATAATAATAGGAATTCTTATTCTTCCTCTTCCTTCTCCTTTCTTTTAAATCTACTGAGTTTACAGGTTTTTTTTTCTTTTGGTAGCAATACTAAATTTATACCTAGTATAAATTAGTAAATAAGTGGTAATACTTTTTTTTTTTTTTTGAAATGGAATTTCACTCTTGTTGCCTAGGCTGGAGTGCAGTGGCATGATCTTGGCTTCCTACAACCTCCACCTCCCAGGTTCAAGTGATTCTCCCATCTCAGCCTCCTGAGTAGCGGGGATTGCAGGCACCTGTCACCACCCTCAGCTAATTTTTGGCTAGTTTTTGTATTTTTGATAAAGACAGTGTTTCCCCACGTTGGCCAGGCTGGTTTTGAACTCTTGACATCAGGTGATCCACCCACTGTGGCCTCCCAAAGTGCTGGGATTACAGGAATGAGCCACTGCGTCCAGCCGGTAATACTTATTCCTTAAACCCATAAGATCTTTAAAAGCAAAACTCTGTCCCTCCCATAGTTTACTGCTCACTCAGGATGTTTATGCTTTTCCTTGCACCCAGAAAATATTCAAATATCACAATAATGATCTCTTTCCAGCATCTGATTTATATTTATGTTCTGATTACAGATCTGTTTCCAGGAAAATAATGGATTGGGTATCAGCTCCAAGTTGACAGCAACTCTGTTTTTACATTTATATAGTCCCTTACCTGATGACTCAATGTTGAAAAAACTTACATTAAGAATAACTTTATAAAGTTCATGTCAAGGATTCACCACATTCTGGATTTATTATTAATATATCTGCTGTCACACAACGAATTTCTTCAATTTCCTTTTCTTTATTAAAATATTACATATATCTAAGTAAATCTTAGTACCACTTTACTAAACGTAAAGTTGAAGGACAAAAAAGTCAAGTCCCTTGGTAAAGTCTAGAGGTCAAGTTAATATTAAGAAATAAAAGAGAAATAATAAAAATGGCAGCAGGACAGCAGAGGCTGAGAAAAAATTGGATAGGGAAACAGTAGTGTAAGGGAGGCTTTTATTAATAATTTCATTCCTTTATATATTTTAAAATTTATTTAAGCCATCTAATATACATTTAAGTGAATAAATAAGTTTTGATAAAAATTGATCCAAATAATAGATAAATAAGAAAAACAAAAGAAGGAAAGAATAAAAAGAAGAATGGAGGGAAGGAAGAAAGGAAAAAGTTTGTTGAGAATACCATTTTGCTTAGGTACCAAGTGATCGCAGTTATCCAGAAACCTTAAAAAGCCATCAACAATTTTAGGACAATTTTTCAAATGTATTTTCAGATTATCCAGATTGTATTAAGAGGAGAGTCCAGATAGGAAGTCAATTCTGGAAAGAAGGAGAGAAGTAATACTGAGATCTTTAAGGATTTCTGATTATTTTTTAGTGCCCTGGGCAGAAGACCTCACCTCACAATTGTATTTTTTTTTTTTTTTTTTTTGAGAGTTTCACTCTTGTTGCCCAGGCTGGAGTGCAATGGTATGATCCCGGCTCACTGCAACCTCTGCTTCCTAGGTTCAAGTGCTTCTCCTTCCTCAGCCTCCCAAGTAGTTGGGATTACAGGTGTGCATCACCATGCCCAGCTAATCTTTGTATTATTAGTAGAAACGAGGTTTCACCATGTTGGCCAGGCTGGTGTCGAACTCCTGACCTCAAGTGATCTACCTGCCTTGGCCTCCCAAAGTGCTGAGCCACTGTGCCTGGCCACAACTGTACTTTTAAGGAACAAGAAAATAAAATGAAGAAAGGATTAGCTAAATGTAAGTCAGTTGAGATGCTTTGAAGAGAGTGAACCCCTTAATCTAAAAATTAAAAGATGTGTAAGAGACTCTCTGGGACTCAATGGAAAGTGATTCACACTGAAAAAGAAGCGTAATTCTGGATTGAGTGTAAACTACACCACCCCAAAGTGATTCCATCTAAAAATGGGACACAGGAAGACTGTTTATATGACCTTTACGAGATACACACCAAAAGTGCTTTGTCAATATCCCCTAGGTATTCACCTCCAAAATCAGGATACCTCAACAGGATTTTACACAGGATTGTCAGTTCCTTCCAGGCTAGAGGTGGCAATAACATTGGTTATAAAGGGGAATTTCCATAAAATCTCTTCTATGATAAAATCAGAATTAGACTTTTCATTTAATATCAAAATTAAATACATAAGATATTAAGTTGGACAAAGCAAGGCAAGTTCTTTGTCACTTTTAATATTTTGCATCTCTGCTGTTATTCTAGATCCTGAGACATCCTCTCTTGGTTCTTCTTCTTCCATTTGGAAATTCTATTTTCTTCCCCTCACCCATTTCCAGAATTTCATTTGTGTGTTTAACAGTGTTTACTTGGGATATTTAAGTTACTTAACAGAGCAGGATAGTAATACCATATTCTCCCTGTACATGTGGTAACATAATAAAATCTGAAAGTTCTTTAATATCAAGGATCCAAATTCTACAAATAATTCTATGAACAATTCTTCAAGCTGAAAATTCTGTAATGTTTTGTAAAAATAAGGAAATTGTATGAACAAGAACCTGTTTTATTCCTGCCAGAGGCTACATGACATGTTTAAGATATACCTGCAGAAGAGGTTCAATTTAGTTTATAAAGCCCTACTGTTTCATTTCTCAAAATGCCAGACCCCCAAGAGAGCAAAGATTAATGAGATATACTTCTGGCTCTCGGGACAGTCTCAGTCCAGTGGAGGAGACAGATACGTAAACATTTAATGTCTATGCAGAGAGCAGTGGCAGTCTCTGCGCACATACCTGTCTAAAACCAGTCAAAGACAGAAGGAATCTGAATTCGAATAAGCCTCCTTCAGTGATGATTCTAGACTTCTTAAATATCTGTCCCCAAGAAATTGCCTTAGACTTGGGCCACTGAATTAGAAATACCTAAGCAGAACACAATCATTTCATAACATGGGGCCTGAAACTGTGTTCTTCACCTCTTCACTGCAGACTGGTCTATTCCTTATTTCAGCTGTCTGTTGACCCAGGTCCTAACTGCTTAAAAATATTCCATGTACGATCCTCCATCTCTTTCACCTTCTGTAGACTGATGCAAAATAGAGAAAAATAAATAAAAAATCATAGATAGGAGAAAAGTAGAATACATTTGTTTTGAATCTAATGGACTTTATGTCATTAGACAAAAGAACATCTTATCTAAGTTGTAGCCATGAATGTTAGCAGGTAGAGAAACTGTTTATTGTTTATCTAAAGGGCTCTGCAAAAATTTGCATTTACATCAAGTAGTTGCCTTCAGGTTTAAAGCCTGAATTGTCAACTCTTAAAAATTACTGGTGAATGGTCAGAATAGTTAAGGAATTTAAAAGCAATTTTTCTTGTTTCCTTTCATAGGTCCATGAGGAATGGAAAAATACAAATTTAACTGCCTTCAGAGTCACCTAAATTTGAGTTTTGTGGCCACAAGGCATTCTTTGCAATAAACTAAAATGATGTGAAGGAGAACGGTCTCTGGTAATTGATGATTTTGTCAGGAATTTTAGGTTGTATTTCTAATTCTGCCACAGGGTCATCAGATTCCATTATGCTGGGCAAGTTACAGTCTGTCAGGCAGTTTTGTGGGCTGGTGTACTAATACTCTTTTAAAATACATTTTTACTATGACAGGAGAACTTCTGTGGACACTTACAGGACCCAGAATATGTTTATGTGCCCTGCATTTTACCTTTATAGTTTCTCTTTCACCTTTTCTGATTCTTCTAGCTGACTCTTTGTCCCAGATGCTACCCATCTGGCTATTGTGTGCAAAGAATTGAAGAGGTTTGGAAAACTTCCCTGGCATAGTGGCACTTAGTTTGTGTCATCTAGGACAGAAATATAGTAATGACTATGTTAACATAAATATATTTCTTCTAAAATGTCAAAGTGTTTTCAGGCTTTACTAATTATTTTAGGTATTACAAATGATGGTGGTTCTCCTCTCAAGAGAGTTACCATTTCCCACCTTCTGTAAGATATAGATACAGTCTATCTTAGGGCTTAAATATTTCAAATAATATGTACAGAGGAAACAGCTTTAGGAGTTTTAAACATAAATCTACAGTACTTAACAAAACATAAGCTTGCAAAGTAACAGTAGCAAACCCTGCCTTTGTCAAGGACAGAGCTACATAGCTTCCTTTCCTTAACTGTTCATTAGGCAGCCAAGACCACAACTTTCATTGACTTGTTAATTAGTTGAGGCTTAAATATTTAATTTTAATGATTTACTGCTTTTATTGCAGTAACATTTTACTTTATCATTCCTCACATACTACAGCACAATTTCCTCTGAAAAGATCTGTAAAAGTAATTAAAGACAAGCACATATTTTTCATAACTTTACTAAGTGGTGGGAGATCTCATAAGGAGAGGAAATTGATGAATTGAAGAAGGAAAACAGATGGTAGAACTGCATACATGTGCCAACACACTCCAGCCTGCAGTCTGTTCCAGATTTTGCTAAGGCCAGAAACATAGTGAAAGTAATACCAGGAGCTGGATCCAGCAGAAAAGGCTCATAGTCCCCTTGGGTCCTTAAAAGCAAGCTTCCTGGCTCGGACACAAGTAGCCCTATGTGAAGCAGTATTCCACGGAAGTGTTGTGTTTTCTGACCTTCTGGAAGTTTGTATGTTAAAGCATATGGTCCTTTTCAAGGGGAGAAAATAAAAGTCCTCTGTAAATAGCTACTATGGCAAAAAATGGATATACAGAGACAAAATGGTTCTCTTTTTTCATATTTGTAGCTATCAATTTTTCCCTATTTGTAATTAAGAAGTGATTTCTCCTTTTTAAAAAATTAATAGATGGTGCTCTGCTAGTCTCTCAGAGTCACAGATGATTGAACTGAGAGTTCTGCTGGTGTATTCTTCACCGCTTCAGTCAGCTAAGAAAAGCTTTGAAAGAAAACTATTAGGACAATAAGAATGATGGTAAAACGTCTTGAAAAAAACAAAGTAAATCAAGGTAATTTTCTTTTGGCTTCTGGCTCTTATTTCAGTTGCCACACTGGTGGCAAATTAATAATTGAACAACAGGGGTATCCCCAGCTCCTAACCAAGGTCATTTTTTATTAGTGTTCCAATTAGTGCCTTGTGAGTAAAGGACACTTAAGTCATCAGTAAAATGAATGTGGAACAAAAGTCAGGTGATAGTGGATTTTAATATTTCAACTTTTGCTGAATATTAGTTGTAACAGCAAACATTTAGAAAGAAACTAAATATTCAACACTATGAGACTGGGAAAATAAAGCATGTTATTTTACACTGTGCACTATTTTTAGGCAGTCAAGGGAGTTACTTTACAGGAATAGTAAATAAAATGGGTGTCTTTGTCTGTTTTCTGCTGCTGTAACAGAATACTTGGGACTGGGTAATGTATAAAGAACAGAAATTCTTTTTCTCAGAGTTCTAGTTATTGGGAAGTCCAAGATTGAGGTAATGGCATCTGATGAGAGCCTTCTTGTTGGGTCCTGAAGAGGGGAGGAATACCATGTCCTCACATGGCAGAAAGTAGAAGAACAAAAAGCAAGAAAGAGAGAAAAGAGAGAGCAAAATGCCCCCGTCAAGCCCTTTATAATGGTATTACTCCATTCATGAGAGCAGAGCACTCCTGTTCTAAACATCACCCGTTAGACCTCATCTTCCAACACTGTTGCATCAAGCATGGATTTTCTTTTTTCTTTTCTTTTTTTTCGGGGGATGGGGGAGAGACAGAGTCTTGCTCTGTCGCCAGGCACCAGGCTGAGTGCAGTGGTGGGATCTCAGCTTACTGCAACCTCAGCCTCCTGGGGAGTGAATTAAAGGAAAAATCTACATTTAATTTAAGAGTTTATATGAGCAACTGGAGCACAGAGAACATCATGCTGACTAGTGAAGGGGGCTTTGAGTTACCACTGCTTTCGTCCAATGGTATTTCAGCCAACCAAATCTTCACGAGTTCATGGAACAAATCAAGTAATTGGGGATCCAGCTGAAGGAAAGCATGACAATCTAAAAGGATAACGGACCCAGTGCCCATCACTGACTATACAGTGTAGAAAACCAGTCCACGGGTGCATCCCTGCATTGGAACCCAAGACCAAGATTTGAATATGGATCATGTATGCTTATATAAATATTTTTACTTGTTTGTCTACATTGTCTTAATAAATTAGTCTTTTTTTTTCCTATGTACCTTGTGGAAAGTATATTTCACTTCATCAAAATAAATAAGTAGTCCAGGAAGATTTTGGATAAATTAGTCTTTAAAATTATCAATTTAACCCAGAAAACACTTTATAACCTGATATGGTTTGGCAGTGTCCCCACCCAAATCTCACCTTGAATAGTAGCTCCTAGAATTCCCATGTGTTATGGGAGGGGCCCAATAGGAGATGATTGAATCATGGAGTGGGTCTTTCCTGTGCTGTTCTTGTGATACTGAATAAGTCTCACAAGCTCTGATGATTTTATAAAGGGGAGCTCCCCTGCACAAACTCTTGCTTGATGCCATGTAATACATGACTTTGCCCTTCCTACGTCTACCGGTGTGATTGTGAGGCCTCCCCAGCCATGTGGACCTGTGAGTCCTTTGAACCTTTTTCCTTGCCGGGCGCAGTGGCTCAAGCCTGTAATCCCAGCACTTTGGGAGGCCGAGGCGGGTGGATCACGAGGTCAAGAGATCGAGACCATCCTGGTCAACATGGTGAAACCCCGTCTCTACTAAAAATACAAAAAATTAGCTGGGCATGGTGGCACGTGCCTGTAATCCCAGCTACTCAGGAGGCTGAGGCAGGAGAATTGCTTGAACCCAGGAGTCGGAGGTTGCGGTGAGCCGAGATTGCGCCATTGCACTCCAGCCTGGGTAATAAGAGTGAAACTCCATCTCAAAAAAAAACAAAAAAACAAAAAAACAAAAAAAAAAACCTTTTTCCTTTATAAATTACCCAGTTTCAGGTATGTCTTTATTAGCAGCATGAGAACAAAATTCTACTCTCATATACTTTTTAATTTTTCTATGTAACATGCTTATTAGAAAAATTTTTAAAAACTTATTAGGATATACAAAAATTATTAAAAAAATGTAAGAGAGCATATACATAGTACCAAAGATAGACTTATCAATTTTGAATTAGTCATCTCTGGCTACCTCATTCCACCAAATCCCAGAGAGTATTTTCTTCCTCTTTAGAAAAGTGGACCTAAGCAAGACAAGAGTCTCATCCAAGGAATTCACTGCCCTGCCCTGACACCCAGAATAGTTAAGTTGATGGGTTTATGCTTTGTAGTTCAGGATCAAACTGGGCAAAAGTCTCCCTAAAAGCTCACACTTTCTCTTAGTTAAAAAGTCTTATTAATATTCCATAAGGTATCAATAATTTATAATACAGATTAGTGTGTAATATCAATTACTTGCTTCATATAATCAGATCAATACCAAGCATAAACATTCACAAAAGGGAGTCTTTACTGGGGACAGGTTGGTGCAAGAAAAAAACGAGATTAAAAAAATGAAGAGACATGAGACTTTTCTGGGGAAGGGCAGATCTAGTCTATGTGAATCAGATGAGGATTTTGAATCTCTACAGGCAACCAGAAGACTCTGAGAACCTGAGGGTTGGTAGATAGGCATAGACTGGGAAAAAGAAAGGAAACAAATCATATTTTACTATTTTTTTTTTCTGAGAGCCCAAGGCCAGTTTTCTGCTGATCATAATCTTTAATCTTTGACAAGTTATTAATAGCAGGTGTCAAGTAACCACATTTATTAAAAATCTGATCACAATGAGAAGTCCCAACAGGCAGAGCCTAGACTTTATCATTTTTAGCCCTGACACATAGTACTAAGATAAAGTTGAAGATAAAGAAAAGATGAATAAGATGGTGACTTCCTTCAAGAAACTTACTACCAAAAAGAAGTCAATTCAACAAAGTAGTGAAAGTTTATAAAAGACATCTGTTCAGAGTACCACAGAAACATACAAAAAAAGTGTGGGAGTGAGTAATCAATTTGCTTGGGGGAGGCAAATTAAAGAGAGACTCAATAGAGAAGGTAATGTTTGATGTTCATGTTGAGTAAAGAAAGGGCATAGAGTATCCCAGACTAAAGAAAAAACAGTGTAAACCAAAGTCTTGGGTCTTGCTGGGCTCCAGTTGTTCTTCCAATTCTTTATCATTTGATTTCAGCTCTTAATATAGTAATTTATAAAACTATCTTCACCAAAAATAATTATTAGATAGCCGTTTGCATATCCATAATGGCTACTCAGGTCTATATTCATAAAGTATCTATCAGATCAGGGCCTATAACATCAATTCACAAATATTCTGAATGTTTCTGAGACTGAGACATGTATCTGGTATTACTGTCTCTCTTTCAGAATAAAAGAATAATTAGAAATCAAATTTCCTTCTCCTAGATTATACAATGAGTCTGTGACATCTTGTGGTTCTCAGTTCAAGTCATGTTACAACTTAGAAAATTTCTTTATGCTAAATTATAGGTGACTGTGGTAATAGATTTACTATCAAACTTGTCTTTGTGAATCTTAGTTGATGGCTATTATTTCCTGGCTATGAATTGAACTTTATCAAGAGCAGTTGTATAATCATGCCAAACGATATGGCAGAAACTCTACAACACTGATCCTTTGAGAAACAGTGGCGCCGTCCATAGGCAGAATTGTATTTTTAAAGTCAAAAGACTTACTGTAGCAGTAACAAGCATACTTGTAAGTATGGCGACATATATTTGAGATTTTACCCACATTGCCAATGTGTCCTTTGGTAACTTACAGTATGTGAGTACAGATCAAAACTTTTGTTTTAAGAAAGTCCAACACATTCTTTAAAATGAATTTACAGAATATTTGCTTTCTTAAGACAGTGACATATGAGGAGAGAGCAACTGTGCGTATGACTTTCTGAAACAGCGTCTCGTAGAAATCCCTTATTTGGTATGCACACATGATAGTGAAGGCAGCTGTTCTGAGGAGTTCTGTATTTCTGCGCCAGACCTAGATGTTGAAGTGATAAGAGTATTTGGAAAGATAAATGCTTGTCATTTTTAGTACATGCCCATGCATATTTCTATTTTCTGCTTGGAAAATCAGACATGTTTTTAGGTGAAGGGAATGAGTGAAAAGTAAGTAAACAGACCCAAGTCCTTAACCTTCCACCATTATACCAGCAGCTTGATAAGCAAAGGCTGCTAAGAATTAAAATTCCTAATGCTTCATGGAAATAACTTTTTCCTAAAATTTCTACATGAAAATATAATTTTATAAAAATTTTAATACAGAAATCACAAAGACCATCCAACTCAACCATTCATTTAATGCTTTGGGAAACTAAGGCTCAAGGAAGTAAAGTGACAGGAACAAAGAACCAGGATTGGACACATTCGGATGCCAAAGGCACCAGGAACAGTCAGTCATTTTGTTTGTCACCAAGGGCTGAATCTGCTATTCTAAACTTTAGAACCCAAGTCAAAAATAATCTCTTGACTGCAACATTCTATATGCATTATATGGTAATTAATTTCTTATATTCAAGGTTATACATAATTGTCCTTTACCCTTTTAACAAACATTTATCTAGTACTTATAAGTTAAGCATTATATCGTAAATAAAAGCAATGTGATCCCTGTCCTCATGGAACTT
The DNA here is from genome assembly GCF_001604975.1 of Cebus imitator. Classification (NCBI taxonomy): domain Eukaryota; kingdom Metazoa; phylum Chordata; class Mammalia; order Primates; family Cebidae; genus Cebus; species Cebus imitator. Next base: position 2,183,351 of record NW_016107382.1, on the reverse strand, counting down.
AAAACACTCTAGATATAATGGAAGAATTGCATCATGTACTATCATATTATTTCAATGTATAATAAGTGCCATGAAGAAAAAGAACAGTGGGAAATGAGATGACATAATGAGAAACTAGTAATTCACTTTAGACTTGACAGAAGAGGCTTTCTTAGCATGGGACATTTGAACTCAAATTGCAAAGATGAATAGGGGCTAGTCAGGTGGAGAATGATAGACATGGCAGTGGGAATTCCTGGCAAAGGGAAAGCACATACAGAGGTCTTGGCATGTTGGAGGCTCTAAAGGGCAGGTAGTTAAAGTAGAGATTGGAAAGTCAGGGGCAGAGTGATGAGATAATCTTGAAGAGGTAGCAGGGACTGGATCACAGAAGGCTTTATAGATGGTACTAAGGAGTTTGAATTTTATTCTAAATGTAATGGAAAGTTTTTGAAGCATTTTTTAACAGGAATGTTAACATGATCCAACTTAAAATGTTAAACCGCTCAGCATTTCTGATCAGCACTTGATAATTGCTTGGGTTAACACATTGAGTCAACACGTGGCAGCTAGAACCACAGAAACTTTAGCTTGGACCCTTTCATGCAGGATATTGTATAACTTCCACAAGTATGGAGACCCAGCACCCACAGCAGCCAACCTGACAGATGCTGAGTTTTCATGGAGGAAACTCATCACCATTTCACCTGTGGATTGCTTGGCTTCCAACCTTTTACCCGCTTTGCTCAATTACTTCCTTCACTGTATCTACACATTGGCTCTTTCTCCAGTAACAAAACATTGTATTTCGTGTCTTGCTTTCAATCTCACCTCTCCCACCTTCTGGCATTCTTATAAACCTAGTGATTTTTTTTTTTTTTTTTTTTTTTTTTGTGAGATGGAGTCTCACTCTGTTGCTCAGGCTGGAGTGCAGTGGTGTGATCTCGGCTCACTGCAACATCCCGAGTTCAAGCGATTCTCCTGTCTCAGCCTCCCAAGTAGCTAGGATTACAGGTGCCCACCACCATGCCTGGCTAATTTTCATATCTTTAGTAGAGACGGGTTTCATCATGTTGGCCAGGCTCATCTCCAACTCCTGACCTCAAGTGATCTGCCCATCTTGGCCTTCCAAAGTGCTGGGATTGTAGGCATAAACCAACACACCTGACCCCAACCCTAGTGATTTTGATAGTCCTCAGCATATAGTAGAACAAATATTTTTATGCTTGTCAAAGGAATAAGAAGATGAATGGCTATTACTGGAAACTAGGATTTTGCTATCAACAAAGAATACCAATCATTGTATTGCCTAGTGATACAGAAATAAAAATTAAAACTTAATTATTATTCTGTCTCTGATTAACTAGATGTGTTGAGCAAAGTCTTTACAGTTTTGTCATTCTTTTGAAATCTTCCTAGCTCTCCTTCAATCGAAATTATTGTTGCTCAATTACTGATTGTATAACACTTTAGAATCAAACATGAGACACTGTAACATGCCTTTACATTGGATACTCTGTCCCTTTCTTTGAAAAGTACTTCTGGGGTTTGATCTCTCCTTTGAGATTTTGATTTGACTTATGACTCCCTGACTCTGTTGAACTTTTTTTTCTGAAATGAAAGAGCTGTCAAATAGTCATATCATTAAAACTCATACAACCTCATGAAAATAGTCTCCTGCTGTCTTGGAATGCTTACAAATGATGAATATTCATGTTTCTGTTTTCCAGGGGTCATTTATAATGCTGCGTATTTGTGGTCCCCCTGCTGGGATTCGTTTGACCTTGAGATAACACACATTACCAGAAGAGAACACATCTGACGCATCTGAACTAGGTTAAGTTTTTTGTTGCTTTGCAAAAAAACAGGCTTAAGACTTTGCAGGTACTATGTTTACTTTCCTAAGTAATATCTATGGCAAACTGACAATCTCATATTATAAACTAACATTTTTTTTCGAACGGTCATAATTGATGGCTGTCTATGCACTATGCAGATAAAATTTGATAAAAATGTAAATAAATGCAATTTATTTTCTGCTTCCTATCACTTGTTTGGCTGTCTCAGCACCACCCACTGCCTGCCTTCCCGAAGGAAAACCTCCACTGTATCCTTTGTCTCACTTCTTTGGAATTGTGCTCTCAGTGATCTGTCACCATTGGAAATGATTTGGATCAACACATTCCCTAAAGTGTTACTGATATTGCCTCAACGCATAATACTCTGACAATATTAATATTTTACTAAGGGGTTTGTATAGAACTGGATGTAATTAAAAGAAAGAAAACCTAAGAAATATGGCTTAAATTGTGGCCTTTCAAATGAGGATTTAAACTGGAGTTAGTCTGGGTCTGAGTAAGTCTTCCTTCCCACTGCCCCTCAAATCAAACCAGGTAAACCCATCTAGCAGTCCAACCCTGGGGAAGAGAATCAAAGCAAGTTGTCTCTTTCTTGTAATACAGTCATTAAAGTGGGGAAATTGTAAGATCTAGAATCAGAGGTTCATTGCCAAGTTCTAAACAGGTGGCTTAGTCTTCAAAGTGTGTGGATATGTGTGCAGGCTTTATATAATATCATTATTTAATTACAGTTCTGCCACCTACTATTATATAATCTTCTTCAGGTTACTTATTCTCTGTGAGACTCATTATTCTCTAAAATATAAAAGATAACACCAACCTTAGTTTGAATGTTTAAATATATATAGCAACATGTACACTGCCGGATACAAAGTAGGTAGTCAATAGATATTAGAACACTTCATTGAATGAAAAACAACTTCATTTATGCACCTTGTCTCTTTGAAGCAAGCATAAACCAAATTTTATATTTATAAATAACATACATAAATGTAATTCTATTATAAACTAAAAACAAACAAGTTGGTAGAAATATGTGCTATTGTTAAATTGATTTATTGCCTTTCTTACTCTAAACAATACTAACAAGTAGTTAACTTTAAAATATCAGAATGCATTATATGTATGTTAAAAAAAAGTCATTAAAACTGTAGTGGTAACAAAATAAATCATCAAAATTCAGCCCAATATTGGCATATAAAAATTTTCCATATGAAATTTTTCTGTTGGTCTATGTAAATTTTCATCTTGAATGTTGTTTTGGACTTTTATATACTAGATCTTCAGACAGATAAGAAAAATAAATTATTTCATGACAAAGATCTTTAAAAGGGAACTACTCTGCTTCCTGTGACCCACGACTAACGTTGGAAATTGCTTTTCCAGATGTACAAAACAAATCATCATGCCTGCTTTCTTATACTCACCTGAGGAAGAGATCTACAATATAATGTGCTCCTCTACAACCTCTGTATCACTGACCTTCTATTTTCAACTCAAACTGGAAAAAATTGAAGGCTCTGATGGTTAGCGATGTCTTGCAGACTGGTCAGTTACCACGGCCAGGCCTGCTGCGAGTCCAGTGGCATACTGGACATGGGACATAGAGATAGGTAACTGTGTCACAGCAAGGAATTTCCTGCTCTATCCTGATGTTTTAAAGTATAGCAGAACCAGGGCCTTGAATTCTTTGACCTCATGGATTCCTAGATTCTTAACAGCTGTAATAACTTACAAACTTAAGATCTGGCTCCACAAGGAAATAGGTATACGTTAGAAGTTTTTATGCTTATCCTCACCCTGAATATGTTTTTTCCGCCTCTTTTTGCTGACATAGCCATCAGCTGCAGAGAAATTAATCTGGAAATAAATTTAAGCCATCAACCTGTGATTCTTCAAACTAATTATGGATTCTAATACATGTTGAGACTTCAGTGTACTTTCAAGCTACATTTAACCCTTAAATTAAAATTATGTAGATCAATAAATGCATTTAAGCTTTTTAAATATCGGTTGTTAAAATCATGTAAATGTATGGAAGAGTGCAATAAATCATGATGACAGAAGATTTTTATTTCATTTGGGTTTTTGTTCATTTCTTTATTCTCAGAATCTAGAACAGTATTTCTAGCACTAATAGGAGCTCAATTAATATTTGTTGACTAACTGATTGAAGGAAGGAATGAGTAGTAAAAAAAGAACCTATATAGACTTCAAAACGAGATATGTGAGGGTGCAGGGAATTCTGAGTCTAGAGGCAGTGATAGAATAGGGATTACTATATGAAGGAATGGAGAAGTGAGAAAAGGCAGGGCTCTAATGGAAATACTGGAAATTACATCTGGAGAGGGAAGTCTCACCTCACAAATGAGGACAAAGGGCATACAGTAGTACCTTCTTATCTGCAGGGAATAAGTTTGGATATCCCCCAGTAGATGCCTGACCACAGACAGTAGCAAACCCAATTGCCACCAATTAGAACATGTTTCTGTTCATGTCTTCTACTCACAAATGTAATGCTTTTTCAGTCTTAACTAAGCACTTATCATGCACTGTAGCAGTAATTTGCAGTTTTAGGTGCCACAGCAAAAACTAACACAATTTTTTTCCTTCTTCACAACATCATGAACAGATCTGTTCTTACCATAGATTTCAACGATCTCAGCATATGACTTTTTTTCTTTCCTCAAGTTGAGAACTGTCACCTTTTCTCTCAAAGAAAGCACTTTAAAGCTCCACTTTGGAGCATCACCACTCCTGTGCTTTGGGGCCATCATTAAGTAAAATGAGGGTTAGTGGAACACAAACACTGCAATAACATGACAGTAGACCTAGTAACTGAGATGATGCCTACTAAGAGGCTAAGAGGTCCATAGCATTGACAGTGTGAAGATGCTGGACAAAGGGGTGATCAACATCTTGGATAGGATCGAATACCACGGCCCAAGATTTCATCATGCTACTCAGAATGGTGTGCAACTGAAGATATACATTCCCTATTTCTGCAAATTTTCATTTAATATTTTCAAATTACCATTGATTACAGACATCTGAAACCATGAAAAGCAAAACTGCAGATAAGACAGAGCAACCGTAGAGGACATTTGAGTTAAAGTAAAGATAAAAGAAAAGGTGTTCTGCCGGGCGCGGTGGCTCAAGCCTGTAATCCCAGCACTTTGGGAGGCCGAGGCGGGTGGATCACAAGGTCAAGAGATCGAGACCATCCTGGT